>NC_067461.1:710492-1010492 GCF_025434085.1 Hippocampus zosterae | reverse complement strand
TTATGGGCTTTTTCCCCCCTTGTAGCGGAAGTGGAAATGCAGGTGGAAGAGTTTCCGCTCTTCCTTGTACGGAAGCGTTGAGTTTTGCTGAGATTTGTTGTTCCGCCGGCGGCGACGCCACCCGGACGAGGTGTGCGCAACGTATCCTCCTTTTCATCGTTTTTGCTGTTGTGAATTGCACATTTCTCCATTGTCAGACAAATCAAGTTGCCTCCTTCTTTTCTTTCAAGGACAGGTTGAGGAGGAAGAAAAACAAACAAACAACAAGCCCCTGCGACGAGCGCTCTAATTTGGGAACGTGGTGCGCGAGACGCGCCACGAGCGGCCGGCCGGGCCCCGAGCCGCTTTTTGACTACACGGTGAGATTTCAGAGGAGAGGCGGAGGAATTTCAGCAGGGGCGGGCCCCTCGACCCCCCCGGACGGCCTCGCCGACGCGACCAGTGAATTCCACCTGCGATTAAGAACGGCGAAGGAAAAGGCCAGTCCTCGGAAAGGGAGGTCCGAGGAAGCGGGATCCGCTCGTTGTCCTTCCCGCGCGTGACTTTGTGGACGGCCGTCGCGCGCCGCTGCCAAATCTTTTGTCGCGCTGCCGCAAATGTGCCACGCAGAGTGGAGTTCTCGCAGGATACGACGTGCTGCGATCGGGCACAGACGCGTGCGGAATTGCTCACTCTGGAGCACGCGCCAATCTTCGCTACCTACCAAAATAGAGAAAATTTTTTAAAAAAAGAATAGCGTCATCATTGTTTTAAAAATGCATTGGCTGGACACTTTCAGCCTTCTCTTGAAAAAAGGTTCCTCTTCAACACCGCTTGATACGCTTGACCCTGGCGTCCAATTTGCCCCCTTTTCTGAGGGGGGGGGGATTCCTGCGGAGCACCTGAGGGGGGGCCTTTCTCTTCTCGTTTTTGCCTTTCCCACGTTGCGATGCCACGTGCAGTCGCACGCTTGCGTTCTCGCGGAAAAAGGTCAACGTGTGCGTAGATCGCGCTGGAGACAAATTGCACACTTTGAGATATGCGCAGGAAATCAAGCGAGAGGCAAAACCTCTTGACGCCACAACCTCGCCTCCGATCGTCGGCAGATCTGCCGAAAAAGGCCAACGTCTCTCATCTTGCCTCACGAATGACTTTGGCTAGCGCGGGAAATTCAATCAAAAATTCACATGTTGGCAATTAGCGGCGCGACATCTGCTGAGGAGCGTTTTGTCTTGCGCCGATTCTCTGCGGAAAACGGCGGACATCTCGAGTTTGAGAGTACATTTCATTAGGCTGCGAATCTTCCGAAAGTGGATGCCGTGTGCGTGCAATCAGTTGGCAAGGCGTGCCCGCCTTTGGCACGTCGGGACGGACGGGTCCGCAGCTTTTGGTCATCCCAGCAACGTTTGAGGGGCGGCCGTAAAACGCGTGACGGTCACGCCTCGCGCATGGTCTTCCCGGAAAAGCAAATCTTGTGGGAGCAGCGGCTTTGGCTTTCACTCTCAGGAAAAAAGAGAAAACCCCAAGCAAAACCCTCATGGCAACCACTTCTTTTTTGCCTTCTCAGCGGCCGTGGGCCCAAATGAAAACGCACCCGGGGCCGGACTGCTCTTCCCCGACAATATTTTGGCAGCGCCAGGGGCGGGTGTCGTCGGCGCTTGCCACGCGCGATTGTTCTCTCGCCAGCCGTATTCCGCCGCCTCAAAGGTGTCCGGCCGGCTGTAGGTTTTTTTTTCTCTTTTCTCGTTCCATTCGCGACCCCGCCGTTGTCGTCCGAAGCCACGCAAACGCACGGGATAAAGTGGGTCCGGGCTGGCCGGTGAAAGGGCTGCGCCGACTGTGCTGGGGTGTGTTCCGTGATGTGAAGTCAACGCGACCGGAGCTGAATGCCAAAGAATGTTTCTTTTGATTGATTTTGTTCTTTTTGGCAGGTTCTGGTAGAGATGAGATCATCGCTGGGGAACGCTTGTTTTGCAACAATAAATCAGTGGAGCTTTTTTTTTGGGCGGGGGGGCAGTTTGGAAGGAACTTTCCTCGGAATTTGTTTTATTTATTTTTTGAAACTCTTTTTTTTCTGCCGCTGTGGCGATAAACCAACGACGGTTTGCTTGACTGTGGTCGGCAGCTTTTTCAACGCAACTCTCAAAGCAAGCGTATTGCCAGAGCGAGCACCTGAAAGCGGCGTGCACGGAGCAAAAACTATTGGGACAACGAGAAATGAGCGACAACAAAGACGCTCTGTCCTGGCGTCACCTGACAAAAATATGCCCGTGAACGCGCCGCGGTGGCAAATTGGACTGACCGACAGTGAGATGGGACTCCCAGTTGGCGCCTCGGCGTGCAACATGTGACTTGTCACATGCACGCCAAGTCAAACGGTCAAGTCAGCCAAGGCGGGCCACACGCACCCTGTTGCCGCGCGTCGGCGCCCCCCTTGAAAGTGCACGCCTGTCTGAAATGCGCAGCTCAGACTCAAAAGTCATTTCCTGTCCGCGTGTATCGGTCTTTGTCCATCTGTTGGGCTGCGGCTGCGCTTTGACCTAAATATTTGTTGGTCTCAGTTCCTCCTCGGTTGAAAAAAAAAAAAGTCATTCAATACGAGAGGAATGTTTCCATCAGGTGGCGTGGTAAAAACCAACGTCGGAATTCGTCACGCAAGTTGCGGAGCTCTCGGAGGTCTTTTCCGACTCGGCCACCACGGCCCGGCCGCGCGCAGAGGGCTTAAAAGTTTGGCGCTACATCTCCAGGGGCCCGGGGCTGCGCTTTCAACTTCCGGCGCAGCTATCACAACACGCGCGTCTTCATGCCTTTTGGTCTTCCTTTGCAACATTCTCAAAGCGCCTCAAACTGGGATCGGCGAAATAATCGGCAAGAAATTCTTTGGCCGGGTGGAGCCACGGATGGGCGTCAATAAAACAATGACGGAGTAGCAAGCACCGAAGGCTAAAACAAGTTGCTCCTCCCTACCTTGGGCTTTGGGCCAACCGAGGACAATGCCTCCAAATTTGGCAGCGTGCCCCGCTCACGCGCGCTCGTCGGCCAGCCGCTTCCGATTCTCACCAAACCTGCCGTCGCGGGCGGACGATCGGCAACGACGTTCAAAATGGGACGGCCTCGACAACGGTTCCGCATTTCTGTCATTTGTTGCTCAGTGGAGCCGATCGGGAGCGGCGTGGGCGAAGGGAGGTCGCTGCCCCAAAAGCCAATCCGGTGAGCTGCTCCGTATTAAGAATGGAGTAGACCGTGGAAGCAAACACTTGAATGAGAATGGCTTGCGCGCCGACGTTACATTGGCTACAAGATCGATTCTAAGGAAAAATCTTGGCGACCGACTTTCCCTTTACAATGACAGTGAAGCAGCACATAAAGCTGCGATTCGGATCATTTCAACCGCAGCATTTTCATTTGATTCGATTTTATGTTGTCAATATCGTTTGATACTCCTGCCATGGGCCGCCCTCTGCCCGTGACGACGAAGATGAATTCAGTTTTTACTGGCTGTTCTTCGTCAGCCCAACACTGCCAGCAATATACAAATAGGCTTGAGTAAGGCGTAACACTTTTGTACTGCCATAGAGAACCGCGAGTTGTTTGTCAGCCTCTTTTTTTCACCTGGGGACGCATTGATCTGCAAGTGGCTTAGTCTTGCAACATTGCTGCCATCTAGTGGATAGGAAATGTAGTACACATTTCAAGGACCCGGTGCAAAACGCGACGCGCGCCCACAGACAAATACCGGAAGTCAAATACGCGAGTCGGACGTTCCCAAGAGCACTTGGCAACGCTTTCTCCCGCTGCAATCAAAAGGACTCCCAATTTTGTAATTTCCCCATTGCGGGACAAATAAAGGAGATCTTTAAACGAGCCTCGAGTTGCTGCACGCGCGTATGAATGAAAGCTCACGGCCACATCCGGAGCACTTTTTTCTTTTCCGACAGTGCCACCTAGAGGAGGCTTTGCGTCATTGCTGGCATGAAGCTTTTTCCAGTTCGGCCAGGGCTCGGGAACCGTTTGGACTAAGAGCCAGAAAAGCAAAATATTTGCAAATGCATTTCAGTGAGATATGTAGATATATATAAACTGTATTTTGAACAAGCCTGTCCAATAAATTCCGCAATGTCGCAGTTTCATACAAGACACCAACCAACCAAACTATTCTTTGAAAATAAAGTCAACAGATCATTTGCATTTTGAGAATCGGCTACACGGCAGCAAATAACGGACGACGTTGAGCAGCTGAGATTGAACCAACTTTCGTGCACGAAGGTCAAGTCAACAGTATTTCTCGAGCACTTTCAAACAGCTATCGCTGCATACAAAGTGCTGTACATGGAGCAATTTAACATGCACAATAAACAGTAAGACAAATCGGTAATAAAGGCGCTAGAAAGCACCAAACCGTAAAACCAAGAACAAATCTAAGTCATGCTGAGTCAAATGCCAAAGAATACAAGTGAGTTTGGAGGAGATGACTACAATGTGTCATTATCAATTGCAGGTGAGCAGATTTGATACATTTTTGTAGCTTTGTCATTTTATTTCGTTACCACGAATTTAATACGAACGAAATGTATAATAAAATTCATTTACTCACCAAAGTAGTGCCCGTTCACTGATCTGCACATCTACTCGAGTGTCCCCAGAGGTTTTTAAACGCACCAAATCGCTCCGTTGCAAGCAATCGCCATTCCCAGCGGTAGGTACAATTTGCAGCGTTTCTCAGGCTGAGCCACGGGTACCGTTCCTATTGCTCGTCTGAAAATGACAGACAAAGCCTTTTCCTTGCTGGGACAGGCTAGCTAGCGCGGGAGTTGGGCGTCTTGAAAATGGTGTGGAAAGTAGTCCTGCAACCACATCAACGTCTTCTCCTTCGGCCATTATGGGTCAAAATGCAGCAACAGCTCCCTCTAGCGGGCGCTCATCCAATCACCGCTCACGTCCGGTGTCGACGTCAGCCCTTCTCGCTGGCAGACTTGTGATCTGATTGGTTATTGCAAGCTGGCCGCCGTGCCCGTTCTTTTACAGCGCACAGGGGCCTGCTCCGTTTCATCTGAAGGCCCCGAGCATGTTTAGTTGACATGGCAACACAAGCTATCTGAAATATGAGTGGTTAAAAACTCTTACCACAATAAATAAGTTATTTATCGAGTGGCTTTCAGCGTTATTTAAAATAAGCCACTCGACTAAGTGGAAATAATATGACGTAGAGAATAATTTTGCTCACATATTTATATATGACATATATAAAATAACATGAATGAAAATGGATGTTATTGTATGAATGTTTAGGCCAGCAGAGAAGGCCTCGCTGACCCCGAGGGTCCGCCACTGCCAAAGACACATACGAGGAACTATTTGACACATTGCGGGTGGGTGAACGTGTGTACAGTATTTGGGAGTTTGGAAGACTTTTTCTGCTACGCATTCTATTTTTTCGTCGGATATCGTCACCTCACGATGTCTTTTGTTCTGCATCATTTTTGTTGAATCTTCAATGGTGTCATTTGACAGCACGGACGCTGCAAATGGGCAAAAGGCGTCTGGTAATTGAAAGTTTCATTTTGAACACTAGGTGACGCCCTCGAACCGCAAATGATGGGAAGGCTCAATGAGCACCGCGCGCCGACTCGAGTGGGATCATCTTCTGACGGCTTTTTTTTTTTTTAACATCACAAGGCTGGAAGATGCGCATTGCACCCGGAGGCTCGCCACACCTTTTGTTTACGGAGTGCATCTTTACGACAGCCATTTGGTTTCTTCGGCCCTTTGCCCCATAATGACAAACATGTTTTGTGTTGCCAAACGGGACTCGGAGGCGAGCGCGCGCGCGCAAAGTCGTCGTCGGAGTGCCGGCGCCGTCGTGAGCTCGTTTGAAGCGCGGCCTCGCCCGCGGCTTCACCTGCGGCTCGTTTGCATCCACTCGCCGGCCTTCCTGTGCGCATTTGACTACGTCTGAATGGCGCGCACAGATGTGAGGCCGGCAGTTTTTTTTTTTTGCATGGGGGGGGGCGTTGTTTGTTTTTTTACGTACCGCACCTGAATGCAACACAATGGCCTCCTCTCGAGCCTTTCTTGTGACTTTTGTTGCGATTGTCTTCTGGGCCTTTTGCTCACGCAAACACGCTCCGGCCTCGGAAGCTGTGCTCGCCCCCCCCACCCCCCCGCCCTCGGGGCCCAGCTGCTGTCGCCTTCGCAGCCGTCCCGCTCAGCATGAGAAGCCCGGCAGCTGTTGATCAATGGGCAGCCGGAGCCAACGCCTGCCTGACGACAACAACACACACACACACACACACACACACACACACACACACACACACACTCCCCTGGGACGCAACAGATGGGGGGCAGCCAGCTGAGAGGCCGTGGCGGGTCACGAAAGGGCCGGCTTAGGTGTGTCCGAGTGTACCTTTGCGCTCACGGCAGTGGATCGGGAGATGTCCGACTTTTGAGGTGACGCGGGAGGGAGCAAATATTCATGACTGGTTTCATGGAACGGAAGCGAATCCTCTTCGATCCGCAGCCGATCGAAGAGAGCGTCCGAAGCGACGTGGACGACTCCGTAGCGGAAAGGAGAGCGAGCGACGGCGCACGGAGGCGGCCGCCGCTTCTTTCCCCATTCTGCGACTTTTGCCACATTTTCCACCAAAAGGAATCCCAGTGAAGTGAAAGGAGACGCGGGGGCGCTCGTCCACCAAGTTCAAGTTGAAGGCCTTTTTGCCGCTTTGCTACAATCCACTTCCCAAACAAAGTAACATGGGACGTGTCCCCTCGGCGCCAAGCGCGCCTTTGCGTCCTCTTGGCACATTTCGAGAGTGCAACCATTGCGTTGATTTTTCCCCAGCGCTGCCGTTGAGCGTCGCCATCCAATTTCTCCTCAAATTGATTGTTTGATTGGATCGACAAGCCACCTGACCCCCGGGTGGTGTTTTGCCGACCGCCGAGTTGGGGCTGCGGGTTTTCCAGGCTTTCCAGGTTGTCCAGGCTCCCCACTTTTGAGTCCCGCTGCGGTGGATGACATCGCGTGGAGATCGGGGAGGGGGCCGAGGGGGAGCGGACAGTTGCCGGCACGGACAGGTGTCGGCGTCGGCGACCTCCTGACTGGTTTCGCCAGCTGCTGTCGATTTGGCCCCGGCAGCCCTTCCTCGACAGAGGTTAGAGCGCGCCACCTCTCGCCTTTTTATGGGCCCGGCCTGTTTGGACTTCAAATATTTGCCCAGGAGGCGCTCGTTCTGTTTGGGGGAAGCGCCGAGGTCGCGCTTTAGCAACCCCACGCGCGCGCACCCACGCGCATCTTCTTTGTGTGGGTGCGCGCGTGTGTTTACATTCTCCCGGTCTAAACGCACAACCCGTTTGGCCGCGGGTATGGTCGCGCCGACGGGGCCCATTTTCCGTATTGTTCACTTTGTCAGCCGGGGGGGGGCGACGAGCGGCGAGAGCTAATGATGATGCAGCGTGCAGATGTGCTCGTTAAGCAACAACAGCTGGCGCGCGCCATACGGCCGCAGCCGCGCGCCAGCCGCTCTGCCGTTTTTCTTGACTTTGTAGAGCAGCCGCTCGTCTTCCCTTTTTGAAAGGTAACAAAGCGCGGCCCCGTGCTCGCAACTTCCCGTCGAACCGCTGAAGTTTCTCGGCGCTCGGTGGCCCCCGCGCCTAATCGACGTCCTCCCGCCTCTGCCCGGACGCGAACGTCGCAGGATAGCGAGAAAAGAAAAGCTTCCCGCTCCAGCCGTTCGCCGGTGCGGCCTCCCTCTGCCGTTTGCGGCCGTTCTTCCTCCCCGGCTCGTTCCGTCACAGCGGACAGATGGTCCCGAGCCGCCTTCAATAATCCAACGTAGGCACCCGTGCCAGCGCACCGCCGGCTGATGCCGCGCGCGCTCCTGTGCCATTTCCTTAGGCGGTGGCCCCGTCCCTCCCCGGCCCAGATCGGAGCGGCCGGGGGCTCGGCCGCATTGGTGACATTTCCCCGTCCGATTTTGGATGAGCGGGAATCTTGCCGTGTCGCCGGGGCGCGTTTGGCTGAAGGCGCAGGTCAGCGCCAAGATGCCAGCGAGAATACGGCAGACGGCTGGCGCCCGGCCGGGAACGGCGAGTGGGCGTCGCCGCGGCCTTTGACTCATCAATAGGCAATTAGATGGCACGGCGGCGGCCATCTTGTTGCCCGAAAAACCAGGCCAAGTGTTGAAGAAGCAGAAAGATTTCAAGATGGATGTTGTTGCTCTTTCAATCATCGTTTGACCCCAAACGATCAGACGCAAAAGCGCTTGTGAGCCGCGATCGGGTGAAAATCTTCGGAAGAGGTCAAAACGGGACATTGACATTGGTATCATAACATCTTCTCTTTTTCTTTTTTTTGGGGGGGGGTTTGCTTTTGGTATTGGCTTGAGCTTTTGGGGGACACACACAGAGTAGCGGGTTTGTCCGGCAAAGGAGAATTCTCTCTTGCAGTTTGGCTACTCAGCAGAAGCTCATCGCCCCCCCAGACCGAATCCTCCGGCAAGGATCGGCTTCAGCCTGCCGTGCCCGCCGTCTTTTCTGTGCGTTTGTGCAAAGGGGGTGGGGGGGGGGGGGCCCAAAAGCACATGCGGGAGAGCGAGTCGCTGCGATTCTCTCTCCCACACATGCAGACGCACAAATATTCAAGTGGTGTCGCCTTTTGTCCCCCCCCCCCCACTGAAAAGGGAAGAGGGAGGATGAAGTGGGTCGGCCGGCCGGAGGGACGATGGGGAACCCCGCCCCATCGACGCACACATCCCCCCGGTGTTCTTCCCACACATCGCGCCCCCCCGCCCACCCGGCCAACGTCGCGCCACTGTATTGTGTGCATGCGGCGGGCCGCTTGTTGCTGGCCTTCTGTCCTGCTGCGCTGAGTGCTTTGAGAAAGGGGGCTCCTTTTAAATATGCAGACAAGAGGGGGGCTCTCTCGCTGGCTGGCTCTCTCGCGCACGCACTCGTCGCAGGCCCTGCTCTCACTCCCATTTTTCGTCTCACTCGCCAGGGCCCGGCAGGAGCGCGACCCGTCATTTCTTTGGGGGGGTTGTTGTTTTGCACAGACAATCGACAAGTCTCTCGCACGCATGAAAAGCATACGGAGGGGGTGGGGGGGCCCTCCTCATGAGAGGGGGCGCTCTTAGCAGGAGCGGGAGCTAAAAGGCGCTCTTCTTCTCTTTTTGTGGGGGCCTTCTTTTCAGCGTGCGTCTCGCCAAAGCTGCGCCGCGGCTTGATTTTTGTTGGATTTGCACCGATAGCCTCTGGGAAGACGAGGCCGCCCGGCGCTTTACGCTCGACGCAATCGAGGCGATGGGCGTACAGCGGACGAGGCGGCGGGGACGGCGCGTCCGTGAGCCCCCGGCCGGGTTGATCCTCGGCTTCCGGCGAGCGGGGTCGCCGCCGCCTCGGGGGCCCCCAAATACTTCGGCCGCCGCCCGCCCCTTTGTCCCCGAGCCCGACGCCCCTAACCTCCTCTAGCCCCAAGTCAACAAAGGAATGACTGACCTACATTCGCCGCTGACCTCGCGCAGCTCCGGCGTGACCAAGCGCTCGCCGGCAGGCAGATGTTGGCCCCCGACGCCGAAGCGTCTCTTCCGCCGCCTTTCGGACACGCCGCCGCTCGCGCCGCCTGCTGGTGGGAAGGCAAATACAAATTCCTCCCCGCACCTGGGTTGGCCCTCCAAAGCAACACGACCGCTGACAGAAAAATCTCTTGGGAAGGGATGGATTCACCAAATACTGTCGCAGGTGAAAAGATTTCAGGAGTGACCCACGTTTTTAACTGGACGCTTTCATTGGAATTGTATTCAAATCAAGGCTGGACGATCCCATTTTGGGGCGTTGTTTTTGGTCATATTTGGTGTGAACCGAGCGGAAGAGAAATTTGGACATCAACGATGATGACATTTTTGCTGGACCCATCATTGGACAACAAAACAAAATAAACATCACGTGTGGTGCCATTTTCCCCATGAAATATGAAAACGAACGCAATAACTTTTGCGGCTATATTGATTGATTTATGGTGAAGAAGGAGAATTGTCTCCACGTCTCTCGTCGCGGCCGTTTGCCCGACCTCGTGACCTCAAAAGGTGAATCCCGAGGGACCCTCAAGCATCCCTTCTGAACTTGCTTGTGCTTCTTTGCAGGTTCCTCGCAGCAAAATGAGGCGTTTGTCAGACATGGAGATTAGAAGCAAGCTTATGTCGCTTGTGTGTGTGTGTGTCTTGGGGGCGGGGGCCGTGGTGGGCTGACTGAGGAGGCCATCTGTGGCCTACCGATGGCTGCCCAGCTCTCGATGCATCTGTAAAAGCAGCTCAAAGCTGATTTCTTTGCTGCAAAACTCCTTGAGGAGCTTTACAAGCTGTGCGTGTTGGGGTGGGTGGGGCGTGGGGGGGGGGCAACAAGCTGCTGAGCAAAGTTTGCATGCGTCGACGCGCGCAGCGAGAGCCCGCCAAAACCTTTCGCCTTAATTCATCCATGTGTCACGTGATGATGATGATGATTGCGATTGTGAAAACCGGATGTGCTCGAGGAAAAAAAACAAAGGCAGATTTGGATTTCGCGCATAAAAACGAATCGATAAAAGTTGACTTGAGCGGTGTCAGGAGTCGCAGCGGACGGGCAACAAAACTAAATGAAGTCAAAATTGAGGGGTTCGTAGGTTTTGAACGCAGCTCTTGATTTTCCAAAGTCTGCTACTTAACTCTCCTTAACACATCTCCTTCCGGTAACACAAACACTTCCTGGTTTCCTTCAGCCAATCAGACAATATCAACATAAACTTATTTAAGCAATTATTCAACGGAATATAACCTAAGTAACTGTAACACAATAGAATACGATGTTCAAATATAAAATGGAAATAATAATTTAACATAAACTTACACGGGAGCCGTCCGACTCGGCGGAGAAGACTCGCAGGGGGAGGGAGGGACGGCCGCCATCTGACTTGCCAACGCAATTTGGATCAACGACGGCAAATCGTTGTCCCTCAATCATGTGCGAGTCGAATCATTTCCTTGAACATTCATTTCAATCAACGAATTGAAACGAGTGCCTTGTGCGTTTCCGGTGGATTCCCCACTGCCCGCCTAAAGCCGGAAATGGTGGTGTTCGTTTTCTCAGCGACTACTCTTTTCGTTGGGCGGTGACTTTTCACATCAGCATCAAGGATCGGCCCCGAATGGGCTAAGCTAACGGCACCGCCGGCTCCCGGGTGGCTTCTGGCCCGCGGTTCCTCCCGTATTTCACCTGTGCCCCGCGTTTCCAGTCCGGGCTGCCGCATCGACGGGGTTGGCTCCCGCCCGCGTCGGGTGCGGATAAAGGCAGAACGAACGGACGCGTGAATGGATTTTTGGGATAACCCAGCCCGGCTCCCTGAGCACAAAAAAAAGAAAGAAAGAGCCAGCGGTCCATCGAAGAATCTTTTCATTTATTGCAGTTTGCACACAATTGAAAAACGCCAACAGCACACCGGAAATGACAAAAACGAAACGCATTTCGAATCGACTCCCCTATGAGAAAAACAAACGATGATTGTCAAAGCTAAAACTGACTACATCTCCATTTCAAACGAATTGAAAAAAAACCCCCACTAAAATAAACACATTTTCCTCTCAACAAGGGAGCGATTCGATCTGAAAAAAAAATCGGCCTGTTTTGACCCCGCAAGATGGTGATTGTCCTTATTTTCCCGTTCCTCATAAAAGACGTTTTTCGAAATGTTGATTTCATGAACATCAAAAGAAGAGCACCCGCACCCGTCTCGTTTTCAAGTAAACACAGCAAAAAGGTCCGACTGTGGTTTGTTCACAGCCTGACACTCGCAAATAAATTATTACAAATACGCTTAAATTAAAATAATAATAATATGAATAATAATCATTCCGAAAGAAAATCAGAGCAACAATCAGCCTGGACTACAGCAGTTTAAGGCGCTCGAGTACAACCAGAAATATTACAATAAATAAAAATTAAAAAAAAACAGCAGTGATGACGCAAACTGCAGCAGGTTGGATGAATGGGCGGGCGGGCCGTGCACGGACGCGCGCACATACACACGCGCGCTTAGGGGCGATGAAGCATTCAGCAACTCTTTATTTTGGGGGGATTGCATGAGACGTTTGACGATTCCAAACCGAGCTCCATCTCCCAAATAGAAACAAATATACACCTGTATATATATATAATTTTTAAAAAATCACAAACAACGTTTTAAAAATCCGCTCTGGTAGATTTGATTTGGACAATGCCGTGACATTTTCCCAAACAGATTCTTATTTTTTTCCAATAGACATGTTGAGTCGCAAAGATGGAGTTGAAAGGCATCTTTTTCAGCACGCAATTTCATGTTTTTGTTGTTTTTTTTATAACTTAAAAAGGTGCTTGTCGTTTCCACGCTTGCACACACGCGCGCGCGCGCACACACACACGCACAAAAACAGCCGAGATCAGTGCACACACACGCCGGCTTCAAGAGCTTCCCGGCCACAAATTGCCAACTTTTTCCGACAAAATCCCATGCATGCGTTTTTTCCCCCTCCCCGCCAGTCATGGTCAGCTTGGCTTCACCCTGGAGCAGTAGTAGCATATTCATAAAAAAAAAAACAAAAGACCAAATTTGATCAATAACAATGTGTACAGTAATACAGCAAATTCACATTATTGTCTTCAAGAAAAAAAAAATCTTCAAATGTACAAGCGTAGACGTCATGCAACAGGAGGTTAAAAAGAGAAAATAAAATCCTATAAAATGATTGATCACCATCATCATCATCACCGGTACTGATTTGAAACAAAAGCTGGTGAGAAAAAAAAAAGAACCTGAAATGAAAGATACTTTTCTTCACACAAGGACTGCCGGCTACATTGAAGAAAAAAGATTCCTCAGTAATCATTTGTCCAATGCTAGAAAAGACTTCAGGCCGATTGAAAATTAGTCATCGAAATAAGAAGAAGAAGAAAAGGAGGCTGTGCATTGCATGAGTTTCATTTTGTCAGTCGCTCCCTGAACAGGCTAATGGCGCCGCCTTGCCGCTGGAAAATCACACACACGCACGCACACACACACACATCTCCCAAGTGCGGATACCTGTTGAGTGTCTTGCCTGTCGAGCGGTGAGATGAAAGACAGAAATGAAAAATGGAAAGGCCGGACCTTCCGCCACATTGAGAATGCGAGAGGAAAAAAAGAAGAAAAGAAAAGAAAAGTCAGTAGTAACTTGTGTTCATGTGCTAGTAAAGTGCAAGACTCGCGTGGCTTTCAAAGGCGCCTCCCCGAGCGCCGCAAGTCAGCCGACAACGCAAATTTCTTGACGGCCGTCCGGCCGCGTAGCTCGCTCGGGTTAGGCCGTCGCGCGCGCCGGCAGGCGGGAGATTGCCGCCAGATGGCCTCGGGTACAACGGAGCCGCGCAAATACATTTTCAAAGTCGACGCGGAGTTGACACGCGGGGGAAGTCCCGCCGCCCATTTGCGCTTCCCCAGAAACGGGCGTCAAGGAACAACGGCGGCCAAACACGGCGTTCAGCGGCGGCGCTTTGGTTACCGCTCGAGCGTCGCAACAAACAAAAGGTACGCTCGGCCGATTTGTTCAAATCTGGCCTGGAAACGGAGGGGCGGGGGTCGCCGCGTGACCGCCCGGACGGTTTGACCTGATGAATTTCGGGCAGGGCGGGAATAAGGACCCGGCGGTACCGTTGCGAGACATTTTGCGAAGCGGCGGCGGGGGTGGGATGGTGGGGCGTCTACTTCCAGAGTTCCTGCGAGCCGTCCTCGATGGCCCAGTCCCTGACGTTGGGCAGCGGCAGCGGCTCGCTCTTGACCGCCAGCGAGTTGACCAGCTCGCAGTGGAACTTGCGGATGTGGCGGTAGAGGTCGCCCGACTGCGTGAAGCGGCGCTCGCACCACTTGCAGGCGTGCGGCTTCTCGCGCGTGTGCACCACGGCGTGGCGGCTGAGGTTGTGCGAGTACTGGAAGCTCTTGCCGCAGGTGGCGCACGTGTAGGGCTTCTCGCCCGAGTGCGTGCGCTCGTGGCGCTTGAGCGTGTACATGCAGGAGAAGGTCTTGCTGCAGATGGCGCAGGTGGGCACGTTGACGTCGCCGGCGGCCGGCTTGGCGCGGGCGCCCTCCTGCTCGCGGAAGTGCGAGCTCAGGTGCAGCTGCAGGATGTGCGGCGAGGGGAAGACCTTGTTGCACAGCGGGCACATGAAGATCTGCGCGTGGGGCGCCGCCAGCATGTTGGACACGTAGGGCGGCAGGCCGCCGTCGGCCGGGGGGGCCTCCTCGCCAGGCGGCTTGTCCTCGCGCTCCAGCTCCGAGGCCAGCGAGGCCTCGCGCAGGGCCGACAGGTGGGCCTCCAGGCCCAGGCGCCGCTGGGCCGACAGGGGGGGGCCGGCGCCGTGACCGGTCGCCAACGCCGCCGCCTTGCCGCCGCTGTGCTCCATCTCGTAGTCGCCGGCCGCCAGCGGGTCCTCGTCCTCGTCCGACGCCGCGGCCCTCTCCACCTTCACCCTGACGGCCGGCGGGCTGCCGCCGCCCGAGTAGCTTTGGTGGTTGAGGCCGGCCGGCGCTTTGACCGACAGGTCCAGGACGCAGTCGGCGCCGTCCAGGCGGCCCCGCGAGCCGGCGGAGCGCCGCGACCCCCGCGACGGCGACCCGCCCGAGCCCGACGGGCTGGCGCCGGGCGAGGCGGCCTTGAGCTCGGCCTCGCCGCGGCACGGGCTGGCGGGCGTCGCCGGCCTCTCGGGCATCCTCAGCCACGGCGCCCCCGCCTTGCCCTCGTCCTCCTCCTCCTCGTCGTCGTCGTCGTCGTCGGGCGGGCCCGCCGAGCCCTCCGACGGGCTGTCGGCCTTGTCGGCGTCGGCCCGGCCGTCCGCCGCCTGGCGCTTGAGCCGCTTCTTGCAGACCTTGACGATGTCGTACATGTGCAGGTAGGACGCGGCGGCCAGCACGTCCTCCACGGGCAGGTCCTGGAAGCGCAGCTTGCCCTCGTACATGAACTCCAGCAGCAGCGAGAAGGCCGGCGCCGTCACGATGTCGCTGTTGAGCTGCACCACGTCGCGCTTGTCCAGCTGGTCCTTGTAGAAGAGGTGGAAGTACATGCTGCACGAGGCCAGCACGGCGCGGTGCGCGCGGAACTGCGCCTCGCCCACCAGCACGGTGGAGTCGCACAGGAAGCCCTGGTGCCGCTGCTCGCTCAGACACCGCAGCAGATGCCGGCTGTGCTCGGGGAACTCCATCCTGCTGTCCTCATAACCTGCGCACACGCACAAGGCAAAACTCCTTTTTGCTCTTTCTTTTGCTCCTCGAGGAACCGGCCGCGGCCGTTTCCTTCCCACGCGGACGAAAATCAAACGCGCCCGTCGTCTACCGCAGGCCGGCTTCGTCTCGAAAAATGAGGAAAGAAATGTCATTCCTTTCGCTGGGCAAATTCCAAAAGTGCAATTTACGTCATCAAAGCACATTACGCAATTGTCTATTTGACACTCGGGTGGCACCAAAAAAGGAGTTTTTTTCCTTTAGGATTTCTGTCAGTAATTCTAAAAGAAAAAAAAAACCCAAATCAAATCAGCGTCTTCCATAAACTGCTTGTCAATACATTTGAAAATGGAATTGAGTTCAGATGATCAATTGGGAAAGTGTAAAAGCTCCGAGCGCGCTCCGGTCGTCTGCTCAGACGGGAGCGACTCGACTCTCATGTCGTTTAGAGACAAAAAGGGAAAACGCCAGGCCGCTGATCTAATCAATTGACTTGAATCGCGGGAAAATGTCGTCCCTGACAATCGGAGGTCTCGTCAAGGTGCGTCTCACCAAACGCAAGCGTGCGCTTCAATTCCAAAAGCGACGCCGGCATGATATCGGCACGCCACGCGCCAAGTCCAACATTTCACCACTGCTATTTTTATTTTCTTTTTTTAATTCGTCACATCAATACATTTTTTTTCATACATTTTTTTTTCAAAGAGAAATGAATTATTTCTGACAATAACAGAATTGATTGCGATGCCCGCATGCCATTTTGGGGACTTTTGCGTGTGTGAGGGAGGAAAGCCATCCCGGGTCAGGTGCGCATTCCTTTGCGGCGTGCCGGAATATTTGCGCCGCCTCATCTTTTCTGCGCCGCGGTCCGCCGCCGCTGCTCCTACGCGGGTTATTTTTATGAATCCACTTTGGCCTGGCCCGCCGCGGCCCTTTTAGCTAAGCGGCTTTGCACAACAAACACACCCACCTAACCGCCACCTCCGCGCACGGCTTGACAAAACTCAACCGTGCCCCCCCCCGCACACACACCACCACCACCATCTTACAAAGACCCACCTGTTAGCCACGTCGCTTTGTGCCGCCTGAGAAAATACATGCCTGCCTGCTTGCCGCCCGCCCGCCCGCCCGCTCGCTGGCTTTTCTCGCGCCGCTCGTTAGCCCGAACGCTCAAATGGCCTCATTTGAATGAAGCCTCGCTAAGAATGGACGAGTGTGTGTGCGGTGTGTGCGCGACTTTTAATGAGGGGCAGGGGAGGGTGTGTGTAATGGGGGGAGGGAGTGGGGGTGAGGGGGGGGGGGCTTATGAGGACAAGGGTGAACTAGCCCCTCCTCTCCACATGCTCCCGAGACGCGGTCTTACGAGAAAACCCTTTGCACATCCTCCTCCTCCTCCTCCTCCTCTGCCCAGAAGACGCCGAGGAAGAAGAAGAAGAAGAAGAAGAAGATTTACAAGACAATCACTGTAAGTGCCCCGCTCGTCACAGCATCAATCCTAATCCTTAAGATGCCTAAAAATAAAGACGCAGGCATGGACCGGTCCCGGCCCGAACAGCAAGGAAGGCGGTCGGGGGAGGGCGGGGGTGGCGGGGGGGGCTTATCCACATCTGATCCAGCTGACGGGGGCCATATGGCAGCTGCTAGCCAGATAAAGAGATTACGACGGGCAGCGAGTGCGATTACAGCTGTCTAGCCAATTCGGACAGCGCAAAGCCCAAACTTCTAAATTAGGATCCCCGGGACGCCAGCGCCGGCGTTTTCCAGGCACCTCCGCGGATCGCAAGAAACGCGCCTTTGACGTTTCAGAGCGCCGCTTTTCTTGTAAAATGGGCCGGGGAAGCCCACGCTCGGCTTCGGGCGCCGGCCATTCGAACGCCTCCAACCGCGCCGGCGTTCCCGCACCGGACCCCGAGAAAAAAAGTGCCACGACATGTCCGATAGGAAAAGGCGGCGAGGAAGCGGAACCTTTGAAATGCTCCCAACGCCGAGCCAGCCATCTGCTACGCCGCCGTCGGCGAACAAACAAATGATGCCGCTTCCGTCCCGTCTTCCTTTCTCGGGCGCACCGAGCAACGCCAAGTGCCCAAGCCACAACATTTCAAATGTCTGAAGTCGCTTGTCAAGTTTGGCTGTTTTCTTTTTTTTTGTTTTTTAAATCATCTCGCTTCTCGTCCAAAGTGCCAACGTGAACATTTGAAATACGTGAGCGCCGGCGGCGTCGAAATGCAGCGAGACCCGACGCCGCATTTCAAAGACGCAAAGTCCATCAGAAAGTAAAGCGGCGTTTGAAAATGGAGCGCGAGCGCGAGCGCTGCCGAAGCCCCGCAAACGCAAACGGTCGGGGACGGTACCTGCGGCGCTGCGCATCCACTCGACGATGTCCAGCGTGGCCGGGGAGCCGCGGCCGTGCGGCTGGCGCGCCGGCTGGCGTCCTTCCCTTCTCGCCTTCTCTCGCCTCGCCTGCGAGTTGGTAGCGGGCGAGCCGGCGAACGCGCGCGAGCGGGAGGAAGAAGGGCCAAATGAGAAAGAAGCGGCAGCGGCAGCGGCAGCTCGCTGTGTTGAAAGTGCGACCGACAGATGCAAAGTGGCGGCGATGTTGGAGGGGGAACCGCATATCACCTCCCACCTCTTCTTGCCTGCTACTAACTGCCACACACACACACACGCGCGCACGCACACACTCAAACTCTCCCAGGCTGCCTCACAATAAAGGGCCAGGGAGGGGGGAGGGGGGGGGGGTGGTGGGTGGATGGCAGCCTGTCAGCTGCTCTGACATCATCCTCAGATGGAGATGCTACCTCCAGCTGTGCTCTTTCTACAGCCATATGCTGCCTCCTCTCCACTCCTGCCACCAGACTCCTCTTTCATTTCAAGCAACAACTTGGTCGCCCCCCCCAGCCCCCCTGCCCCCCTTTCTTTCTCTTTCTGGAAAAGGGCAGCCACGAACAGCGGCGGCAGTACGCATTTTGGTTTGGGTTTGTTCCCAATGTGCCCGAAAAGAAAGCCGGGAAAAGTTCCCAAGTCGTTCTGGCGGCTCCCTCGGAGACAAAAGGCGCATTGGCGAGCGACACACGCACGCAGCTGAGATTGTTTTACACTTTTTCACGCTCCGCCGCTCGGCTCAAAGAATCGAGACGAGCGGCGGAACCCCCCCCCCCCCCACATCGGTCGGACAAGCTACCACACGAAGGAACAAACACTCTTTAAGGGATGAGCGCCACTTATGGCGTCAGTGAAGGCGCGCGTGTGGATTTCAAAGCCTTCTCGACAATGTCGAAGGGCGACGCGTTTCGGGAGAGGATTCCAAATCAGCCTTTGTCTTGCGTTTCCGATGTGGGAAAGGAAACGTTTCCACGGCTGAGGAAGGAGTTTGCTGGCAAAACATGTGCGGCTTGCCGCTCGCGGCCATTTTCCATCAGCAAACGTGAACTGGGTCCTTTCAAATCACAAAGAGAATGACGCAAATACAAAGGGCCCATTTTTGTCTCTCTTGCAAAGTCAAAGAGCAAAAGACAAAATACAATTCACAGCTTGACTGTTGCAAGCGTGGCGGCACGTTCTTTTCCTCCTTGCTTTTCATGAATGGGCCAAACAATGAATGTTTGCTTTTTTAATCTGCCTAATCTCACAATCTGCATCAGCCCCCCCCAAAAAAAAATCCACTTTGGTTTGGACCAAATGTGAGATTGGATTTTTTTGGGACACATTTTGCATGGCCCGGGAGCACAGCCGACGAGACTTTCGCGAGGCCGCCTCACGCTTGGGAACTTCTGGGCTGGGGTCGGGTCAGTTTTTTTGTGTTTCAAATTCATTTCCATCAGCCACAGGTTTCTCTGGAATAAAACCAAACACTGAATCTAAAAAGACACATCCTGATATTTGGGGTTATGGCGGCCAATCTGTCATCCCAATGGGATTTGGGGGCTTGGGGACACTTGGTAGCTATTGCACCTACTACAGTTCGGAACTTTGGCACCTTGCAACTTTCCTTTTGAGAAGCCCTGGTATAAAGACGGACGGCTAGAGCAAGTCCGAACACGAAAACGTCGCCGATTGATCAGGAGAAACTTGAACGAATTGACTCGAATGAACGCCGCGGGCGGCCGTCGTCTTTCAAGTCAGGGTAATAAAGTCGCAGCGAGCCCAGTAGTCGTGTTTTGGAGCGAGTTGCTCTTTCTGCGCCTTTTCCATCGGCGAGGAAGAAGACGCCCGCGTCGAAGGAGGCACGCGCGCACACCGAGCCCCCCCCCCCCTTGGAAGCTAGCTAAGAAGTGGAGGCGAGCGTGGAAAGAAAGCCGGCGTGCGGAGCGGGCGCCGCGTCCGCCAGAGGAAGGACTTTGCCGCCTCGCCGCCTTCCCGCCCGCCCGCCGTTAGGCCCCGCTGCTATGACAACGGCTGCGAAAAGGAGCGAGCTAACGCGACGCGGTCATGCTAGGCGGAAGGAAGCTACTTTTCACTCGCTCCCTCAGCCCCTCTCCACTCACTCGAGCGACCGAGCGCCACTTACAGGCAGCACGCTCCGACGTCCTCCGCCGAATCCTCCTCAGCGGCTTCCCTCGCTTGCCCCCTCACGACGACTTGGCGTCGCCTCCCATAAACGGGCTTGTCGAGCCGGGGCAAGGGGAGAGGGACTCTGCGGCGGCCAGATGTTTCCGAGCTGTTGCTGTTTGCTCCCCGCACACAACTCGGGCTGGGACTTGACTGGCAAGGCTGGGAGCCAATGGTGGAGGCTCGACAAGGAGCGGGAGCGGTGGGGGTGCGATGTCTTCTTGTTCTTCGTCTTCGTATATCGTCGGTCGGCAGAGGTTGACTCCGACCTGGCGACAAGACGCGCACCGAGAAGGGGCGCGGGGGGAGAAGCGGCTCGGCCGAACCGACTGCTCGGTTGGACGACCGCGTGAGGGGAGGACGGGCGGACGGGAGCGAGGGAGAGACGCGGGGCCTCGTGGGTACTGTAGTCCGGCCGCGGCGAGCAGGTGCAGCGAGCGCCGTGGGAACACCTCGAGGAAACCACAGCGGCAGGACAGTGTCAAAAAAAACATCACATACTGTCATAACTCATTCGAAATATTATCCACGCTTATCAATTGATATTGATTCATAGAGGTTTTACTCACAGGATTATTCGTACTGAAGGTGAATGCGGTCATAATATGTGTTTGGTTCAGTTCAAACGGACGCAAAAAAGGAACAACGTCAGTATTCCTCACCCGATTCTCTGTCGTTCTACATAGAATTGTAAAAAAGAAGACATACAGACAGGTGGAGAAGGCGGAAGGAGCGCTGTCGCTTCGAGGTGCATCGTGGGTAGTGTAGTCCAACCGCAGTGACGCGGGAGCAAGTGCATTGTGGAAACAACATACGTTACAAGAATAACGCCAATATTGTTGAACAACAACTCGGGCGAATCACACGGTTAACTCATACCACGTTCCAGTGAGGCCATTCTATTTATGAAATAACCAAACGTGGATCACGGCCTCGTAAAAAGCAAGGTTTTATCGTCTCTCTCTTTGTTTGTCCTTTTAGGATACGGACCTTCCAAGAAGTTTAATGAGAGAGAGAGAAATTAAAATCCTTTTTCGTGTTCATAACCCTGAGGTGGCCTTGAACTAGTAAAAGTCCAACCGCGAACACGAAAAGGTGCTGAAAAGATGATTTTGAAAAAAACGTCTCTTTTTAATGGGTCACTGGGACAGGCACCTTGGCGGAAATTCCGGCCAGCAGGACCTGCGTGGGCGAAAGGCGTCCTAGTAAACTAATTGGCGTCAATAATAGGCGGCTAATGAATTGACACGATGCGGTGTCATAGCCACAGCACTCGTTCAAATGCAAATGAATGCTGACCCTGTTTTTGCCCGTCACTTTTCCGGGGCTCCACTTTCACGGCTCGGTGGGACAATGGGGCCCTTGTGTGTGTGCGCGCGCGCGCTCGCTCACGCAGGCACACATGCGGGGAGGCGAGCGTACACGGACCAACTGGGAACTCCCCAAAGGATTCATTCTTTAGCCCCCGGAGGTCGAACGACCTGAAATAAGACAGATCGCGAACTTGAGTGGATCACAAGATTCGTCTTCCGGGCCCGCTTTAGCCTGCAGTACAGCTTTCCACCTCCGAAGGTCGCTGTAGATCCCGCGGAGAGCTCGCCAGTCGCCGCGTTGAAAGCCGTTGAGCATTTCTTCAATGTGAAGGATATCCAACTTTAGGCGCACGTCTTCATGTGCATGTCACTTGAGCCCACTCGTAGAATGGCGAGATCGTCCTGGTCAAGCCTCACCGCCCCCATCACTCGTATCACCTTTGGCTTACTTGGGAATGGATACAATTGTTGCAAGCATATATTCGTGGCTGTTTGTGTGCTCGCCTGCTTGATCGGATTTTTCTCTTGAGTTGGACACGGGTTAGAGGTCACTTTCGTGGTTTGCAAAAGAATCATCTTGGTCTCATTTTTCTTGATCTCACACACACAAGAAAAATGTGCATTTGAACAGGGGTGTGTAGACTTTTTAGATCCACTCTGAGCGAGTCTGTGTGTGTGTGAGTCACCAGGAAGACCAACTGCGTGTTTAACTGGCCTGTCTCCCAGATGGTACCGAGACTCATTTTTAGGAATGTTCAGAAAAATGAAAAAAAAAAAAAAAAAAGAAAAGCCAGCAAGTTTTCATCAAGATGTGCGCTTGTCAATCAAACATCTCGTCTGCTTTCTGTACATCACACGCTCAGTGAGCGCTTCCTTTTCTGCCTCAGCATCCACACAGTGAAACTTGGCAGCGTGCGTGTGGGGGATGTTTGCACCTGTGTGTGGATTTGTGTGAAGCCCACATGGAGCTGTGCAACTTTGGCTGTGGCTCCATGATGGACATCTGGAAGCTAAATTGGTTAATGACACCTCCAAGCTGTGTGTGCGTGTGTGTGTGTGTCTTGGGGGGTGGGGGGTGTACATCTGTCCAGTGATGGCGTGTGAATGAAACAGACCTCAAAGTGCAATTGAAAGCACATCCTCTTCCTTTAAAGATGGAGAATGAATGACAAATTAGCCGTTGTCCACATCACTGAAAAAGAAGAGAGCTCGTTGCTAGCGGCTAGCGGCTAGCATGCCGGCCGCGAACAGCAGAGACTTGATCCCTATCGTAAAATGATGGCGTCATTCACTTGCGCTTTCTTCGCGTCCCAATTTGGCGATTGAATCTGATTTCAGGATGGTGTTGTGTTGATATCGCTCGCAGCTCTGTCCTGGCAATAAAGCAAGGCAAAATGTCAAGAGGGCAAGTCTTCCTCTTTCTTCTGCTCTTTTGCTCCCTTCCAGTCTGTCTTCCCGGCCGATGCTCTCATCTTCTCACTTCCTTTTTGTCGGTTCTCGTGTTTTAACTCGCAACTGTGACTATCATCCACGTGTTGAAATGACAACGACATCCGTTGCGCGAGTTAGCGCGATTTCGAGATATAAAATAGGATGTGGGTGGCGTATCGTACAAAACGGTGAGGACGGAGATATTTTCAGGGCGGTCACATCAGACACCAAGTGTGGGCGCGAGATCGGAGAGATGTGATGTACAAGTCAATCCTCTGTGTCTCGAGCCGTCTGCCTGCCTGCTCGCCTGTCCCTCTCCGCTCCAGATGTCAGAGGAGATGGCGGCCAGCAGCTGTGGCTGTCCGAGGAGGAAATTAGTCCCTGGGTGGTAAGATGGCTAATACACACACACACGCGCACACACGCGCACACACGCACTCCGATGTCAACCTATGAGCATGTCACAGACACATTTTGAAGTATGGAGTGTTTTGCCACCGCTGCCCATTGTGGGGGTGATGTTGTTGTGCCAGTCAGCCGCCACCACCAGCGTACCCCCCCCCGGAGCCGGCGAGCGGGAACATTTGCCTTGTGGCTCCAATTCCCAGGAATGCCTAACCTGCGCCAGCTGTTGACAACATGCTACCTGTGCCAACAATGCCACACCTCAGCTGCCACTCGCGCCGTCTCCATCTGGGGCTGAGATATTGCTTTGTGTGCGTGCGGGTGTGCATCTGTGGTGACCCTCTGTGCACATCTGTATTTGTGTTTGCACATGTGCATGTATGGATGCTTCTCACTGTGTGTGCGTGTGTGCGCGCATCTGGAGCAGCATCGAAGAGGCTTCTCAGCGCCTCAATTCGCCTGCCAAACTGTCCAGATGTTAGCCTTGTAAGCCCGCGGCACACTTATTGTTTTTTTTTTTTTTTTTTCAGCAGCGTTATTAATATTCAGCGCTGCTAAATTGCCGCTTGTTTTTGTGTTGAGTTGTTAACGGGTTTTTTTTCTGATTTTCAAAGGGCGTGAGACAGGATGCAATTTAATTTGGATACATGGCAAGAATTTTCACTCCAACTGCAATGCGAGGAAGTGAAACGTGGGCAAAATCTACCTTTTAAATGTTGTCTATATCAATTGAATGGAACAGAATCAAATATGCTCGCCAAACGTGATTTGAAAATCAAATTGTTTAATCTTATTTGAAATTCAAATATCGTATTCTGCTTTGATGAGATTTATTTATGATGGCGGCGCGGACACCCGCAGCGGCTCCTCTCGTTTTATGTTGAGAGAGAAGAAATTTCATCTGGGCTGTATGTTACACATACCTACAGCACATTTGACAAGAAAGTTCTATTCAATTCAATTTATGTTGAACATTTAACGACCCAATTATAAAAAAAAACAAATATATCGAATTTCACTTTTGACTAAAAATTCAAATTCTTATTTTGATTGTACCAACGTCGATAGCTCATGTGCTCGCTTTTAATTTTCAAGTCAAAGCTTCGCAAGGCTTTGTGGGCGTTTTTGTAGCTTCGGGAACGGACGCCGTGGGACTCGATCAACAGGAGTGCATTTTGTTTGCAAATGTCCGCACGGTGGGCCGAATGAAGCTGATCTTAGTTTGGGAGAGCAAAATAACACAACAACATGTTGGGCTGCCATCAACCAGTAAATAGCTCCATCATCATGTCGTTAGAATGTTGGGGTAGATTTGGCTTCTTTTTTGTGTGTGTGTGTGTGTGTGTGTGTGCGCGCACCACAGAGGTGGCATCTGCCCGTGTTTGCGAGATCCATGTGTTGGGACTTGCACAGGGCTTAGCTCTCGTCCTCCCGCCCCATATGGTGAGCTGACGCCGGGCTAACACGTGGCGTCCGTCCCCTGTGTGTCACCTTTCAGCCGGCCTGACCGGGTAAACAACAACTGGACACCGCCGTGAGTGATCATGTAGTGTTTTGTCCCCGCACCCCCCCCCTCCCCCTCCAAAAAAAAAAAAAGAGCATGATCTGATTTGCTAAAGTTGACAGATGACATTTGTTTTTCGACTGAATGACCTCATGTGTGATTACAGGACTGCCTCTTTTTTTGTCAACAAGTCACCAAAAAAGTCACCGAAATGTGCATTTTTAGATCACAAACAATTTTAAAGGTATAAAAGTGGGAGCAGCCTGGCCCACTTTTTGCAAAAGGATCATTGACAGCCATTCTATTTGCACCTTTTTTTCCAACCCAAAGTAGGGTTGGGGATATACCACCCCAAAAATGTTTTTATCTCAAGAAACAATCTTTGAATCGGTGAAGGCTCCGGGAAGAAGCTACGCTAGTGAGGGTTCTCACTACGTTCATCAATCAGACGGTTATTTGTGATTCACAGGGTGGTCCGCCGCAACCCAAATTTGGAGTTTGGATGCCCCATACAACGGCAATGAATACTTTCTATTCTATTCACTTGCAGGTGAAAAAGTGAAAAGAAGAAGCCCTCATTGCCGTGTATCATTTGTTTGCGTTTCGTTGCCACTGACGTGTTTGCTGCACGATGGTTTTTAGCACTTCCTTGCGAAAATTTGAGTCGAGTTGTTTACCCAAAATGTAATGTCCTAGTTTCTTTGTGACGACTTCCCCACCACGTGACGTGCCGCAATGGCACGCTGGGGGATTGCGAGCGAAAAGAGACGCGTTTGTCCTCCTCCTTGTCTTCCTCTGGACAGATGTTTGTCTGAAAGCAAGACGACAATTCCTGGCCAGCCTCCTCGGGGGAGCCACCGGCATATTTGCACACATTGGGTGTTAATGGATCTGCGTGTCTGTGTGTGTGTGTGTGCACGTGAAGGAGGATGGTTGTGTCAAAGAAGGAAGCGGAGGAGCGTGAGCATGAAGTGTCAGGATCGAAAAAAAAAAAGAAGCTTTGGCGCCTCCGTGTGTGGCTGTGCCAGTTGCCGCAAAGCCAAACACGTTCTGCGCATCCAGATGTGGACAGATGTGCCGCCGTCAGCCTCACTTGGCGGCGGCCGCGACAATTCCTGCGCGCTCCCTCCGGAGACGTCTCGCTCTCGGTCTTCTTCTTGGCTGGAGCGGCACTTCCGATACGAGTTATTCCAGAAGTGAGCCTCGGGGGAAGGCCGGGCCCGAGCCTTTCCCTTCCAGATGTTCGATAAATAATCCGAACCCGTTGTTGGTTTTTCCTCCGCACGTGGGTCGCAGAAGCGAGCTGCCGCCCGCTGCGGAAGCTAACAGGGTGCCCCCTAGTGGCCTGGAGCGGTTTATGCTGCGACGACTGACAACACAATACGGTGCATCTTTAGTCATATCGACGCTTTCACAGCAGCTGCAGCCCTAACAAAACAGTTAGCATAAAATAACAAGTCATGCGATCTTAACCACTGGACCTGGAGAAGCTTTCCTTGTTTGAAGCAGCTGGAGAAAAAAGAGCCAAGAATCCAAGTGTCCTTTCACCAGTGGATCAGAGACGTCGTGCTTAAAATGCGCACGCGTCAGCTACAAGCTAAGTTTTTAAATCAACAAGCAAGTAGCCGTAGCGTCCGTTGACGAAAAAAAATAAAAAGGTTGGTTCACCTCTTGTGTCCCATGTAAATCCGCTTCAATTCCAAGCGGCGACGCTCCCTCCTCTCCCCTCATCGTCGGCTCCACAAGCCTTCCATCGAGCCGCGCCAACGCAGACCGTCTGCGAAACAAAATGGGGCTGTGACGGCGACAGTGACATACTAATCAACAAACTAATCCATGTTTTGAAGTTGTGAAATTCGGCCAAATATTTGCACTTTTTCTACTTTTCTATTGTTATCATTTGGAATGAGTTCAGTATGACATCATCATAATGACAAAGAGTGCATAAGCGCTATTCTTGACCGTGTGTCGTGACTCGGGCTACTTTTTTTTGCTACATCATGTCAAGCTTGACTTAAGCGTACGACATCCCGCCATGCAACATGAATGGAAATGTCTCGGAATGGCGTTGTTGTTTGAACGAGGTGCTTTTCTCGCCCAAGTGCTTCTCCTTTGGACATATGTCCCATGATTACAGATACTACAGGGACGGGGACGGGGGGCACAATAACACATGTAGCAATAAAACCCATAGAATTGCAC
Organism: Hippocampus zosterae; assembly: GCF_025434085.1. NCBI lineage: Eukaryota > Metazoa > Chordata > Actinopteri > Syngnathiformes > Syngnathidae > Hippocampus > Hippocampus zosterae. The sequence continues at coordinate 983,863 of NC_067461.1, read as the reverse complement.
TCATTGCAGCATAAAAATACACATGTGCGTTGCCTCTTCTGGCCCCAAGCACCTCGTGTCTTTATTTATTTAGGAACGTATTTATTTTCGGCTTACGGCAGCTGAACGACCTGAGAAAGCAGACTGCTACAATCTGGGGGCCGTGCAATGGGGGGCGGGGGTGTATTGGGGCATGGGACGGTAGAGGTGGGGGGTGCACAACCTGTCTGCACAGGAGCAGAAGGTACACACGCGCACGCATTGCACAAAGAAACACATGTGCTAACTAACACCAAAGGGAAGAAGAATGACTCCACAACTAACCAGGTCAACTGCGACAGTACACAATTGAGAGAGAGAAAAAGTCCACGTCGATCATGCAAAAGAGTCAAGGGCGGCCACATCACTTTTTACACACACAACGGCTCGCTCGGCATCATTATACAAAGGAAAATGAGAATGCTAAATGGCATTTGCGTGCTTCAAGTCATACGTTCTTTTTCCTCTGGGTAGGACCACTTCACAATGAGTGCCGTACTGATGAGCTAAGAGAGGAGTTGAGAGCTCTCAATGAACAGTATACCGTTCAGTAGGAAAAGTTTTCGAAAAAGTCATTCACCTGGAAAAAGGAACCCTTTCCTTCTGCCGCCGTTTCTCCACGTCGCTCAGCGTTGGCGTGACCGCTTTGGGCGTGTCGCGTCTGCGGTCATTTGCTTGCGCGCCGCTTCCATTAGCCGGGCCGGTGCACAGGAGGTGACCCGGAAGAAGCCCACGTACGCATGTTGGACCGTGCCGGCTGCCGAGCGCCGCCGCCGCACAGCGCACCTTGAACATTCCGACTGCAGCTGCTCTTGTCCCGTCTCTTGTGTGCATGCGTGTGTGTGCGCATGTGTGCGTGTATATAGATAGACACGCGTGCCTGCGTACCCCCCCCCGACCCCCACCTCACCTCCCACGCGCGGTCCGTCCGACCGCAGCTGTCCTTACCTCTCTGCGGGTCTCCTGGGCCGGGCTGACCCCTCTTCTCTTCAAAGCCACCCCGAGTGACGGGCTGAAGGGGGCGGCTTATGCTTCCTTGAGCTTTGGGAGCTGGGGCTGGAGTTGAGGTCGGGATGCGCGCGCGTGTCAGCATGCAGCCGCAAAATATGTCCTGTGCGTGTCTGTGTGGTGGTGGTGGGGGGGGGGGGGGGATGAAAGGGCGGGGGTGTTATTGTCGACAAGGAGCGGGCGTTCGGTTTACGGTGTTGGCCTGAAGCCGCCACTGTGTGGCTGCGTGCGCGCGCATGGGTGGCGTGGCGTGATAGAGCGATGACCGCTCTATCGCCGTCCCGACCGCGAGGTTATGGGCTCGATCCTCAACACTGTGACTGTGCTGAAGTGTACTTGAGCACCGAAACCCCCTTGCTCCCGCCGTGTCATCTTTTGAAAGATTTCATTATTCACTGATTTGCTTGCGTGACGTGCAATGTAATGTAATAGTTGGCCTATTTATCTTTAAAAAAGAGGGGGGGGGGGAGAAAAAGAAAGAACAACTACAGTATCAGTCGCTCAGATGCGTCGATACTCCACAGGTTGCAACCGGCTGAGCCGTAGCGGCACGAGATCTCGCGAGAATCGGGATGTTGAGGATGAGATGAAGAAGGTGAGCTCGAGCGGGTCACCGGTGAGCGAGCCCTCTTCGGAAAACGCCAACGCCGCCGCGGACGCTTCACCGCCGAAGAGTCATTGGGCGTCATCATCGTGTGACGTGGGCGACGGCAAAAGGAGGGCGCGAGAGGGAAGAACGAAAGCGGGGGAAGGGGGGTTCTCCGCGTGACGTCAGGAGCTTCCCCGGAAAGTCCAAACAAGACGTTGATGCGGCATCCCCCACCCCCGCCCCCCTTCCCACCCCCGCATTCGGGACGCTCTCAAGACGGACACCACCGGGGGGACTTGTTAAAGACGACAGAGACGAGCTCAAGAAGGATCGAGACTGCACCTGCTGCTTCAGGTAAAGCAGCTAGCCAGCGAGGCGGCTACGATGCGGTTCGCCGGCGTCACAACATGGCTGCGTATTCACGTCGGGCTCGTCATCTTAACGTTAACGTTGCGTTCCGGGCCGGGATTTGAACATCCTGACGGGTCTCAAGCAAGGTTAGCCTTGTAAAATGGAGTGTCATGACCGCAGGCTTGCCCATACCTCCCGAGCGCCACAGAGCCAAATAAATTGCGGCTACGCTGACAACGTCTTGACATATGTGAATCGTAGGAATTTATTTGTGATTTGCGGAACCGACAACGCCTTGTGAAAATGGAGTTGGAGATATCTGCGACGTCATTTCGCCCGGGACAAATAACATCACTTTTGCTAGCCGCATCATCGACCGTGGAGCCGGTCGACGGTCTGACTTGATTCTGACTAGATGTCCAACGCCAGATGTCTGTCTGCATCTTCACTTCACCTGCTTCAAAAGCGTAAGAGATGTGAAAAGGGAGCCGTCCCGACTGAGCTGAATTCGAGATAACTGCCACCGTTAGTCCGCGTCAAATTGCCCATATATTGGCCGTTCCGTTGTGTGCGGCCGACGGCATTAGCGGGCGGGGATCCTACCAATCATGATAACGGATGATGGATGATGAGTGACGCCGCGCTCTCGATCAGAGCGAAGCCAATTTTCCCATCGAATCGATTGCGGCGGTCTGAAAAAGGGCATCTTGCAAAGCTGATGGAAGGATGTCGCCGAGATGAGAAAGGAAAGCGAGTCACGGGACATTTCAAATGTTCGGTATGGATGGCCAGCATTCGATTGAGTTGGCCACTGAATGTCCCTTGAGCAGCTGATCAGCTGCTAGCAATGCAATTACAATTGCAATCAGGACCTTTCTTGGCAACATCCCCCCCCCCAAAAAAGCAGAACGGTTTGGACCCCCAGGTTGCCGTCCCCCACCAGTCGCTCGCTGGGCTTTCACTCAGCCGCCAATGGAAAAAGGCATGTCCATCCCAGAATGGAATTTCCTTGATCAATCTTGCCTGGCGTGAGCTTCCAATTGTCATTGTCCCCCCCCCCCCCCCCTCCCGCTGTAATAGTGATTGCAATTGAATAGTTGATTCTTATTTCAAGCTCCTCTTTCCATCCGTGCGTTTTTGGAGAAATGATTTGTGATGCCTGAATGTACCCCGAAACTGCGGTTCTTCAGAATCGGAATCTGAACGATCTTTATTGGCCAAGTATGTCGAACACACAAGCAATTTGTCGCCGCTATGACACGCCGCATGAGTATTGGGAAGCTTTTTGGAGCTCCCGAACGCAAGCAGCTAATATTCGCATTCAAGTGAAACCGTTGGCCGTCTGGCATGGGGACATTGAAAAGGCGGCGTGCTCTTTTGCTGTCATGGTTGGGATTGGCTCCTCGTTGACTTTAGCATCGCGCTCTCAGACGACGAGCGGGCGACTTGGAGCCTACTTGCCATTGCGCCGGTGTCGGCGGCGCGTGATGACCAATCATTCTCAGTTTGGAAATGATTGAATAGCAGAGGATATCAAACGTCTTTTTTTTATTCCAGGCTGAGTCACTGCCGGTGAGGAGGAAGGTCTGGAGCGGGGACGGGGGAGGAGGCGGCAGTGACGCAGGACGAGAAGAAGAAGAAGAAGAAGGAGCACGGAGGGAGGGAGGGAGCCAGATAAGCCACAACAAGAACACGCAGATTCTGAGATTTTGCGGCGGGAGCAAGACTGCGTGAACGGCAAAGGGAGGAAGGGAGGGAGGGTGACGCCCCCCCCCTCCTCCCGCCGGCGCTCTCTGCCGAGCCGGCGTGTAGCGACAACGCACTCGGCGTGGAGGAACCATGAGCGATGTGAGCGTCGTCAGAGAGGGATGGCTTCAGAAACGTGGTGAGTACGTCCGCCGGCCTCCCTTCCTCTTCTTCCTGCTCTCCGCCAACGTCATCTCTCCAGCCGGGCCTCGCCGGCCGCGCCGCTTTGTGATTGGAGCACGCGAGCGCACGGATGTCTGCGGCTTACGCTAGCTCGCGCGCGCCGGCGCTCTCCACTTGCGTGGGCTCGGCCGAGGTTCTCTGTCTGCCGGCGCCTCAGCCTGCGTTCACGCCGCTTGCCGCATCCGTCACGGGCGGCCGTCTGACATCAAGTTAGTCGTGTCCAGAGGCGGTCCCACAGCTGCTCCGTAGCGTCCATTGTCCCAAAAGAGTCCCGACACAAGTTGAGAGGGGTGTCAAGTGGGCTCGGCCGGGGCTGCGGTGACCCCGCGTCCCCTTGATGGCTTCGCCCAATTCGAACGGCAGGCAAATGAGCATAGCGAGGGCGACGCAGGCCACGGTGCAAAGATGCTACTTCTCCTTTCAATGAGCGACACGCTCACTGTCCGACGTTTTGGACGTTTGTGTGGTTTTTTCCCCGGCGCTTGCACGGTTTTTATTTTTATTTTCATTCCTTTCTTTTTTGGAACGCCTCAAAATTAGCCTTTGGCCAACCGCCAGCCACCGGGTGACCTCTCGCACATAAACCACCTCGCTGACTGTAAGCGACGTTGCCGTAAGCAAGGTGTCGCACATACCATTCATGTGTTAGATATACTGCAGATATATATATATATATATATATATATATATATATATATATATACATATATTTTTTTTTTATGCAGATATCGCCGTATTTGTGTCATCATAATAGACCAAGAGGAAACAAAATAAAGCAGTGAATACTTGAAAGTCCTATTCGGTGACCACACACGTGTGTGTGTGTGTGTGTGTATCTTGCTGACCAAGACTCTCCCCGCTTTGCTTTTTCCAGCCAACGATGCATCTTGTTGGCAAAATCCTCGCCTCTCCAAAAGCCTGGCATTTCAAGAGGGCAAAAGAGCGGCATGTTTGCGCAGCCATAAAAAGAGCAAGCCGTATAGAGACGGCTCCGTCCGACACCAGCCATATTAGATTGGATTGGATTGGACGCAACTTTAGTGTCAAATGACCACTATTGTGAAAACAAAGGCGCGGTCAGTGTTGCGATAAGTGAATCGAGACGGTCTCTGTCGACCGGATGTCCCTTTGCGCGACGGAGACTCTCCAGGCTTAGCTTTTCAGCCACAGATCCACGTGAAGCTCGATGACTTATATTCTTGCAGAATACATTTTGGCTCGAATTGCACATTTGACGTTGAGATTTCCACCAGCGTGGCCGTCCCGTGATGCGACGGGAGCCCCTTGGAACTTACGAGGCGAACTGTCGCACAGGAAGTGACGGGACGCGTGACAAGATGGCGGGCTTGTGGGGAATGTAGGCCAGCCCCGTTGCGCAGCCGGGCGAGGGAGGGGCTGACTTCCGGCCATCAAAAGGCCTCTCGCCGCATGAGCTGGATCCTCACGTCCACACGCGGACACCGCGCGCTCTTCAAGAACAACCGCCGCGCCCACACGCGTTTCCTTAACCTTTGCATGTTTTTTGGAATGTGCCAGGCAAGTACCCGGAGAAACCCCGCGCAGGGAGGCCGCGGCCGGAATCCACGCCTCCGCTACTCTGAGGCGGATGTGCTGACCGGTCGCCTTCCGCCCCGCGCCCCTTTATCCTTTGAGTACACAACATGACCAAAAGGGCAAGGGTCAAACCCCAGGTTTGATTGACAGGGGCCTGTATTAAGAAAGCTTCACGTAAAGCGCATTTTTTTTGGCCACTTGAGCCACCGCAGCAATTGGAGCAAAAAAAAAAAGGACAGCGTGTCGTCTAACATGATTGTGGAGGTATTGTCGGCCTTGTCGCCGGGGCTTTGGACTGATTAGAGGAGGCAGGTCGGAGTCGCTCGCTCCATTGGCCCCCCCACGCGATTTAGGCCGGCAGATTAGCCGCGTGCCGCTTTACGGCAACCGTAAACGTCGGAGGAGGAATTTTCGGCCTCGTGACGGCGATGCTTTCCATCGTATCGTTTGGAGTTTGAGGACCCAAGCGGCCCCCGGAGGCCGTTGCGTTTGCTTGGCGCCGTCGCGGCGGTGGGACGCTCGAGCCGACTTTGCGCTTGAGCCTGCATAAAGGGACGGCCCGTCTATTCACAGCCCTCCCACCTGTAATCCGTCTCTGGACGGGATCAGCGCGAGCCGCCGGTCGGAGTTTCCTGCGCCCGAGCGCCAATTGTTCTGAAATCGCCCAAATGTGAACAATCCGTCCGCGGCATCCGCACGATGCTCCAATGAGCGGACGAGCCTTTTCCAAACGAGATGGAGTATGATTTGACAATCTCTGCCTTTGCCATATCGGAGGAGACCCGGCGGTGTTGGGATTTGGTCTGATTTGACTCCAACCCAGTGACAAAGGCTGGGGAGTCATTTTGTCAACTGAAAGAATGCGCTCGAAAAAATTTAGCCAATTACCGCCAACCTCACGAAAACGAGGGGTGCCAGAGGGGTGCCCGAGGGGTGCCGCCGTGTTCCAGCAGTGGGGGCCGGGGCTTCGAATGTCATTTTCCTTGTTGTCGTCGTCGTCGTCGTTCCATTTGTTTTGGCAGCAGATGAGGCAAAACAAATGCGATTGTGATCTCCCTGGCCTACCAGTTATGCATAATGGAGCGTGACCGATGAGTGTGAGAGGGGGGGGGGGGGAAGAAATAAGGAAGCAAAATCAAGAAGGTAATAACAGCCGGCCGGGGCGGTGGCGATTTGCCCGCGTTCATCCATCAGAGTAAAAGCACGTCGTATGTCCGTGGACGGAAGTGACTCGGTATTGGGGGGGGGGGGGGGCACAGACAGACAGGGAGGCAGACGGCGCGCCTGGCCCAAAGGAGGGAAGGCAGCAGTTAGTGAGCTGGAGAGCACTCGCTGTCGCGCCGCCATTGGCTGGATGCGCGCGTGTGTGTGTGTGTGCCTGTTAATACTACTTGATTGTTTATTCGGGCCTGCTGCGCTTGGCTTTTTTGCTCAAGTGTGTGTGCGTGTGTGTGTGTGTGTGTGTACAGAGGTAGGTTGTGTGTGTTTGTAGCTTTACAGACAGACACGGCGACGAACAGCACAATGCTTTTCGAAAGAAGGGCTGGGGTGGGGCGGGGGCGTGGGGCGTGGGGGGTGTCTTTACAAAAGATCACTGGGTCTTAAGTTGCGCGCACGCATGCACGCGTAACGCCAGCTGCTGCCCAAGGCCCCCAGCCCGGCATTTCTCAATGAATAATACAGAGACGGCCACTCTGGAATAATGGCAACACACACACACACACACACACACACACGCACACAGCTTTGCACCTGTTCACCGCTGCTCAATTGGCAAGGGCCGGCCGGGCTGGTTAAGGTCCCACCCGGATTCTTTGAAAGATGAATGAGCACACACACACGCACACACGCACACACGCGCGCGCGCGCACTTGCACCGAGTTGTAGGCAACAGTTGGACAGCTGTGTTAGTTCTGATGCCGCCTTCCCGTCTGACGTTCAGCGTCGTCATTGTGCCGCAACGTCCCTTGTCAACCCGCCGCCATCTCAAAAGCCGCGTCGAGGCCATTCCTCCGTTTTCTTCGGTGCTCGCGCGTCACTGCGCCAGCCCCGAAAAGCGCCAGTGTGCCTCTCGCCTGTTGTAATCGGCACGCAAGTTCGCCGGTTTCGGGTCGCGCTTTGGTGACGCGGGACGGTTCCCATCGTGTTCGAGGAGATGAGCGGTCGCGCGCACGAGCGGACGAAAAGAAAAAAAAAACCTCACCGCTGAATAAATACAGGACAGTATTAGTCCCAAAATAAAGCTGTGATTGCAGAAGCGGGGGGGGGGGGGCTTGCTGGGGGCATCTTATTTTTCTTCTTCAAGGTAATGGAAGTGTTAGCCACTGAATAACAACATGAGGTAGGGCGCTACAATTTTGGACTCAAATAACAGAGCGCGTTTTTGCTCCTTTAAAAAGAAAAATCTCTTTCGGCTTTATTCTTTTTTTTAAATGGCCAAGCGTTCACTGCCACCATACGGCGCCCTTCCTTCTTTCTATTTTTTTTAAACTTTCTTCCCCATCATGAGACGTAGTTCCGCATTCGTGTTTTCGGTGACTTTGCGGCGTGCGTTTTGATTTCAGGACAGAAAGCTCGAAGATGGAAAAGAGCACAAAGTGCGTGCGAGCGTGCGTGCGTGCGTGCGGACAAGCGCTTCTCACATTAGACACACGCGCACATTATCAACGCAGGCAGCGCCACATTTGCCATTTGGCAACATGTGTTCACGCACCATTAAGCTTGCACATTCTAGCCTTATTTTTCCCCTTTTATTCCCGCAGCTATGATATTCACAGCGCGTGCTCAAGTTTTTTTTTCCCTCCCAGTCACACCTTTTTAAAATAAGACTTGAAAATGAACAGATATTGGACAGGTCTTAGAAAAAACACTGAGAAACGGACCAAATATAAATAGATGGCAAAATACTAACGTGTTTGTAAATGGAAGACTGACAAAACATGACAACAGAATGCAAATGAGGAAATGGAAAAAAATCCCCACATCTCAGAATACCAAAATAATAAAAACATTGAATGAAAAAAAAACTAAATGCAAAAAGACAACACGTCCTGTGTGGAAATGTGTAAAACGTATGACAAAATATGAGACGGAAATGACCAAAATATGGATGACCATTTCAAAAAGATTAAATCAAATACGATGTGGGGCCAGTATCAATATCAATATCAGCCCCCCCCCAAAAAATACAAGCGTAGTCGACGAAAAATGAAAACAAATCTGGCAAAAGTATTAAAAGGAAGTCCAAACGAGACGTACGTAGTCGAAATGGCAATCCGAATGGTTTGATGGAGGATTTCTCGGTGTTGATGGGTCATCTGGAAAGGGTTTCATCCCTACTTAGACAACCACAACCACAACGCAGTCAATCCAACTCGGCCTCGCGGGGGGGGGGGGGGTAGAAGTGGCACAGGTGGCGCCGAGCCGCCAGCCCCTCCCGCGGCCAATTTGCTAATATGCTAACCCCGCGCTAATCCCAAATGTGCTTTAGGAAGCGCCGGACTCTGCTCCAACCACATGCGCAAACACACACACACACACACACACACCCGCACACCCTAATGTCGCGAGTGAGATCCGGAGTGGAGCTTTCAGCGGTTAGATGCTGTGCTCCAGGGAGCCACCACCATCTACTGGACGCTTGGCGTACTGCAATTGCTAAAGAAACATGACAACGAGGGCCGACTCTGTCGAGTGAGCTCTCTGACGACCAGCTGGGATTGGAGGGGGGTCGGGGGGGGGGGGGGGGGTGGCAGCGGGGCACCAGAGCTTCGCCTCTTTCCGTCCCGGCGTGCAGCTGGAGTGGGTGCCGCCCCCAAGGGACAAGCGGGCTCCCGCCGGGGACCTGGGACTGAGGGAGGGTGTCGGGGATTCGGCCGACCGCGCAATAGAGCCTCGCCTGCCGCGGTCGCGTGACGGCAAACCCGGCTGCGCCCGTAACGCTCCGCGATCTGTGGCTTTGCCGCTGTGAAAGCGGCGTCCTCCGCAGCGGCCGCGGCCGCGGCCCCGATGCGCTCATGACACTAATGCGCTCTAAGTGGATTTGCGCCCCAGAGCCCAGAATCGCCCTAAGACGTCTGAGCGGGCTGGAGTTCGAACTGCCGCCGTGAGGGCGGGGGCGGGGGTTGTCGCGCTTGGCCACTAGGATAAATACACACGCACTGAAGGAGGCCACGCTGTCGATGCTATGGAGTGCAGCGCGCGCTCTCGGGCTTGCGGGCTCCCACCTGGCCTTAAACGAAATCCCTGTTTGGGGCTGAATAGCTCGCGTAGTTTTGTGCTCGTTTACCCCGTCAAGGGTTTTTGCCCCCCCCCCCCCTCCCTGTCCTGAAGGAGTGCAAGATGGAGGGGAATAGTTGTCTCTCTTCTTCTGGCTCAAGTTCAGCTTTGTGGTTTCTACCTACCCCGAATGCAGTTGGCCTCCTCACGCAGGCACGCAGGCAGGCAGGCAGGCGCGCCCAGATGAATGCTTAATCGGCCCCGCTAATTGAGTGACACTTAGCCAGCGTGTTGTCCTAATTGTCCAATCAGAAAGCTTGGAACGGGCACAGTCGCATCCGATTCATCTCCGGTCTGCCAGCGCGGAGACGGCAAGCTGCCGCCGCTGGAGACCAACGGGCCGGCGAGCCTCGCGCCACCCTCGCCTTCCGGGGAACGTCAACTAGTCCAGTAGACGGCCCGCGCCATGGGCAGAAGCGCCCGACCCGTCCCCAAAAGAGCACGTGTATCCGTTTCAAATTGGGACTTGGCTCCTTTGTGGATTGGCGGGAGAAGGCAGAAAGGTGCCAAAGCCGTTCCATTGAAATGTGGGGAGCCCCACCCAAATGGCTGCAGAAAGAAAGAAGAACTTCAAGCATCCGTCCATTGTGCTTCCAAAAATGCCATTCTTCTTCCGAAATGCAGCCCTCCCTCGCTCGCTCGCGGTTCCTCGTTAACATCCCCACTCGGGTTGCACGATTACGATCCCCAAAAGATGGAAAAAAGGCCGACTCTCCAAATACTGTTGATGGGTTGAAATGTTTTGCTCCCTCGGCGGTCACCCGGCCCCTTTCCGGGCACGCTGTTGCCTTATCTTTTTCCACGCTATTTGCGTTGGATTAGTGTTCAAATGTTTTTTTTTTTTTTTTTTTTTTCGGAGGGCACCTTGAACGTGGCCGACGTCGCACGCAAGCGCCATCAACGCCATCAAAGCCACTTGCGCAGGGGCCGCTGCGGGCCACGGACTTGAGTGCATGCGCTGCTCCGCCTGGCCCCGCCTGGCCCCGCCTCTTAAAGGCAACACGCAAGCACGCTGGAGTGCGCCAAAGTTGAATGTCTTTTCCTGTGCCAATTAAGTCTTGGTGGGGGGGGGGGCTCTTTTCCCTCTCTCCTTTCTTGGATCCGTCAGATGACAGCGCTGTCCTTTATGGCGATATCCCGCTGTTCCAAGAAACAAAAGAGTCTCGTTGTCTCCGCCGCCGCCGTATAGTTTGAGGACGGACTAATTGGTCTTGCGGGAGAAGGGAGCTCGCGCGGCTAAAACTAAACGGAACTCGAGCGAGGCGATGGTGTGGGAAGGAAACCGGCTGTTGTCCCCCCCCCAGCCCCCCCCCCCCTTCCTTCTGCAGCGGTCCAAACGAGAGACACGCGGCTCCCCGGACAAGCTGTCCAGAGCGGCAGAGCTTCGGCGGGCTCGTCACAGGCCGGGCCAAGGCGGGATTGCTTCGACGGAACGCCGTTGGATGGGCTTCGCGCCGCCGCCGCCACTTTTGGAAGCCTCGCGCGGACAACTGTCCATCTCCCCTTGCCGTCTGTGCCACCCCTGGCTGCCCCCCACCCACCCGGCTCTTCTCATTATACGCGCCCACACGCGCGCACACTGGCCCGTCGGCGGGCCGAAATGTTTTCAGCGGTGCCGAGCAGCTGAGCGATGGAGTGGCCGGCGTCCAGGCGTCGCCGGCTTGGACGCGAAGCGACTCCGAGAAAAGACGGGACTCGGACCAGCCGGCCCGTCGACACTTTGATTGGGCCTGTGAGCGCTTTGACTTTTCTCTCCTTTTGTGGGGAAAGTCGTCACGCAGTCAGCCCGCAAACGGGTGCGTGGAGGAGCGCGTCCCGTCTCTTTTTTGTTAGACTCTTTTTCACAGTCTAACTTTGAAATGATCTTGCGGGGTGGATCGAGGTTTAGAATATAGGCAATCTTTTGACTGTACGGTATTTCTTGATTTGGGGTGAGCCACGGCATCGTCATTGTTGCCTTTGTTCTTGCACAGAAGGGTGACAAGGATGAGCAAAAGGCCTTGTTTGCGCTTGGAGAAGACAGTCTGCTGTGGTCCAAAGCAACGCCAGCCTCTCTTTGCCACCTTTTCTGTTTTCCTTCGCTTCTCGTGTTTATCGCTAGCGAGCGATCCAAAGAATATGCTTCGCTTCTGTAAAGGACAGGAGGAGGAAATGTGCGCGGGAGGGATGGGGGGGGGGGGGGGCGAGTGGGCGAAGTTGTTAGAAAGAGAGAAAAATAAAGACCAATTGAGGGGGAAACGTGTGATTTGGTAATCACGACGACGCCTTGGCACCCGGACGCATATTGCTATCTGCGCCCAGACTCTAATCAGCTGCTACACACACACACACACACACACACACACACGTGTAGAAAGCACACCCAGCACACCTCCACTCCCGACAGAAGTCGGAGGTAGCGGCGGGGCCCGCAGTCAGACGCTGCCTTGGGCGGAGCAGGTGTTTTTCGGCGAGGTGCTAATGAGCGTGGCCTGCTGTCAATGCGGCTTGAAATGGACGCCGCAAATAGAACGGGCCCCGTCAAAGCTGAAACGCAGAACCTATTGCGGCCCCGCAAAGTTGACGGGCGCTGTCCCCTCCGCCGCCATTTGTCTCTTTGCAGCAAAAAGCAAAACCAAGCGACGGCACTCTGCCGCCTTGGCTTTGGCGAGGCCTGATTGGGATCTGCGCGGGCGTGAACGCAAAGTCTGACCCGCCTCTCGCCCTCACCAAAACCTTTTTCCTTCCGTGCCCGCAGGCGAATACATCAAGAACTGGCGGCCGCGTTACTTCCTGCTCAAGACGGACGGCTCCTTCGTGGGCTACAAGGAGAAACCTCAGGACGCCGACCCGCCCTACCCGCTGAACAACTTCTCCGTGGCAAGTATGTGATTGACGTCCCCTTGGCACTTTTGGGATGTATGTCGGGCCCGGCCACATCTGTTGCCCAATCGGCATGCGAGCGAACAGCAGACGCGCTCAGATAAAGCTGAGGAGACGCTACGGGCCGATTCCCCGCCGCATCACGCGCACGCACGCGTCTCGGCATCCGCCGGCAAAAGCCAGTTTCCACCCGCAGCGTCCGCGTGGAGGTGGGGGGGGGCCCGCTGACCTTGTTTTCTGGCGGCGCGGCAGCTCAGGTCAGGTGTGCGCTGTGCGGCGGACCCGCGTGGCCTCGCTATTGACCTTCTGGTGTACATTTCGGCCGCGCCTCCCCGCAAGCCAAAGGGGGCCGGCCGAGGACGTCACAATGGAGGCCTTGTCGGCGCCCCATCTGGCCGTGTGCGCGCACGCTTCTGCCTTTGTGTACAAATGGCCGATTGCGCTGCCCAACGGCGCCCGGCGTGCCATTCTTGCGAAATTCACCAGATGCGCGTGTGCCGCGGCACATAATATCCTTTGGCGCGGCAAAGCGGCCGCCTTTGGAATCCTCGGCGGTGGATGTTAGTGGCTTTTTTTAGTTTTTTCTTTCAAAGAGCGGCCGCATCTGCGCTCATGGAACCAACGCGCTCGCCTCAAAGTCGCCGTCTTCTGCCCACGGCCTTTTTCACACTGCGTCTCGGCCATTGAGCGTCGGGCGTCGTCAAGTGCGACTTGACGCTTTCCTTCCACATTTCCAAGCCAAATGACCTTTTTTTTGGAGCCAGCTGTGAAAAGCGCCAATCGAATGCGCCTCTGGCGCGCCCGTGTCAATCAAATGAAAAGAGGCGGGCCCAAATGCTTTGACCGCCCCCCTCGCGTGCTTTCAACTCAACCGACGTAGGCGCTTTAACGTCCGCCGGTCCGGACGAGCGATGTCGCGGTCACCGTCGCCAACCGACCCGCGCGTATCTCTGAGCCCCCTCGTCCCCCCCCAGCGGATTTGAATCGGTATTTGCAGCCGTGCGCTTTGCTCAGGAAGAAGCCTTGCGTCTCGCCCGCAGAATGCCAACTGATGAAGACGGAGAGGCCCAAGCCCAACACCTTCATCATACGCTGCCTCCAGTGGACCACCGTCATCGAGAGGACCTTCCACGTGGACACCCCCGACGAGAGGTCGGTCGGCCCACGCGCGCTTGGACTTTTCCCTTAGGAAAGAAAGTATGCCAGTTGACGACGTCGCATGGCTTTGATGGAGGGTGCGGCTAGGACTGGGCGCGCGCAGAAGTACGGCGCGCCGGCGGCGGGAGGAGACCTTTCAAGTGGCGTCGGCATAAATTCTCCAGCTGCTCGCTTGCTTTCTAAGGAGCTGAGGTGTTTATCTCCAGAAAATGAACAGCTTTGCCCACAAGACCACAGATGCTCCTCTGCATCCTTTTCAGCGCCCGCGCGCATGTGCGCGCACGCGGCGCCGCTTGCTAATAGCTGGGCGCCTCGTCCATCAAATAAACCAACGGTAATTAACACAAAAGAATATGGTAACGATAAAAGTCAGGTGTAGACATCCCATCCAGCTGCGCCGCGCCAAAAGCGTCCTCCGAGGTATCTCTGCGCTTTCCGCTGTATCCGCCGCAGCGCACTGGCGGCGCTCCAGACGCCGGCGCGCTGGCGAGACGCCCGACTGTAGACGGCCGCATTATCTCTCATTAGCAAAAAAAACAAAAAAAAGGGGGAAAAAAACTCATTTTAGTCAAGCGAGCGAGCGAGCTGGGTGACCTTGAGAGACTTTCCCTTGCTTTTCATCCGGCCGCACGGCGAGGCGGCCCGCCGAGCGCTCCGTCGTTGTCGAGCGGCAGAAGCGTTTCCCCTCGCTGTGGAGCTACGCCGGCGAGTCTTTGCCCTCCAAAGGCGTTCAGATCTTGAAGCGTCAAGTCGGAAGCGGCGTTTGGGCCCAGTTAGATGTTCTTCCAAATCCCCGCCGGCGACATATGGCCACGCGCCTCCCGCTTCAATCATTTGGGACTCAAAGAGCTTTCGTTCTTCCCGTCGGCATAATTCGCTCCTTGCTCCGGCCTCGCCCCGCAAGGCGGCGCTTTGCGCAAAGTTCAGCCGGGAAAGAACTCTTAACCACCCAGTTAACTCCTTTGAAACATCGTGGTTGGCTCGGCGGCCATTTCCGTTTCGTTTCGTTTTTCTCGCCGGCAGGGACGAGTGGACGGCGGCCATTCAGACGGTGGCGGACAAGCTGCAGAAGCAAGAGGAGGAGAGGATCCGGCGCAGCCCCGCTCGCAACGCCGACAGCGCGGCCGAGGAGGAGATGGACGTCTCCGCCGCGCAGCACAAACGCAAGGTAGCATTTTGCCGGGAAAGATTTGCCCGGCAAAGTGTTGCGGGAGTCGGGCGTTTGTGTTTGAAGCCGGCGCCGGCCACTTGACTCCTTCCCCCAAATGAGCCCCCGCTTTTCCACTCAGCCTTCAACTTGTTCTGGTTTCACCCAGACGATGAGCGACTTTGACTACCTGAAGCTGCTCGGAAAGGGAACGTTTGGCAAAGTGATTCTGGTGCGGGAGAAGGCCAGCGGCAAATACTACGCCATGAAGATTTTAAAGAAGGAAGTCATCATCGCCAAGGTCAGTCCCTCGGGGCCACTCGCTCGCAACCAGCCCGAGAACGCTTTTGATTGAGAGTCGGAATCAAACCGGCGGCTTCTGATTCCCGTCGGCCGCCGCCAACGTGCGGCGGTCTCTGTGGTCGTTTGGCCCACGCCGCCCATGTGCGATCTCCCAACCTGGACAATGTCCATGTGACCAGGTCTGAGTGGAACTGCATGGCCGAGTACAAAGCCGCAAGCTTTATTTGGGGGGGGTCCACTTGAACGAGGACCAGGTCAGGAAACGGCAGGGAGAACTCCCGCTAACCGCTAAGCTAAGCTAAGCTAAGACTGTCGCGATCTTACTTTTGGCAAACGAAGCGCGGTTTTGAACAATCGCCACGCTTTTGTCACGCTGTTTTTGTGTCACGTCGACAGGACGAGGTGGCGCACACGCTGACCGAGAGCCGAGTCCTGAAAAACACCAGACACCCCTTTCTCACCGTAAGTGCGTGCGCGCGTACGCAGGGCCAGGCTGGCTCGTGCCGCAGGCGCACATGCAAACGCGCTACGACGGTGGCGCGCACGCGCTAGCTAGGCAGCGTATTGATCCTATAGCTAGCCCGGTCTCTGGAGGCTAATTACGCGGCCGGCGCCAAATTGCGGGACAATAATGGACGCATCTGTTAGCCGTTTGGTGTTTGGTGCGCCGACACATCAGCTCCCGCAAAGTTCTGCGGCGGCCCGTCTGCTCCGCATCGCGCCGTCACATCTGCGGCCGCAAAGAGACGCGGAGCCCAACTGTTCTTTTGTCGAGCGCCTCCGTCCTTCAAAGCGCACACTCGTCACACGATCACAGGTGGAGACGAAGCGACGGGCGCTCGGCGAGTTTTGTTTGTTGCGCCCGCTGTTTTCGAGCGACGACATTCCAGTAGGTCAAAGTCAGGCGCGAGCGTCTCCTTTGTGGCAGAAGAAACGGCGAGGCGGAGGCAACGCGCGGCGCCCGCAGCCCGTCGTGCTTTCACAACGTCTCTTTCTTGTCTTCCTTTCAGTCATTGAAGTATTCCTTCCAGACAAAAGACCGCCTCTGTTTCGTCATGGAGTATGTGAACGGCGGAGAGGTACGACGCGCACCCGAGGGGGGGGGATGGGTGGGGGTATTTTCAGCTTTTTCCATCTCTACATATTTAAAATGTCGCTGAAATTAAGTTTCAGCAGCCTCGGATTGATCTCGTCCCAGCTTTGTTGCCGTTATTTGTTCAATAATAATGATAAGGGAACACCCCCCCCCCTCCCCCAAGAAAACAGAAAGGAAAAAAAAGAAAAGAAACTCTCTCCCTGTCTCTCTCTCTCTCGATGTACGGCATTTACGCTATCTATTTATTTGTCAGTCAGTCAGCCAGCACGTTTTGCAATTGGCGTGCCAGAGCCCGGCCCCTTTCTCTCGGAGTGGCGGGGGCGGGCGGCGCGCAAGGCTAAGACGCTGAGCAATTAAAGGAGAGCGTTGAGTCCATTTGCCAGCCAGTTGGCTCGTCACGTGGGCGACTCACCTGCGGGGCCTCCAGCAGCCAGAATGACAGTCGCAGACAAAATGAGTTTGGACACCCCCCCTCCACCCCCCCCCCCCAGCTTTGCCCATTTTTCAGCCTTGTCACGGGCCCCATTTGCAAGCCCGCCTCATTCGCTAAGCGCGCGGCCGTCACCTGCCGAGATGCCGGCGAGTCGAGCCGGCGCTGGCAAAACGCCATTGGCGATGACAAAGCCGCCGCGGATGCCCGGTGCGCAGAGGAAGGCCCACCTGTCGCGTTAGCGCTCCTTGCGGCACTCCGGCGGCCATATGCAAACCTCCCTGAGCAATGAATTCATGCCCCGTGGCCTGTGCCGCGCTGTGTGTGGGCCGCGCCTCGGACACGGAAGGGAGAGACTGTGTGGATTTTATCATTTGCCATGAATAATCTTGGGAGGGAAAACATCTTTTGGCTGTCCTTTGGGAGGAGGGGGGGGGGGGCAAACCGTACTGTTCTGAGAATCAAATCTTATATTTCGTCGTCATTATTAAAATAAGTCGTCATTTTTGCTTTTTTTTTTTAAAAGGTCACAATCCGATGTTTTTACAGGAATAAAGTCCTATTATTTGATGAAAACACTTTGATTAGGTGAGTAGTATTTTTATTTTTGGAAGGAAGAAAACGTCTAAAACATTTCTAATAAAGTGGGAAGAAGTTGCATTTCTCCAGAAAATGGCGCTTTGTCTTTCTAAATGATGCAAGCGAGTTTGTTGCCAGCAAGCGAGCAGGATGCAGTGAATGAAAACGGCGGCTCCGAGTCGCAGGGCGGCAGATAGCGCGCTAATGAGCGTCACGCTGGAGGCTGGGGGGAGTGGGGGTGGGGGTGATGTGCCGCCTCCCTTTAACTTAACTGGCGTACGGATTAAACCCTCCGTTTGGCCCCCGTTGCCCAAATCCACGCCAGCGCTTCGTCAGCCTCGCCTGAGGTGGGTTGGGGGGGGTCGGCTGTAGACGAGGTGCCAGCTGCTGAGTGCCTCCATCCGCCCGCCCCCCCCCCCCTTCCCCTTTTCCACTTGACGCGCTCGCCCTCCCCTCCGCCATCTATCATCTCAATATGGTGCGGGCAGACAGTTTGTGTAGTGCTAATTTCCTCCAATAAATCAGTAATTATTGCCGCGCCACCCCTTCCCCCCCCACTCCCCTCCCACCCGCCTTTTCCCCACAGCTGTTTTTCCACTTATCCAGAGAGCGGGTGTTCTCCGAGGAGCGCACGCGCTTCTACGGCGCCGAGATCGTCTCGGCGCTGGACTACCTGCACTCGGCCAAGATCGTGTACCGCGACCTCAAGGTCAGTCAATCGCCGCAATCCGCTCGCATTTTTCCCACAAAAAGTTGCAACCTTGGAAAAATAGCTGCAGTCTTTGCTCCACACGCTCCTCCCAGCTGGAGAACCTGATGCTGGATAAAGACGGCCACATCAAGATCACCGACTTCGGCCTGTGCAAGGAAGGCATCACGGACGCGGCCACCATGAAGACCTTCTGCGGCACGCCCGAGTACCTGGCGCCCGAGGTATCGTTGGCGGCGCACCCGCACGATCTCGTGAGAGCCAACCGCGGGGCAGCTTTGCCAAGCGTATGCTGCACTTGTCGGCCTGAAGGGCTTTCTTTTGCCACGAAAACACAAACTTGAAGTCAAGGCCAAGGGCAGAGTTGGAAATTGTAAAACATAAAAAGCCGGTGAAAAAAATCAGTCACGCTCACAATCGCACCTTGGGGTCAATTTGAAGTGTTCCGTCAGCCTGCCGGAGGACCCAGAGAAAAGCCACGCGGGGCAACATGCAAACTCCACCCAGGCGGGCCGCAATCAAACATGCTAGCTCCGCACTATCGGGCGCAGGCGCTAACCTCATTCGTTGAGCCGCATGTTGGAATTCAATTAACAACAAAAAAAGATCTTGATAGCCAAAAATGACTGTTCATGTTGTCCGATGAATTTTTTCCGGCCTCCCCGTTTCGTCCAGGCATTTTCCATACCTTGTGTCGTATGGAGCCAGCGACCAGGACACATTTTAAAGGCGGCGGCGGCGGCTAAATTGGAAAGAGCGCGAAGTGAAGCGCTCGCGCTTTCTTTGAGCCAGCGTCCATCCAGCGCCAAGGCCAGCGGATCACCGTGGCAAGCGATGCGGGGACCGAGGCGGCAGGGGAGCGGCGCGGCGGCGCGGCGGCGGCGCGCATCCCACTTGAAAAAGTAGCGAGGACAATTTGGCGCCGCATTTTCTGCCTTTTGCTTTTTTTTTTGTTTTCCTTTGTGTGCCAAAAGCTGATTGGAGGCTGCTAGTTATTTTTCACAGGATGCGCGTTTACACGCCTGCGCGTGTGTGTGTTGCGCTCGAAAGTGCGGGCTAAAGTGAGGCAGATGGCGGCAGATGGGCGAGGTTGGAGGAAGGTGCTCGGAAAAAAGCTGGAAATCGACGCCGCCGCCGCCCGCCCGCCCGCCCGCACGCACGCACGCTCTGTTCTGCTCCGCTCGCCCGCCCGCGTGTAAAAATAACACAATGTGCTCGGAGCCAAGTTCCAGAGATGCAAAGTAGCTGGGATTAAACAGAGAGTGGGGGGAGTCGGGGGCTCGCCGGTGGGGGCTCCAGACAGACGGAGATGAGAAGACGGAGGAAATATCTCGGGGTTGCGCCATTGTCATTTGGACACTTCCTGCGTCGGTGGGCTCGCCGCTTCTTTGAGGAGAAAAGCCGTTAACGGGCGGCGGCGGCGGATCTCATCATGACATTCAAACGCGTGCTTGAAAAACACCGCTGTATTATTATTATTATATTATTATTTTGGGTGGGGTGGGGGGGGGGGAAATAATAAATGTCTATAGCAGCTCGGTATTTGACCAAGCAACTCTGGAGCGAATAGGAAAGCGAGCCAATCTGCCGAGCTGACGTCACGAGGCAGCGGCTGTCGGCCCGCTCCCGCGCCATGATTCTTAACGCTGACAAGACGTCTTTGTCCGGCATATGCCCCTCTGGACGCTCACCACGCACGCACGCGTCACCTGCGACGTTAATGAGCACCTGAAGGACTGGGGCCTCGCTCGCGATTACCGGATGAAGGCGGCGCAGATGGACGAGGCGGGAGCGGGCCAAGTGCGCGAGGCCGCTTTGATGGAGTCCCGCCTTCTCCATCCGGGGACGTCCTTTTCCTCCTCCGAAGACCCGCCGCCCGCTTTTGCCGTCCCGTCCCGTCCCGGATTTTTTTTTTCCTTCTTTCCTTCCTTCTTGTTTTAATGCTCCCCCGCAGCCACCTTGCTCGGCGCCATATTGACTTTATCTCCCGGCTCATCTGTCCGCTTGTTCTTCTTCTTCTTCTTTGGAACCGCGGGCTCTTCCATGCCAATAAAATAAATGCACCGCTCTGCGGAATGCCGAGCAGATGTCTCGTAAAAAGAGCAAGAAAATGCGGCGTCAAATGGCATTTTGCCTCCATCTTGCGCCACGTCGCCCGCCGCACGGCCAACGCTTTTCGGGAAGACCGCCGATAACCGACCGCTTTTCACGCGGGCTCGCAGGCCGTCGAGCTGAAGTCGCCGCTCAGAAGTCAGCTGCGCCTCTTGCTGCCAAATGTGGGAAAAAAAAAACCCTCCCCATGAAAACAAAGAGAACGGGGACGCGCGAGGGGCTCGGGCTTCTTTTCTTTTGTTCTCTTCTTTTCTTCAGGGGGGGCGGGGGCCCAAACTCGCATTGAACGAGATTGCGGGTCTTTTGCGCGCAGGTGCTGGAGGACAACGACTACGGGCGAGCGGTGGACTGGTGGGGCCTGGGCGTGGTGACCTACGAGATGATGTGCGGCCGGCTGCCCTTCTACAACCAGGACCACGAGAAGCTCTTTGAGCTCATCCTGATGGAGGACATCAAGTTCCCGCGCACGCTCTCGGCCGACGCCAAGTCGCTGCTTTCGGGCCTCCTGGTCAAGGACCCCAACAAACGGTTTGTGCTTTGCGGCCGCCGGGGAAGCCGAAACGACGAGGCGACCGTTGTCCGGCCGGGGGATTGATGGAAAACGCCGGGCGACCAGACTTTGCTCCCGACTTTGCCTCGCGCTCGCTCCGAGTTCACCGGGACTCGCCGGATGGCGTCGCGCTTGCCAAACGGCCGCTTTTCTTTCTTTTTGGCCGGAGCCAGGCTCGGCGGCGGACCCGACGACGCCAAAGACATCATGAGGCACGCTTTCTTTTCCGCCGTCGACTGGCGGCACGTGTACGACAAAAAGGTGCGGAATCCGGGCCGGCGTGCCACGCCCGAGCGGACGCGGGGACCTTGACGCCGTCCTCCCGCCGCAGACGCTTCCTCCGTTCAAGCCTCAGGTGACGTCGGAGAAGGACACCAGGTACTTTGACGAGGAGTTCACGGCGCAGACCATCACGGTGACGCCGCCTGAGAAATGTGAGTCTCGTGCCGCGACGAAACTTTGCGTCGTTGGCTGGCGCGTCGGGATCGCCGATCGTGATGGGAAAAGGAAGCTTCAAAGGCGCTTCGTGAAGCATCCGTATGACCGGAGAAGCTTCGTTTCCCCACCACTTGCGACACGCGATGACCTCATCCATCCATTTTGCGAACCGCATAACCGGTGGCTTGCCTCGGTGTCTTTGCCGTGTCCTTGCCAGTCGAGGAGGACGGCGCGGACTGTCTGGACAACGACAGACGACCGCACTTCCCGCAGTTCTCCTACTCGGCCAGCGGGCGGGAATGAACGGGGCGCGCCCTCTCACCCCGCCCCCCGCTGTGACATCATCACGGCCGCTCGACGAGGTCC
Organism: Hippocampus zosterae; assembly: GCF_025434085.1. Taxonomy (NCBI): domain Eukaryota; kingdom Metazoa; phylum Chordata; class Actinopteri; order Syngnathiformes; family Syngnathidae; genus Hippocampus; species Hippocampus zosterae. The sequence goes on along the minus strand of NC_067461.1, from coordinate 962,386 downwards.
TCGGCGCGGGACGCCCAAAAAGAGAAAAGCGGGAAGCTCTCGGAATCCGCTCCGGGAAGGATTTTGCCACCCCTCCGCCATTTTGTCTCATTCACGCTTCACGAAGGGAGCGGAAGGTATGAAGGCGGGTTAGCCGCTAATGTGATGTGACGGCTGCGCTCCGCCCCAATTGGTCCCGAACTCGGCCGTCCCCGTAACGCACGCGCGCGCACGCTCGATTGTAATCTCAGGCTCTTTTTTATTTTTTATTTTTGGCACACGTCAACCGTATTCCGGGATGGACTGAGCGGGCCCGGTGGGCGGGAGTTGACTCGGGTGGCATCTCCCAGTCGTCGTTGCTGCTACGCCAACTCGTCCTCGTCCTCTTCAACCGGACGGCCGCTCAACACATCTATCGCCAGTCGGTGACCGTAAAAGAAGCATTCTATTTCTTTGTTCATTTATTTATTGGTTGGTTTGTTTTGATGGTGGCTATCCTGACACCAAACAAGTCCCCCCTCCCCCGCCCTCTCTGAATCAATTTTCAGAGAACTAGTGGAAGTAAAAAGAGACGTGGGAATTGGTTTTGGTTGTTGTTCGGTCTCCAAAAGGCTGATTTGGCAAAAATTGTCCAAAAGGCAAAGCAATGCTTCCCTGGGGATATGAGCTCAATCCCCTCGATCCATCCCAGAAACCCCGAAAGGTGTCCCAAAAATCCAAAAGAGTTGCCATGGATCTGAGGGGGCCGGCGCGTTGGGCAAGATGGCCTTCCGCCGACACCCCGACTCTCGTCATCACGTGACCCAGCCCCCAAAACAGGTTTGCAGACTCCCTGTGACTTGTTGTCTTCTTTCATTTCAGACTCAACAGCCCTGTTGTTTGTCGAAGCAGGGCACCTCCACGAGGATGACCGACGCTTTCCCGGGCTGAGATGACCGTGACCGTGACAGGTTGCCGGAGAGCGCGGGGGGCGTTTTTGTTTTACCGAGAGACGTTGTCAGGTCAGAGAGTGGAAGTTTTCGATTCATTTGCACAAACCGTGACAAATGCACCTCGAGGGCTGCGGCCTCGACATCGAAACTGATGGGAAAATGGCATCCTCACTGTTGAACGGGAAATGGAACGTACCATGACACCGTGGTGTGCAATATCTGCCGTCAAGTCAAGTCAAGTCAAGAGTATTTGTGGTGCACTTTCAAACAGCCATGGCTGCGTACAAAGTGCTGTACGTGGAGCAATTGAACATGCACAGTAAACACTAAGACGAATCGGTCATAAAGGCGGTAGAAAGCACCAAACAGTAAAACCAAGAACAAATCTAAGTCATGCTGAGTGGAATGCCAAAGAATACAAGTGAGTTTGGAGGAGGCCTTTGAAGATGGCCAGCGAGGAGGCTTGCCCAATGTTCAGTGGGAGAGAGGGACCAGCAACAGAAAAGGCTCCATCCCCTCTGAGCCCTCACTTCAGTTCCTTTAGTTACTTCTAATAATGTCCGGTCCACAGACCCGAGGCGCCGGGCAGGGCTGTAGGGGCCGATGAGCTCAGAGAGCTAAGGTGGCGCCAGATTATGCAGAGATTTGAAAACAAAGAGGAGGATCTTGAAAAGAACTCGAAAATGAATGGGGAGCCAGCGAAGGGATGCCAGAGTGGGAGTTATATTGAGTAGCAGTCAAGAGGCGAGCAGCGGCATTCTGGAGCAGCTGAAGGCGCTTCACGGAGGACTGGCTGACTCCAAAGTAAAGGGCATTGCAGTCATCCAGCCGGGACGTGACAAAGGCGTCCATTCCTGTCTCCAAGTGTTCATGTGAGAGGAGAGCTCTTATTTTGGCCAGCTGTCTAAGGTGAAAGAAGCCGGATTGAACAACGGAATGAGTTTGAAATCACTGTCCAGTTTCAGGCCCAAGTTTGAGACCGTTGATTTCAGATAAGGAGACAGGGGGCCCAAGTCTACAGGATGGAATGTACAAGGGCCACTGGGACCAAACAATATCGCCTCTGTCTTCTTTTCATTGAATTTCAAGAAATGTTGTGCCATCCAGCTTTGGATTTAGGAGTGGCCTTCATGAATTATGCACCACTCTGTTGGACAGGGTGTCCCTAGTATATGCCTTAAACAGCTTATGCACACACACACGCATGATAGCGATCTCTCGATTTCTCTCTGACTCTCCCAGTCAGCAAAATTGGTCCGGCCCAGCTCCGGGGCAGACACGGCACGTACGCTCGGCCCACATACCTCAACGAATGACGCTCCTGCGGTGGCCCTCGTCTGCCATCCGCATTGTAAAACCACATCTGGCCCCCGCTCCGGCCCGACGCTGGGCCAGAACGGGTTCCCGATATCAGCCTGAATTCAACCTCAACTAAGCCACATCTTTCATGAGCCATATTGGACCCGCATTAAAAAAAAAGTCTCAAAAACGACTGTTCTAAAAAGATGTTTATTGTCATAATTTGTGAACCTCACATATTACTCCACATACACTCATGCACTTTTCTTTCTTTAACTGTGAACGCAAAGTCCAACTTGGGATGCAGCGTACTCTTGAACGGTATTTTTCTGTCCATCAAATTGTTGCGCTCTCCATGTCCTCTTTTCTTCTCATGCTCTCCTTCCTGTCACCATCCCGATCGGGAGCCAGATGGAGCCGTCTTTTGATTGCGACATCAATTTCCTGGTCTGAGGCCCAAGATGTTAGGCCGTTAGGTCTCACGGCGGCTGTAACAACTGTAACGAAACAAGAATGGACAGTGTGTTAGGAAAACAAACATTTGTACATGTCATGAACAATGAATTCTCAGTAAAAATAACCCCTGAAATTTCTTACAATAATAATAATAATGGTGTGACGCTGTGGGGCGGAATATTAGCCACCAAAAACTAAACGTGAATAACTTTTAAACGGTTTATACTGAATTTGAACCATGTATAGTAAGGCGTTTTTTGACCCAAAAAAACGTCCATGTATAGTAAGGCGTTTTGAGACGAAAAAAAAACGACCATGTATAGTAAGGCGTTTTTAGCTGAACCCCCCCCCCCCCCCCCACCATGTATAGGAAGTCGTTTTTTTCCCAAAAAAACGACCATGTATATAGGAAGACGTTTTTTGACGAAAAAAACCCCGACCATGTATAGTAAGGCGTTTTTCGACGATTCGATTTTTTTTCCCGGCTAAAAATGCCTTACTATACATCACTGGTGTCAAACTCATTTCACATGGTGGGCCACATACGGCCTCGGTAGATGTCAAGTGGGCCGGACCATTAAAATGTTAACACACTTTGCTATAAACAACCAAAACAACACGTCTTTCCTTTGTTTTGGTATAGAGAAGCACAAGAACAGTTGGAAAATGTTGAAATTTAATTTTACAAAACATTTCATGAAGCACCTTCGCTCCAGCACCCCCCGCGACACTAGTGAGGATCAAGCGGCTCGGAAGATGAATGAAAGGATGAACGCATCCCTCTACCCCATTTCCTTCAACAAATGTGCAATTTACTTTTATCATTCACATCTATGCATCGCATTCGCTTGTCACGTGTTTGCGTCTTCCACGTCGCAGCCGCCCCTTTGGCGTTTGTCTGTCTTGCTCACACGCCACCGAAGCCTTCTGCATTCGCTCAGAAAGGGGGGCGGGGGGGTTCGAGATTCGTTTCAATAATGGGGCGACAAAAACCTTTGATGCAGTGGCCAGAGACGAAATGGATGTCACGCTATTTATTATCATCACTTGAATTTGTTTTGGGATTGATTTATTGGATGTCATTTTTGGGGGCGTTCATCCTGCTGTCAGACTTGATTTGAAACAAAAAAACGCCTCCCTTTTCTAATTTCCGCGTCTCTGAGACGTATATGATGTGCTTCTGGAAGGCCCAATCGAGTCAGAAGCAATGCCCCCCCCCCCCCCAAAAAAAAAAATAAAAAATAAAAATACGACCAGATACATGCAAGTGTTTGTCGAACTTCTGCCCTCTAGTGGTTTTTTTCCCCCAGCGGAACTTGCCAGTGCGCCCCCAAACCGAGAAATCCGAAGCAAGCCTCTTTGCATCAGGCTGAAAAAGACAAGCAATAAACCAGTGCGCAATTCATGGAAAGGAAACGAAAATTAAGAAGCCTCGAGTCTGCGAGGGGGACTTCGAAGGATTATTTCAATTCATAAAAGCAGTTTCCCTTTTTGGGTTAGGATAGAAAAGATGTCAGTGTCATACAAAACAACTTTCCAAAAAGGTAAATGTCACGAGGACAGTTTTGGAACTCATAAAACGGAACCCGGTAGAATGTGTCCGAACATCGAAAAAATACATCGAACGACACTTTGGAAAAGCAGCTTTATGAAAAGTACATGCATTCTGTTCCTGCACGTAATGAAAACGCCCACGCGCCGAGAGACGCGCGCGCGTGTTAGTTGTGGCCTGGTTGTGGTGTGTGCTGCATCGTCACGTGGTTGTGTTTGGCCAGCAGCTCACACACCTGCCGGGCGCTACTCTGACAGTGCCGGTCCAACTGTTGGAGCCTACAAAACACACACACACACACACAATTATTGACTGACACGCGACGTACGTTGGCCAAGGCAACACGAGTCAATATTGAAATCGTTTGGGGGTCAATTTTGTTTGCTTTTGGGCGTTTTCTTCAAGACTGGTTTTTTTTTCAAACTTTCCCTTTGACTACATATTTACAGCCCCGCCCCCCAAAAAATATGTCCTACTTGAACTTTTGTTTTGTTGCTGAACACATTCCAAAGCAAATCACCACACCCACGTTTGCTTCTAAATGGGCGACGGCTCCACAGAACCGGAAATCAAGCGCGACCTGACGTGCTTCCGTGTGAGCTGATGTTTGACGCCACCTCTTGACTGCGCTCTCTCTCTCACACACACACACACACACACACACACACACACACACACACACACACACACACACACACACACACACACACACACAAAGACGCGTGTATCGGGGTGGATGCGCGCGCACGTGCACCGCAGCTCCTCCATCCACGGGCACGCTCATTCAAGAGGACGCACACGCTCTCTGGCTGCGCTTCTCTTTGAACGCGTGTGACAGCGGTCAAAAAAAATCCAAGCAGGTTTAGCCGGGGGGGCTCTCTGCAATAATTTCCCCTGACGGTGTTGACGGCACACCGCCCGCGCGTGCGTCAGTGGCACGCGTGAGTGGTCGCCCGCAGCGATCGCGTGGATAAAAAGTGTTGGGTTGCGGCCGTGTTTATTTACAGGTGGGAGCGGGGGGGGGGGGGGGGGGGGCTCGAAGGGGGAAAACAGGCACGCGCAACAAAAGTCACCAAGGTGTTGTTGCAAAAGCAGATCGTCGCCTCGGCAATATGCTGAAAAAAGGCGGGAAGGAATTTGCGCACGCAAGCGCAGTCAGGCCAACTTTTTCCACCCTGCAGTACTTGAAAAGGCGGGCTTTGCTCCAACGGCAGCCTTGCCCGCACAACCGCTGTATTGCCCCCCCCCACCCCCCAAAAAAAACCATCTTTCAAACGATCCTTGAAGCGACACGCAGAAAATCATGTCTCATTCTTGTCCTCTGCAAAAGCGAAAGGTTTTTGGGGGCACATCGCGGGCGGCCAGATGAAGCAGCCCGCGCGGCCTGGGGGCCGCGGCGGCGGCAAGCCTGTTCCTTCTTCCCGCGGCCGCCGTCACCATTTGTTCCGCCAAGCAATCTGCCGCCCTCGCCGGCGGAGGCCAGATGGCCCGCTGCGGCCCGTGCATCCGCACGCACATCTGCGCCTTTTCCACACTCGAGTCTCGCGGATCATCTCTGGAGCGGTGAGACGGACTCGAGGCCGGCGGCGGGCCGGGGGGGTCAGAAGGAGACGAGGGAGGGAGAGGGGAGCGGCCACGTCTCATCACCAGGAAAAGGCACACCAACGCCGAGCCGCCATCCACTTTGCTTGCGTTTCGACTTCAGCTTGGTCAGGAATGCTCGACTTTGTGTGTGTGTGCGTGGAGGGAGAGGGAGGGGGGGGGGGCTCCATCCTGGAATAGTTGCCTTTTGAGTTTGACAGGAAGCATTTGAGCACCATCACAGCACAAAATGATGCAAGATTTGTCACGCGACTGGGCCAGATGTGTTGCAAGCACATTTGCCGTGTTGATTTGCGGGCAGCCTCGGCTCCTCCTCCACGTAAACAACACGGAAAGACTCAAATAAGTCATGAAGGGTGCCCTTAAAAAACAAAAAACAACAACAACAACCCCTGGGTCGTTTGGCAGCCGGCTTGGCCCGCTAAAAATACATCAAGCTGATTTTCCAAATGTTTTGCTCTTCGCGGCACAGATTGCGGCGAGGGGTGGAGAGACAAGGGGGGCTGGGGGGGGGGGATTGCATCGGGGATGAGGACGAGGCGCGCTCGCTCGCTGCCCGGAAAGGCCTGGAAGCGGCACGGCGGCCGGGGAAATGGAAGACGGCGACGAGCGTGACCTGCTGACGTCGGCGCCCGACGGCAAGCCTTTGCGCGCACTTCTGCAAGGCGGCGACATTGGCGGCCGTCCTTCCTCCCGTGAGCTCCTGATGATGCAGCATCAGGAGCTGGGGTGGGGGGGCGGGGGGCTCTAACAAGGTCGTGACGGCCGGGGATCGCCACTCGGCGCCGGTTGCAAACAGCCTCTCAAGAGGAAAACGCAACTTGGCCATGGATTCGTTGCTTCGCCGCCAATCGCAAATTTCAAGCGGAGGCAGCTCCATTCATCTGCGCGCGAGATTCCGGCTTTGTTTCGGGCAGGCAGATTTTTCCGCCTGCGCCGGGAGCTCGGTGGCCTCGGCCAAGCGTCGCCTTCAACTTCAACCGTCCGCAACTTGGGGGGGCCATCTGCGTCCAGGTGAGGGTGGGACGGCGCCGCCCACGCGCGCTCCGGCCCACGTGGGCGGACGCCGGCGACGCGCCAAGCGGCCAAAGCCCAATCTGGAGGCATCCGCCGCGTCGGCGTTTTCAGCCCGGCGCAAACTGGCCTTTTTCTTCTTCCAATTTCAGCACCCGCGCTTTCCGGCGCGCGTACCTGTTCTTCATGCTACGGTGCACGCGTCCGTGGCGGACGCACTGCCTCTCCATGTCGGAGCAGCGCGCCGTGGCCTTGCTCAGGGCGCCCCCAAGGTGCCGATTGGCCGCGCTCAGCCGCTCCACTTCCCGCCTGCGTGAAAACAAACAAACAAAAAAGAACATTTCAAGTCGTCCCCCTTCCAAAAAAAGAGACACTTTTCTTCGATACCATTGGCTGACTCAATTTGCAAAAAATGACAGCTTTTGCTCTCCTCAAAACTTTGCTTGTCACATGGGAGGTGACCCCCCCCCCCCCCCCACACCCCCCCTTTTGACCGTGAAAAAGTTTCCCCGTTGTTTCAATAGGTGACAAAGAAAGGCCACCCGCGGAGGGTATATGTCATCCGCTTGTTGAGCCGACATTTTGTGCGTCTCGCCGGGCGACTTCCAACAACGTCGGGCATGAAAGGCAAACTATGCGGTCGCGTAGGCGCCGACAAATCGGCGGCCGACTTGTAAAAGCACGCGCGGCTTGCTATGCGGGGACAAAAAGCGGGAGAGGCGCACCTGAACCTCCGGGGCACCCGTAGTTCATTTTCTGCTTCAGCGGCACGGAGTCTAGCGTCTCTCAGTCTATGTGGGGGGTGGGACGGGGTGGGGGGTGCAATGTCACCGTTCAAAGTCCAGCAGGACTTTAACCGCTACACTTGGCTTGGACTCCAGGAGCTCAAACAGCCAGAGGCCAACGCGCATGGGGGGGGGGGGCAGTGAGTGTGAGAGAAATGGCAGAAACCAAAGCGCATGGGAGGCGTCGGATGAGTTTTGCGGCATTGTCGGGCGCGCGCGGCCAGCGCGGGCCAGCGCGGGCGGTCTGTCGGGGCCAGATGGGAGGCCGTCATGTGACTAATGCGCAGCGCAGCTCCAACAGCTGACGGGAGGCCGGGCCCAGGGTCACTGTCGTACACGGACCGGCGCGCCGGCGCCAACCGCAACGGGCACGATCCTCCGCGTGGCAGATGGAGAGGCAGGCGGGCCTGCTGTGACTACACTCGCATCAGGTTTCGCAGGAAAACAGGTTCGGCGGGAAGGGAGGGGGAGGGGGGGGGGGGGGACGCGGAGCGCGCCCTCCGGCCGCCCGCACGAAAAATCCAACTCTGCGATTTGAGACGACGGCTCGGCCTCTTCGTTGGCCGCTACTCGCCTAACCTGGAGTCTTTGGGCACTTGGCGCCGCTCTCGCCGTGGCATATTTGGGGTGATTGGATGGGGGAGGGGGGCCGAAGGGAAAAGCCCATTCGTTTCTTTTGATGACGGCAGATGACCCAGACGGCCAAGTCAAAGCTTGCTGTAGTAGTGCCGAGTAAGTGGCCCGCGTATTCGCTTGCAGAAGCATCCGGAACCATCGGCAGGTTCCGGCACTCGCCTGTCCCGAACGGGGAGCGGGAATTTGCGCGGCTAGCCTTTCTTTTCGTTTGTTTGGTTTTGGGGGGGTGTCATACGGCGGTGACCTTTTGTTGGCCGTCAGCTCCTCCAGGGCGGCCCCCAGCGTGCGGCACTCCTCCGTCAGCTTCTTGATGAGCCCGTCCTGGGAAGACAGCAGCCCGTCCAGCTCGCCCACTGCCGACGCAAACAAACAAAAGACGGCCGTGAGAACGCGGAGGCAAAAGTGCATTCGTTCGGGCGCGAGGGGGCGGTCCAAGGGCAGGCGCTCACGCCGGTCCTCCCTCGGAAAGCGGGCGTCGCGCACCCCCTCAACATCTGCTCGCTCTCGTGGCAAAACTCGCGACGACGCGCTCGGGGGGGCGGCGGCGGGTGCAAATTTTCCGCCCCGTCTTGGACGTTTTCTTCTCCTAAAATGGCAACTTTATTCTCATCCTACGACGACTTCTATTGGACTTCCGTCGTCAAAAGGCGGCAAAGGCGGCGAGTCGGTCCCGACGCTGGCCTAACTTCATCTGGAGCGCGCACAGTCGCACACGCGCAGGAAAGTTTTGGCCCGAGTGCGAAAAAAGTTGCGCCGAAGAATGCTAATTAGGCGAGCAGGCTTTGAATGCGTCTGGCCGCGCGCAGGCCAAAAACAACCCTGGGACACAGAACGCCCGGCAGAACTGGCACTGGAAACAAACAACAGGCAAAGCCACGGTGGGGGAGGGGGAGCGAAGGAGGGAGGGGGGGGGGGATGTCTGATGTCATCTCGACACAGCTCTGTATGCACGTATTTTTTTTAAAAATGGATGGATGGAGGGAGAGCAAAAAAAAAAAAAAAAAAAAAGCTCCCGATGGCGCTGGCGCGCGGGGGCGGCGAGAGGAGGCGATGCGAGCGGCAAAAGGACGTCCGCCATGCCCCCTCCCCGGGCGTTTGTTTCCTGCTGCGCTCTGATGTCAGCTCTCTTTAGACAACATGTGTGCCGCCGCCACGTGCCAAGAAACAAAGCCTTTGTTTTGACGTGCTGTCGGGTGGGGGGGGGGGGGGGGCCTGTCCTTGGGTTGCAAGTGGCGGCGGGCCTCCTCGCTGCAAAGGAAGGCGCCGGTCAAGAGGAGGAGTCGCAGTCGCGTGGCCGCTGGACGATTCTTGTGGCAACCGCAACTTGATGGCGGCCAACATTTTCAACGCTACCAGTTTAGCGTCATCTTTTTTTTGGGGAGGGGGGCGGGAGGGCTTTCACTTTCACTATTCTTGTACCATTTTGCTTGATGTTATTTTTGCCTTTCCTAAAATCTTTCCTGTGAAAATGTCCTTTGCTTCTTGCAACGTCCATGCCGTGCTGCCTTGCTCAGCGATTTGGATTTGGGCCTCACCCCCCCCCCCTTGCGTTTTTTCTCTTTCCTCATCCACAATTTCTTGAGTGTAAAGCTTTTTTTTTATAAAGTCCAATGTGCTCATTTCTTTTGATGACTTTTCCATGGTGGCGTGGCTGCCGAGTCAAACGCTTGCTTTCTTCTTCCCAAAACTTTTCCGTGGCCAAATGACAATTGCGATTCTCTTGGGATAAATGAAAGCGTTCCTCTTTGAAAATCACCACGATAGACCCGTCTTCTTTTTTTTGGGGGGGGGGGTTTACAAACTGCGACCGTAAGGTCACCAAGAGGCAGGCAGCCGCGCGCGTCCGCATTAGGGGTGGGAGGACGATTTTTCAGCCGAAAGGTAATGGGTCCGACGCTCGCTCCCCGCCGGCCGCCCTCCATTACTTGTCGCCGACAAGGAGGATCCAGATGGTCCGACGGCTGTCCGCGGCGGGCGCTCTGACCCGTTTGGGTCAGCTTCCGCGGCGCCACGTCCGCTTCCGGCGCGCCGACCCTCGTTAGGCTCGCGGCGAACTGCGACCAATCCCGGCATCCCCGCATTCGCGGGGAACCCGGATTGCCGGACCGCCAGGCAGGCGCGCCATCCACGAACGGTGGCGGCTTCGGGGGCGCGGGAATCGCTCACCTCTCTGCCGGTGCCACTCCTCCGTCCGCCCCAGCGTCGCCGTCATCTGGGCCTGGCGCCGACGCCCCGCCTGAGCCGCGCGGGCCATCTCGTCCCGGTGAGCCGCGGCCGCCGTCTCGCCGGCCTCTCTGGGGGTGCACAGACCAGCGCGCTCGTTACAACGTAACGACTCCCGTGGGAAGCCGGAGGGCGAAGCGCCGCGCGTATCCAACAAAATGCACAATCAGGGCGCGAGGCGGAAGCGCGGCCATTCAAAGGAGACTTGAGCGGCCATTTTGGAGCCGTGGCGGGGCCGCCGCTCCGTCGAGCGCAGCGTCGTCGACCGCGGAGAACGATGGCAACACACCACTCAACTGTCTCTCTCTTGATTTGATTCATTTATTATTATTTTGGTCTTAACCTTGTAAAGCATCTTTTATAGAAAACAATTGTTTCCTTATGATTGAATTCATCCCCCCCGATCGCATGGACACGACCGACGGGAACAAAAAAAAAAAAAAGAAGCGCGGCGCATCCGAAAGCAAACTTTCCGACACAAGCGAGTGGGGCGGCGTGCCAACGCCAGACGCGCACAAAAGACCAGAAGAACGGGAAAAACTACAAAGACGGGGAGAGAGCGCGAGCGGCGACAAATAAAGGCGCCTCTTCCTGAAGTCCAAAGAGGCGCTAATGAAGAGAGAATTCTCCAGCTCGAGTGAAAACTTTTCTCCCCTGCAGCGCTTGGCCCGCATCTCTAAAGTGACCGCGTCTGTCTGTTCCATCCTGCCCGCGTGCGCGCCTTCTCCTGCTGTCCTGCTGTCTGGGGTGTGAAAGCGGGCGGCGGCGTCTGAGTGGGTGAGCGGAACACCCGCTGGGTTTGAACAGCAGCCTGAGCCACCAAAGCGCACACCGGGGCTCAGCGGGAGACGGCGGCCGGGCGCTGCCAGCCATTTGGTCCTGCAAGAGGTTCCAGGCGGGGGCCGGGGGGGTACTTTTGTGCTTCTGTCCATGCGTGCGCGCGATTGAAGAGGAGGAGGGGGGGGGGGGGCCTCACACCAGACCTGTTTAGCCACCAATTAGCATCGGACGCCGCGCCAGAACGTTCCAGCAGTCGGCGGAACACGACGAGAAAAGCGAGCAGACAGAGCGCCGCCGACGCCTCTTGCTCGCAAAACAACTTTGGCGCAACTTGCGGAGCGCCGCAGTTTGTGAAAGCCAGTCACCAGAGGACATTTGGGCCTCAACTCCAGCGGCGGAGGAGGATGACCTTGCGCGGGATGGGTACCTCCCCGCGCCCTCAAAATCAAACGGGGGAGGCGCCACGTTTCTCCGAGCGGCCGCGTGCCGCGAGACGGATGCCGTTGGTGGAGTCTCGCGCTTCAACTGGGCCATAGAAATCGTTTTGGCGGCTCACCCATGAAGTTAAAAGCAGCGCCGTCGGCTTACGCAACAGTCGTAACACGCCACGTCGCCGGAGGACAAGCCGGGTCACCCCGCCTCATCTGCTCGGGTTCGGATCCCGATCCGAGCAGCAGCTCATTAGCATGGAACCAGCAAAGAGCCTCGACTTTGGAGGCTGGAGAGGAAGCGCCGCGCCCGTTCCATAATGTGGCGAGCCCCGATGCCGACACACACACACACACACACACACACACACACACAACTCTGGACGAGCATCAATTAGCAGGCGGGCCAAAGGCCAAAGCCAGGATGTTAGCGGCTGAGCGACCAGGTGCCGAGGCTGCTGGGTAAAGAGAGAGCGGGCGGGGGCCGGCGTAAGTGGGCACTATTCAAGCTGTCGGCCATTAGATGAGAGGGGGGGGGAAGGGGGGGCGGCCCGGCTCGGCCCGACCCAGAGTTTGCGGCGCCCCGCGGTGCCGGCGACGTCCCGCGCCAGAAGCGCCAAATGCTGCTTTACGAGAGGAGCGGCACAAATTGGAGTCAGATGGTCGGCTTGGAGGAGACGCTGGCTCGTACGGCGCCGTGTTTGTACAAAGAGCCACCGGCGCAATGACGCTTTTGCAATACTTTGCGCAAAGTCACAGCGACACGCGGCCACTGCGGGCTCGGGCGGCACTCGCGCCAAGCCGTTTGTCAAAGGACGCCAAGAGATCGGCCCGCGGCCACTCCGCCCGGGCACAAAATGTGGCCCTCATCTGGCACGGCTGCACTTTTTTTCTCAACGCAAAGAAAAAAACTGCCCTTTGAACACCTTGTCAAAAGCCACGCGATGGATTGCGGATACCGGCCGTGTCAAAAAAAGACTTCTCATCATTCACTGAAAATAAACCCAACAATGTTGCAACCAATGAACAACAAAACAAGGCCATCTTCCCGACGCGTGATAACGCTTCTGAAAACGCAACCAAAGCGGCCCTCGGGCCCCCTTTGCGTCACGCCGCGCTAACGCGCTAACGTCGGCGTCAAGGAGCGCCCGCTTCCCGTCGCCCGGCCGTCTGGTTGACCCGCTTCCGACGGGGCGTCATTTGAGTCAAGAGTTTTCCGCCGACCTCATCTTCGGTTCTTTTTCCCTTTTGAGCATCCCGACGACGAGACAAATTATTGGTACTCGGTACGGGCGAGCGCTGAAATGGAAGCACTCGGGCGGGCGTCTGAAAAACATTTGAAGGCGAGCGTTGTTGACGGACAGCGCGCGTTTAGAGGGCGTCGGTATCGGCCGCCAAGGTTCCGGGGCGGTTCTGGCCGCCGAGCGCATGAAAAGAAGACGACGGGAAGCGCGGCGGCCAAGTGGAGAGACAGATTCGGCATCATTTATTGACGCGGCGTGGAACAAATTGCTTTGCCTTTGCTTGTGAGCAGGGCCGCGGGTCACGGCGACATATGACAGACAGAGGCGGCCTGATGTCGCCCGCAGACCCGCTTCATCTGTCTCCCTCCTCCCGCCCCTCCCGCTTCCTGCAACTAAACTGGCTGCGTCTCCCTCCATCTGCCGGCTCTTCCTTCAGCGGCCGCGCACCTGTTCACACCTCCTCTCCTGTTGGCCGCCTCCTCCCTTTCTCTCCCTCCCTCCCTCCTTCGCTCGCTCGCTCGCCGCAGCGCTGCCAGCGCGGCTTGGCGCTCCGTCATTCAATCCATCTGTCGGAGAGTCAACTTTGTTTACGGGCGGCGGCCCGAGCCTCTTTTCCTCCTCGAGGAGGCGCTCACCCCGCCCCCCCCCCCCAGGCCCCGCTCCCCCTTCCCACCGAGCCGCATCGCAATACCGAGCTCTGGCACGAGCCCGCAAATGTGTTGAAGGCAGTTCAAAAGCGACTTGACTACTATGAGCCCCGCCACACCGCAGCCCTCCCAACCCCCTGAAAAAAAAAGGCCTCAGAGAGGAAGACTGGAAAATGATTTTGATCTATTTTCCATATGGCCGATCCTCATTGGGGTCACGGGCGAGCCGAAGCCCACCTCGGCCGCACGCCCCGGACCGGACCCCGGCCACGCGGACAAGCGCCGACACTCACGTTGGCACCGGGGGGGACTTTGACCGACGCGACGTGCAAAGGCCGCGCAGGAGGGTCGAAACCCCCAACCGGGCTCATGAATTCCAGAAAGAAGGGCGTGACGCAGCGCCGCGGCGGATGGATGGCGCAGAGGAGGCGCGGGGGCCGCGAGGTTGGCTGGCGGGCGGCGCGGCAGAAGCGCGCCGGCGTATGTAGGCCAGCGTCCCGGGGCACACTTGGCCGCTCGGAGAACAGTTGCCGCCGACAGATTTGCCTCCGTCTCGCCCGAGGTGCCCCGGTCCGAGTTCTGTCCATTTCACGTCGTCGCGCAAAGGACCCACAGATGACGGCGCCGTTTGGCCGACGATGGCGAGACGCTCCGGGAGGGGCCATGTTCTGCCGCTTTGTCGACACGCTCCATCGAGGGGGGGGAACATCACTTTGACGCTTTGCAAGTCAAGTCCTGACTGATTTCGACTTCATTCACGGCGCAACAGGCGCAGACGCGACAAAGTGCGAAAAAGACAAGACTGCTCCCGGGAGAGATGGCGGTCCCGCCGTTTTCTGAAGAGGGCCCGTCCGCCCGCCCCCGCGATTGCCGCTCTGGCGCACCGACTCCCACCTCGCCCGCGTGACCTCGTGCGGCCCCCGCGGTCTCAAGTGCCCAGGGCATCGCGCCGAAAGCAAGAGAAAAGGGCAAGATAAGGAAGGGCCTCGGCTCCCTGATCAGAGGCGGCGGCGAGAGGGCTCACCTCAAACGACGCGGAAAGGCGCGGCCGGCCGGCCCAAGCGAGAACGAGGAAACTGGCGCACACTCAACCATGCGCCCGGTTGGGCAAGCTCCAGTCAAGCCGGCCGGGCAAGATCTCAGAGTAGAAAACGCCGCTGAAGGCAGAGCCGAGGTCAGAAGGTGGCAGGCAGCCTTGCGACAACCGTGAAAGCTTCGCGCGGCAAAATGGCAGAGGGAGGGTAAGTCCTTCTACACGTTCGCGCCTTGCTTCCAAGGCTACAATGGACCCTTTCTTTGGGCCTCCTATTGCGGCCCGTCAATTCACCATCTCTCCTTTACCCTTTGCCTCAGTGAGCTGATGACAAAGGACGGCTTTAAGACCCAATACAAAAATTCGCGCCTGGCGAAGGGCCTCAATGAGACGCACTTGTGCTACGTGCTGGAAGAAGAAGCTAAAGACCCCGTCTTTAAACATCTCAAAAATGTACCCAACGAAAAGCATGCGGAGGTGCGTATGCAGACCCGTCCTGCTCGGATGAATAAGGAACAAGAGCAAAAGCAACAACAACAAAAAAAAGCAAGCCTCTCTCTCGTGCAGGTTCTGCTAGTGGAAGACCTGACAGCTTTGGATCTGAAACTCAACTACCAGGTCACGTGTTACTTGTCTTGGTCTCCCTGCGCCGACTGCTCCAAGAAGCTCGTCCAATTTGTCGAGCAAAACAAACCCAAGGTGAAGCTCAACATCTTGGCCTCGCGCCTCTACTATAAAGACGAGAAGTCCTATCGTGAGGGCCTGCGATCGCTACACGCGGCCAACGTGTCCATCGGCATCATGGCTGAAAAAGGTCATTTGGGGGGGAAAGGGCAAAAAAAATAGAGACCATTGATTTCTTCCAAACTTTCATCACGACTGAGCTGACGTCGAAGCAGACTGACTGACTGATCGCCGTCTCCTTTTTCCCGGTCGTTCTCTCCCATCTAGACTTTGAGTACTGCTGGAAACATTTTGTGGAGCCCTTCCAACCTTGGAAGAGGCTCAAAGAGGACTCTGACTACTACATTGGGGAACTGAAGAAAATCCTCCCGCAGGTAAGCGACCTTGCGGCTATTTCCGTGTCAAGTGCAAAGTATCCTTGAGGGACGTGGCTTTCCCAAACGGGCCGGCGGGGGCCGGTGCCGTTCTCTTTCGGGAGCCGCTTGGCGGAGCACTTTGTGTCGCTGACTTAGGTGTGAATGTCAAGTCTGAATGGACAAATCGATGCCATTTTGCAGGCCCCCAAGCAGCCGGAGGACGAAATTGCAGATCAGCTGGCGAACCTTACGGTGGGGAACGCCGAGCCCGCCCAATAGGCCGAGGCCGCCCAGGCCTTCTTTGTGTTGCACCCTTTGTGACTGGGGCGGTCGGATGCATTAAAGGTCTGAAACAAGCCTCCCGTTTCCGCTGACTTCCATCCAACATTTGGGTTATGGCGGCCGCTTCCAAAAGCATTTGTTTAGCGGAAAAAGCAGGTGACAAATGCTGAAGAGAGCCGGCGAACCAGGGCGAAGACAGGAGGAGCGGGGCGAGGGCACGAGGCCGCTCCGACGGCGAGAGGAGCGCCGCGGGGAGTCGTCACGAGGCCAGCGGGCCCACCGCTGTCAACATCATAGCAGAGCGCGGCTGGCCGACAGCCCTCCCGGCTGCCCTATCCGTAACTGTCTGATTAGTTGTGCTAAGCAGCCCCTCCCCTGCCAACCGCGGCGCCATCTGCTACCCGGCAACATGGCTGCCGACCAGACGCGCGCGCGCGCGCAGCGAGGCCGCTACCTGGCACGGCTCGGCTGCCGTCACACAGACGCGCGCGCGCGCACGCAACAAAGCCGGCGCGCGCAGGTGTCGCCCAAAGGTATCAACACTTAAAGTTGACACGAAGGGAACACGGCTGCACCGGGCGCCGAGGAGTCGAGCGGCACGCCAGATGTCAATGAGCCACCCGCGTGCACTCGGAGAGGCCGCTTCCTTGCATGCGACGCCCCGCGCTGTGCCGCCCTGATAGCAGCACCCGCGAAGGTGGCCTCACAACATAGCCAAAACGTGGAGCCTTTTTCCTCCCTCGATATCAAAGCCAGCAAAGGCCGAGTACTCCAAATGTCCAATCCGCTCGCGTGGGGAGTTGTTTTCTTCGTGTCGTCTTGTCTGGGGTCGCGAGCATTTTTACAACTGGGTTCACATGTTGGAAACGTGGCCTCGTGCGTCTGCTGACAAATGACAGCACCAGTGTCCTCTTCCAGTGTGCGCGCGTGCGTGCCGCCGCTCTGTTTTGCCGGGCCGTGATTGGACAAGAGCCCCCCCGCCGAGCGCGCTCCGCAGCAGTTTTGTCGGTTGCGGATTTTGGCCGCGGCCCGCTTGGAGTGAGCCTCTGGCAGGACGCGACATCTGCTGCCTTCACCTTCCTCATTTACACTTCTCCGCCCTCTCACGCTCACCCGCGCCGCTTTCTCGTCTCCGCCTACGCAGACCTCGCCGCCGTGCCGCGACAGATGAGGCGGAGGAGCACGGGTTAGGGGGGTGGGGGTGGGCAGCAGCAGCGTGACATGTTTAATGGAGTTTGGGGAAAGTTTCCTCCCGTCTCGCTGCGCGCTCAAGGTCGAGGGACAAACACGGGGAGGAGCTCAGGCCCGCCGTCTTGCTCGTTCTGTCATCGGGCGTCCGCAAAATGACCTGGCTGGAAATGCACTTTTTCGGCCACCAAATGGGGAGCCCTTTCATCGCAAGTGACAAAGGGGACATCTGATTCCATTTTGGAAAATATTGTCCAGCAAATAACCGTCCAGCAAAGTACGGTCACGCCTGTGTTTTCAGATATGAGCCTTGAGGAGGCGGGGCCCATATTTCCAACATCTGAAGTAGGAGGTAGGGCGGCGTGTGGCATCGCTGAGCGTGCGTGTGAGCTGTGGGCGAGGGCGGCGATTTTTTGCACGGGAGCGCGAGGCTGTCGCAGTAAGTATACGGTAAAAAGAACCAAAATGACTCCCAAGCGCACCTTGGCCAAGCTTTCAGATTCCACTATGTCTGACCGGACCCGTTTGGGTGGGACCAGACAAGACAATGTTATTTTGCATGACTAAGAGGATGGCGTCATGGCCACGGTATGCGGTACCGCATGTGAACACAACCCGAAACGGAGACATTGGAGAAAAGCCAAGAAGTGCATGCTGAATGCACAACCATTTTGAAAGAGGCCAAGACTAAACCAACAGGAACATTGAAGATCATTTCAATGAAGACGCGTTCAAAACGTGGGCCTACGGCAGCCAGTTTGTTTGTTAGCCGGGATCAAATCTCCACTCCTGCCGTTTCTACCGCGCTTTACTTGCGCGGGCTACAAAAGGCGTGGTACTTTGATGAAACAAATAGCTTTGACTCGCTTCCTGCCCCCCCCCCCCCCCAAAAAAAGTACGATTTGTTGAACAAAGTGTCCAATGAGTACACTTGCTGATCTCCAAGCAAGCACGCTCATGATTATGTATTCCTGATTTCCCGGAGATGATGGACAACCGGGAGGGGCCTTGCAGACACTGTCCCCCAAAAAATGGGAGCGCGGACCGGGGCGCCACCACGCACGTGCCTGGCTCGAGATGGCCACCAGGGCCACTTTGCACTCGAGTCACCTTCGGGAGCAACGACATAAAGAAGAGGCGGAGGAGGAAGGGAAGAGGGAAAGAAGGGAGCAAACAATGAATCCAAACTTGGTAAAGCCCTGTGCTGGGATGGGGCCGCAGCATGCGCATGTGCGTGTGGATGTGAACAGAGTGACGGGGATTAGGACAGATCCTGGGCTGTCCAACTCACAGCTGGCTGATGATCCAATCCTGGAGCGCGCCAGCCGCCGAGGGACTCCCGGTTGCGGGCGCGCCTGTGTCTGTGTGTGCCCGCGCGCTACCACAAGCGCACACGCAAACAAATACGCTTTGCGCAAACGAATCGGAACTGAAAGGCGGCGGGAATCCAAGAGGCGCCACAAGGCGGACCGAATGAAAGCAAGGAGGCAATCAAAGCGCTCCTTTCCCTCTGTCGGGGGGGGGGGGGGGGGGGGGGGGGGTCAAACGGGAGCCTCACTTGCTGGGATGGCGCAGCACGCGCAACAGCGAGCCTCCCGCACCAAAGGCCGGCGGGGGGACAGAAGGAGATCGAGTCCACTTTTTCTTTCTTAATTCCGGCCGTAAATGTAAAGACGAGGTAGGAACGGTCTTTTTGCAAAGCGTTTTCATATGCATGGAATGAATCCGAACACTTCTCTCATTGTATTTCGGAAAACTTTTTGAGCATATTGCGACGGACTGAAAAGCACGTGCATGTCTCAGGTTCAAAGATTCTGATACTGCAGACAGTAACGAGGTAAGCCCCTCGGCCACTGGCTTTCGAGGCTCATGAGCAAAACGGAATCGGAATGGCCGCCTCCTCGGCCAAGTCAACAGCTGGCCGACAACACAGCGCACATCTGCGCTGCCATAAAACTCCACCGCGCGCAACAACACAGAGCGACGTGACCGTTTGCGCCGGCGGTCACTCTGGACCGGCTCAACGTCTCCGTGCCGTTGTGCGCAACCGCTTCGAAAAGGCACACGCAGAGTCCGAAAGGCACGACGGCTCGCCAGCCGGCCAGCCGGCGTGCGTGCGTGTTAACGCTGGCAGACAAATGACAGACAAACACACTTAAACACAGATCAGAGTGGACACAGGCATGCACGCGGCCAGCGCCGCGGGGCAGCACGTTCACATCTGTCGGAAGGGGAGGGGAACAAGATGGGCGAAATGCAAGTACAGGCTCCGTCTCATTTCTGGACGCCTCCGGCTGTAAAAACCGTCGACAACAAAAACCTGCGATGAAACAATCCTCCAAAAACATTTCCAGTACCGGAGCAGGCTTTCAGATTTCAGTTCAGAGCAAACTACACCGTGACCTTGGAGGTGAACTTTGTTTGACCGTCTCTGTAACCCTCGATTGCTCTCCAAGGAGCTGAACAGCAAAGTGACAACTAGAGTTGTATTTTTATCTTGTATTTTCAGACATCTCTCTCAACTCAACTCAACTCAACTGTATTTATTGAGCACTTTCAAACAGCCATCGCTGGAAAATATTTCACATATTATAGCACCTCTGCCACAATTTGAGCCAGGAAAAGCCCCGGAAATAGAGGAGAGAAGAAAGGCCAGGAGATGGAAGGAAGAGAAGGAACAAGGGGAGCCGGCCGTGCCTAGCGAGAAAGCCACGGGTGGAGCTGGGGGGCACTCGGTGCGTATGCCAGGCAGAGGAGAAAAGGCTCAAGTAGCAGTTTGGTGCTGCTGGCGCTGGCTGGGCGTGGGCCCGGTGGCACAGAGTGAGCAAGCCAGAGTGTGTGTGTGTTTGTGTGTATGCGCGCGCATTATGTTGTGGCATGCCTAACCGGATTAGAGGTGACCTGGTGGGGTCCAGTTGGTCCCGGGACCACAGCTCAGCGGTCGCCCACGCGTGTTCGGGCGCACGCTGGCGCTTTTGTTCAATAGGATTAGCCGCTACCCGGCGCCGTTACAGTTGGCGCGCGGGGTCCGAAGCGGACCCAGGCCGAGGCAGAGGGCGGCGCCGCGAGCGCGTTGGCATGCGGAACGGGATTAGGCGCTAACCTGGTGAGGTGCAGTTGGCGCTGGGCGCTCGCCAGCTGTTCGGCCAGGCTCAGGGCTTCGGCCCGCCATTGGCCGCCGTCCCTCTGGACCGCCTCCAGGCGCTGCCGGCAGCCAACCAGCTCTGAGCTCAGCTTTTCCACTTCCTGTCCCGCGGAGAGACATGCTGAAAACAAGCAGTGCTCGCGCGGCGGCGCACACGCATCTCGCGTGACCTCGAGTCGACGGGCTTCGGCTTTATTCTTGTTTATTTGCAGCTCGGTCAACCGGAATAGAATAAGAAAGAAGCGCTGGGTTTGGCTCGGCGGGTACCTGCGCGCTTGTCTCCAGGTGCACGCCAGCCTTTGCCATACCAGCAATTTTCATTGATACTAACATTTTTGGCGGCCACTTCTCATTTATGTGCAGCCATGCGCATAAAGTGCACGGGTGTGCCAAAATACAGCAGAATATGGGAGAAAATGTCATTCATTTCAGCCTTTCGATTCAAAAGGGAAAAATCCCACACGACGGATTCATTCAAAATGGAGAAAAATACTTTTCGGAAGGCCAATTTCCACACGGCTCCTATCTTAAAATCACTTTGGTTGTTTCTTAGGCGATATTCAGATTTCTTTCCCCATTTCCGTTAGATCGAAGCTCCACCGGTGTATATATTTCATTGAAGATCATGAATTATTTCACGCCGTCGTCTACGTCATAATACGAGGTATCCCCCCCAAAAATGCATTCCATTTTTGACCGGCCATTTCTGACTTCACTGGTATAGATTCAAGTCTAACAAGTTAAAGTAATGAAAAAAAAGGACATTTCAGATCATGTCGCGGAATTTGTGAGTAATCAAAAAAAGTAGTATAAAAGTAAGAATAAATATCCGAGTAGGGGCCGCCAAGAATTGAGCATTTTGGGGAGATACCCTGTTTAGGAGTTGGTTGTTTTTTTTTTGGGGGGGGGGGGCAATACTGAAATCAATGACTTTGTTTTCCAGGTTATTCCAATTTATGGTTATGAATCTGCAAGTGAAATTGTAAGCGACCTGTGTGGAACTCTCCAGCTGCCTGTTGGTCTTGGCCTCGAGGTGGTGCAGTTCTCGCTCGGCCTCATCTTTCTTGAGCTGGGCACCGCTGAGTTGACACCGGAGCTCGGCGCACACCTGAAGCCCACGCAAATGACAATTCAAATTTTCTGGAAGACCGGTTTCATTTGGAACGCCACATCCATTTTGTCTTTGAAAGAAGACTTTATGAACATCCACACTTGATTGTTTAAAATTCCCACACGCACACCCAAAAAGCACGTATCTTTCTTTTGCGGGCCTTATTCAGATCATCAAATGTTGTATTCACGCGCTACTATTGCTAATGTCATTCGATGAAGCCAAGTGTCTCACGTTTGCGTTAGCTGATAGACGATACAAATTTTGAAGCCCGTGCTGAATTTCTGTCCATGTGATGGTTTGAGCCAATGTAGGCGAGGCTAGAATGCCTTAATTCATTTGACTTTGAGGAATGACCCAATTAGGACCGGTCTTCGTCGTGACTGACGCAGAACCGGACACGAGAAAATCTGGTGAAGGCGGTTGAGGCTTGGACGGAATACGGAGAAGACCATCGCTGTAGTTTTGCTGCCATCCAGTGGAATGGAGGAGGATTACCGTACGAGACAAGACTGGCCGTTCGGAACCAAAGAGGAGTCGGGAGCATTGAAATGAGCCTGTGGTCATCTTGCATCAAAGAATTCCCAAGCTGAGACGGTATCAAGAAATGCGCGTACTTTGCTGTTCTCCTCTTCCACACCGGCAAGTTGTCGCCGCGCATCTGCCAGCTGATCGGTCAGCGAGCGCTCGTCGACTTGGACTCTGTCGAGGTGGCCCTCCAGCTCGGCGGCGCGTTGGGACAGCCAGGCCACCTGATGCACCGCACCGCACGCGCACACACACACACAAACACACCGGCAAAACCTTTGGTGAAACGCATGGAGCGATGGACACTTGGAATGCGCTTCCATTTGCCCGCATCTCGCCATTTCAGTTTGGACATGGGATTGGGGGGTTGAGCAGGTTCCAAACCATTTGGGTTCAGAGACCTTGGCAGGTGGACATTTTTCCCCCATACAATCTCAAGGTGAATCATACATGTGTTGAATGCCGTAGGAATTCAAAAGTGGCCTATTTTTGAAAAGAAAAAAAAGTTGTTACAGTAACATAATTATTTTTTTTTAGGTCTTTTGAGAATAAAGTGGGTCACAAATGACAGCATCAAATGATGAAATCCAGCTCATCATTCAAATCTCCATGCCATCATTCTCTACGCACAGGTTTACTCATGCCGCCGAATCGCGCGGCTCTACCTAAAGGTTGCGGTACGGTTGCGTTTACGGTATTCGCCAGCTCCTCCTTCTGCCTGCGCCCCTCGCCGCGTCCTTCCTCCCTGGCCTCGGCCACTTTGTCCTTGAGGGCCTGCGCGTCACGTTGCCGCTGCGCCGTCTGCCGGGCGAGCTCCCTGGACAGCTGCTGGCACCGCACCTCCGCCTGCACCGAGGCACGCAAAGAGTAGTCAGAAGGCCACATCGTCGTTGACAGTGAGGCGACCAGATAGCAAGTGGTTCCATTTTCGGATTGATCCTCACTTGAGACTTCTGTCCCTGTTCTGCTTGTTTGACTGGGAACTTTGTGGAAGTTCCAGAGAGTCTTTACCGCATGCATGCGCGCACTTACGATACCTTTTATTTGATTCAATCTATCTGTAAGCCATTTAGGAGATCAGCCTGAAATGATATTGGTGCATTTTAGGTTTAAGATGTGGTACGATGATGTTTTAAACTACAGTACCAGGCTTTTTTTTTGGGGGGGGTGGGTCAATTAAATATAAAACGGTTGTCACTCTTCATAAAAGGGCGCGGCCTGTATTTGCAGTACCATTTACTCCAACATAAACGGCAAAGGGGGGAAAACACAAAGAGAGACAATAAAAGCAACGCTTGTTTTGAATATATGGCCTTTTTCTTGTAGGCGAAGGGGAAATAGACTTTTGTGAAAAAAATGTTGGGATTCCATCTTACAGCCATTTGGCCCAGCCCACGTGGGCTGTGAAAATCCGACCTCGGCTCTGTGCAGGTGGGCCTCCTCGGCCATCTCAACGGCGCCTTTGACTTGGAGACAGGCCGACCACTCCCGATGCTGGACCTCCTGCCGAGCGGAGCGCGCCGCGCTCAGAGCCGCCAGCAGCTCGTCCCGCTCCCTGCCACCCAAAAGCGTAGCGGCACATGTATGTAGCGTATAAATGGGAACACAAATGATAGACGTGTACAGTTGAACCAGGTTCATCACAGGAGATTAAAACAATCAATTCAAAATATCACCCTAATATCGATTATTCAAATAATCGTTTGTCACAGCTCAATTGTCAAGCGACTATATTCTTTCTTCAGGAGAATTTTTGGCAAGTCCAGCAATCAATACAGCAGGGCACACCGTACCGCGCCGACTTGACTCACTTGGCGAGCCGGTCCACAACCTGGCCGTGCGCGGCGGCGGGAGCGCCGGCCGAGAGCGCCGCCTCCTGCGCGCACTTCGGACACGAGGCGGCCACACGCCGCGCGGCGTCAGCCCGCAGCGCCGCTGCCTCCTTCTCGCTACGTCTCAGATGGCCGGTCAGTTCCTCGCACTCCTTCTGACTGAGTGCAAGGTCCCGCCTGGGGGTGCAAGAGCCACAGGAGGATGACGGCAAGGCGGGAGACTTACCGGTAAGTGACAAGAAAAAAATCCCGGGCCAACCTGTGAGAGATGACCTGAGCCTCAAGTCTTTCGATCTGGGCCTGATGCATCAACTTCAATTCTTCCTGACACACACACACACGCAACATTTAGTGGGTCTGTGTGTGTGTGTGGTTTAAAAAATAAAATTAATGCTCCATAACAATCTGAAATAGTAAAAATAATAAGCAAATCTCATGTTGCTAAATTAAAACATACACGGTAAATTAACTTGGCTAACATTATGAACTGAAACACACATTTGTGTTCATTTTCAAGAATACATAAATTAAACGTTATAAACATCCCAAAAATATTTTGAAATGTGTTTCTTTGAAATGACACACAATATACTTTGTAGAAAACAATTTCGATTGAACTATGAAATTTAACGATGCATGTTTGTGTTTTACACACACACACACACACACACGTGGAAATAGATATAATAAAATTTCCAATCGTTGGTAACAGTAGTGGTGCATTTGATGTGTAAAATACTGCAATGTACTGGGACGCCGGCCTCCGTGAACAAAAGCTGAAAAGGTCATCATTATACTAAATATAGATGGAATTTAATTTTAATAAGGCTGCACCTTCTAAGTTTCCAACACATCAGATTAGAATGAAATATAAGATGCATTTATCTCGTATGGCATCGCATTACCTAGCGAGTGTCGCGAAACTGTGTGCGTCTAGCAATAAAATGCACATGTGAAAATGGTGAACAGCACGGAGATGTGAGAGGAGGAGCAGGGGAACTGGGCGCTGGAGGACAAACCAGCTCATGTTTCCATGCTGTGTGTTTCTCTTCTCCCTGGGGACCGGGACTGTCACCTGCCATATTTTCATGCACCTAAAAACACAAGGACCGCCGGCTATGAAAGGATGTCGGCACGCTTCGGATTAAAATGCGTCTACAAGTCAGCTCTTCTGAAGTTGGCCCCATTCATTTCGAACCACACCCCAAAAATCAAGCAATTTCAGTCAGAATGTGACAAGAGGATGTTGAGTGGGCTGGAATTCTTTGATTCTTCCTTTTAGATTTACATACAGACCTGAGAGAGAGAGAGAGAGAGAGAGGGAGAGAAATAGATGTGTGTGTGTGCTTTACCGTGCAGTTTGAAGGTATGTGGTGGTTC
This sequence comes from Hippocampus zosterae, assembly GCF_025434085.1. Taxonomy (NCBI): domain Eukaryota; kingdom Metazoa; phylum Chordata; class Actinopteri; order Syngnathiformes; family Syngnathidae; genus Hippocampus; species Hippocampus zosterae. The sequence continues at coordinate 937,270 of NC_067461.1, read as the reverse complement.
TTTGGAGACACATCGACATGTTTGGTTTTGAGCTCCGCACGCAGTTTCTCATTCTCCACCACCACCACTCGGATGCGCCGTTTGAGCTCCTGCTGCTCCTCCTGTCACTCAGACAGACACACACACACACACACACACAGGCAAACGCAAACACACACGCGCGCGCACATTACATCATAAAACTAAGCCAGCTGAACACACAAATGGGATTTTGATACAAACTTTGCAGAATCGGACTTCAGCCTCCAGGTGTTGGATGTAGTCTGGCGGGTTGTGAGTCACTGGGACCAGGTCCTGACAACAACAAGTGGTCGTGTAATCGTAAAAAGACTGCAAATATATATAATGTTTTATATATATATATATATATATATATATATATATATATATATATATACACATATATATATATACACGCGCGCACACACACACAAAACATGGTATGACATGTTTCCTCCACCTTTGAAAGAGAGAGGGGAGCAGGCATATCCTTGCCCTGCTTCAACAGGAGGCTCTTCAGCTGATTGACTGTGCGGCAGCACACACACACACACACACACACACACACACAAAAGTGATTACAAGCCTTGAACTTTTACACTTTTAATTACCGTAACATCGCTGCTAATTCCCATTAGCCTCTCTATGGTGTTTTGCTTTGTATGAGCATTAAGCTTGCAGACTTTCCAATTTAAAAATACCAACAAAAAAAAAAAGAAAAAAGGGAAAAAAATCAATTTAGGTTGGAAATGTTGGTGATTAATATACAGCGTTTCATTCTCTTTTGTTTTGTATGAGTTTTCCAGTAGCTTCCAACGTTTTGGTGCTGAGGCCAAATCCATGTTAACACAAAGAATATTTGCTTTGGCACCATCTTCGGGCATCTTTGTGTCAAGGAACTGTGATGTGATGAGCTTGATATTTCAGTCTAACCATAGTCTTGTCTAATTCAGAAAAAAGTGCTATGTCACCATGAAATGGCACCTAACGGCAATTATCAACCTTTTTGAGTGGTTGATATTTGCGGAAGTGCTGCGGTCACTGTCATTGCAATAATTATTTTTGCGTCACCTGCTTCGCTTTGTTTCTTCTGGCACCACACAGGCCGGTCCTTCTCCAATGCGCAGGCGAGGGTGCCATCACTGCCACCGCCGCATCTGATCGGCTCATCTTCCTCATCGTCATCGTGGTGGAGCTGCTCCAGAGCGTCGCTGAGCTGCTGTAGGCTTTGGTTGGCCCGCTCTGAAACGCACAAGCAGATGTTCATTATTATCTAATCTTCCATTTTCTATCGCGCTTGTTATCATTTGTGACATGGGTTCGCTGGTATCACAAAGCACATAGCTACAATCCTGTGGGGAATTTTATGTTTGTTTTTTGTACTGCATCCCATTTTTAAAAAGCAATGTGGGAGTACCTAGTTGTTATGTCCAATGTCCTGTCAGCCCAAAACGGCAACTTGTGGCTTTATCTTAGAACTGGGACTAAACGTGAGTCGATTAAATGACTACGAGACGATTTGATGTTTAAATTAGACAAAAAAAAACCCCACAGACTCGGTAAACGGAAAGATGCCTCGAGGCAAATCTGTTCAATCTTGAACGCGTTGCTAATGTGAATGCTAACTAGAATTAGCCACATTAGCGAGGACCCACACACACAAAACAGCGTCCACTCACGCCTCAGCTGTTTCTGGTAACCATTCGGACGCTCTGCTTCCTCTTCGTCCGATTCGAAATGTTTCATTTATAGCACTTTAATGACACTCGGGGGTTGAATTTTGTGATTAAAATGCTACCGAAGCCACAAGTAGTAACAATTTAAAGCCGCGCGTAGCAACAGTAAAGTTGGAGTGATTGTTTTCCCGACTCTCGCGTCCCAAAAAAGGCGGTGTAACTTTAATCACGTCACCGCCCGGGCACAGTAAGACAACGCCTGAGAAGTGATACAAAACAAGACAACCCTTCAAAGTGAGTGACTTCGACGGAATGCTGGGAGTTGTAGTCAGTATTCATAGTGTAAAACCCAAATACGGTTTGCAGAATCGGACTTCATGGTGATATGGTCTATGGTGATAGACGATATCTCTGTCTATCACCATTATTCATACATACATACACACACTATATATATATATATATATATATAGAGAGAGAGAGAGAGAGAGAGAGAGAGAGAGAGAGAGAGAGAGAGAGAGAGAGAGAGAGAGAGAGAGAGAGAGAGAGAGAGAGAGAGAGAGAGAGAGAGAGGTTTTCAGTTTTCCGTCAAATATGTGGCACAAGGACCACTAGTAGTATGTGGATAGACCCATTCTTGTGGTACATGAGAATCAGAGTCCAAGTTTCCATATGTGATTTGGCTTAAACTATCTTTTTCTCATTCCATTGCGTAGAGTTCAGATGTCTTTCACAAGTGTATATTTGCGTTCAATCTTTTCTAGCTGTTTGAAGACAGTTGAAATTATGTCAATTTTTTAATATGTCCAGTGCATTTTAATTGAATCATTAATTGCATTGTGAAAGTCCTAACAGCGCATCATTCAGATTCTGAATCATGTTACTTACAATGGTATGAAATGTACTTTTTATTACTGTTGCCTCATTTTTGATGCGCAACGGAGCCTGCTAGGCCACTGTTGGTCATTAGCATGGAACTTGGACAGCTACAAATTCGCTGAGGTGGTCTTTGGTGTAAAAAGCTTGAGAACCACAACTGTATTGCTATTCGTGACTGTTGTTTCTTAAAAGCTTGACGCAAGAAGAGTGCAACAATGAGGCCGCGGATTAAAAAACACAAGTAGACAGAATTCTGATTTCTCCATAAAAAATAATTCATTTCAGGACAACATATAAATAATTATTGAATCACACAATACAGATATCTTGATATGAATAAATACTTGAACAAACAAAACCAGGCTTGTCTTTTCTTTTTTTGTCTCTCCGTGTAATACCCCATTGTGGAACTGTCCCACAAATAAAAACTTGCATGACTTGTTCCATGTCCCGAAGCGTAGCTCCTTTTTTTTGTTTTTTCTTTTTCTGACGCCGTTTGGATTAAGGTGGGTCCGGAGTGAAAGCGCACGGAGATCAATAGTGTATGCACACTACACTTGAACGTGAAGGCAGTCTTGGCCCGCACACGGAAGGACATAATGTACGCCCGGCTCTTATTTGAGGCAGATACAGTGCAACTTCCCACGTCAAACACAAACCAATCCAAAAATGTTTTTCCTCCACTAAGAAACCATGGGAAGCCACTTCATCCCACTGTAGCCGCCATACAACAATGATACTTCAATATTTAAACCCCCGGCGGTCCAATTTTGAGGCCCGGACATGAGGAAAATGTGCCATAACTGCCACAATCTTTAAACTCCTGTGGTTATTTTCCTGCTAACCGTTAGCTTCAATGCTATCAATGTTAGCTTGAAGAAATGATTGCAAAAGGTCAATTTTAAGACGATCTCGGACACGTCAATCATATAAGACAATGTCCGCATTCTAAAGTTAAATAAAACGAGGTAGCCTTTGAAGATGCTAGAGTTTGTAAGCAAATTGTGGTCCATTTCAGGGTACGAGTTATCACGTGCACATTGTGTCATTGTGGTCTGAAAGTGAAATCAAGTTCAAATTGCTCAGACGACTGGCAAACGTCAAACAGACAGGGGAGAAGAGTGGGCCGTTTGTTTGTTTTAGGGGGTCTCTTTAGTCCCAGCCATGAGCCATTGTGGGATTTACAAATTCTGATCGTGACTCAAATTTCATGAACGGGAACAAACTCAAGGCCACTCTGATCACTTGAAAGCTTCTCTGGTCATTTTCATAACAGTCACTTTGCTAGCAAAAGGAGCATCTGCTTGGTAAAAACCTGATTATGAATGTTCATTCTAATTGATTTATTTAGAGTCAAATTTAAGAAACTTGAAAAAGTGTGATTATTCTCGCAATGTCACTTATTTGGGGAGTCAAATTTAAGACTTTTAGGGCCATTTTGTGGAGAAAAAACCTTTTAATTCTTAATGGAATGCTATTTTTGGTTGTGGGGCTTCCTAGCGTCATATTTTCAGCTATTTATTAGTCGCGGTCGCATTCACAAATATTTTAAGGCCTTACAAGAAGGAAAGATCACCCTCCAGTGCAAGAAAAAACTGATTACAAACTCAGATTGTTCAAGTTTTAGGGCGTTTGATGGGTGGGCGTTCCACTGTATCAAAGAAATGTCTAGCTTGTCCGAGGCGGCCATTTTTAAGGAGGTATAACAACAACCGTTTGGCGCTTGATGGCACGTGTACATTATTTTGGCAAATAAAACTCCACCAAAAAAGGAACCCAAAGCTAGTATTAAAATACATCTGGAACTGAAACCCACAAAAATCCCCAAGTAAAAAAATAAAAGAGGAATGTCAGTTTTGAGACGCACACGTGTGTTTTGAGTGTGTGTTGAGAGGTGAGGCATCAGGTCGGAAGGTCCCGCAGCACGAACCCAGATCCATATTCACAAATGCACTTCAACCCTCCTGTTAGTTGCCAAGCTCAGGAAAAAGCAAGCTTGTTTCTTCCTGGGTCAATTCCTGTGTCATTATCACAGAAGGTGATAAGAAAGTTTTTTTTTTTTTGGTGGGGGGAATTGTCACATGAAACGACATCTCATTACCGTGGAAGTGCACCGCTGCTAGACCACACACAGAAATATGATAATGTGATCAATTTCCCATTTGAACACGATGAGATTCACGTTGTTAACGCGAGAAGTTCAAAACGAGACGACGTGAGACAGGTGCACGTCACTGACGGAGCCCTGTTGGTCTCTCTTCAAGTAAAAGGTAGTGTCGAGGCCACTTTGCCGCACTTCTGCAGCAATGTAAAAAAAAAAAAAAAAAAAATCTACCAAAGAAAGCTAAGGCCACGTCTCGTGTATGATTTATACGCATGGAGAGTTTTTACGAGTGGCGTAAAAACGATCACGTTGACAAGTGATAACGTCAGCCCAATTCAAACGTGATCATTTGTCAAGTGCGGAACTTCTCACAACATGAAACGCATCGCATTGAAACGTGACACTTGGAAAGATTCATCGCGCAAAACAAACTTTTTCTGTCACGGCAGCAAATTTGCTTCCAAAACAATGAGCAACTGCCGGAGCGGTTTCAATCCATCTTTAGTCCTCGACTTGTCAAAATCGGGATCCGAAAGAACTTTTGGCTGTGAGTGACCAGTGACATAACAGGAGGGTTGATATCAGAAGAAGAAGAAGAATAGCGGGAGCGCTGATCAGGCGGGGATCAGGCTCCCCCGGTCCGTCGTAAAGGCAAAAACTTGCGGAGGATCAGCCCCGATACGTGACTGGGGCAAAAACACATTCAGATACTTTGCGCCGGACCGAGGAGGCAATTCAACGGTCCGTGCGTGCGCATGCGCGCTCCTGTGCATGTGGTCTGCGTGAAGGTGCCGAAGCGGTCGGCAAAGAGGCAAAAAACAACATCCAAGGCAACTGATCTGTTGTGAGCGGGGCTTGCGAAAGGTACGGCGTCAACGCCCGACCGCGTTGCGTGCGGCACCACAACCGGCGGGCGCCTGCCCCGTCTGTCTCGCAAGATGACACTACAGAGACTTGAGTCCACGCACACATGGCAACTTTCAAAAATAAGGATGTTTTCCATGCGTATGCGGCGCGATGACGTGGCCCGAAAGCAAAGGAGGTGGAAAAGGAGCTGGTGAGACGAGGCCAAGTATTCGAGTTGAGCCACGTTAAGAATTGTCAAAGGAAAAGAAGGAGAAAAAGTCGTAATAGGAGGGAAGAGTCGGAAGCCCCCCACCCCCCCACCCCACCCCACAATGTATTTTCGGGAGTAAAGTCACACTCTTCCAAGAGCAATGCTTTTGTTTTGTCTTGGAAAATAACAATTTTGAAAAATGAGATGACGACTTTCCTCTTTAGGACGGCAAATTGCTTTTTGTGAGAATCCCGCTTTGTTGTCTTTTTTTGTAAATATCACAAAAGACACCGCGTTGCGCTTCGGCCCAAATGAAGGCGACGTCAGCTCAGGAAAACGGAGCCCCGCCGCTTCAATGTCACGTCGGACAAAGGAGACCAGCCACCTTTTGGCAAGTCTCTACCCTGCTCAGCCTTGCCTTAAAAAAATAAAAGTGCATTTCTGAGACCTCAGTGGCTGGAAGATATACGGTGCTTCTATATCTCCCCCACCCCCCCACCCCCATCCCCATCCCATGTTGGTTTGGACACCCATCGATTTGTTGGGCATAACTGTCAGTTGCATCTACAAAGGTGCGGTTCCCTCAAAGGAGCACTCACACCGGGTTGATTGTAAGAGCTCGCTTCTTTTTTCTGAAGGATTTCAAGTGGGGGCTGGGGGGGGATTTTGGTTGGTCGTACCCTGGAGAACAAATGCTAAGACAGACAGACAGACGAGGGCTCGAAACCCTTGGCTGCGGTGGACAAGAGCGATTCCCAACCGGGGTGATGCCGCGGCACCTTCCCGTTTCATCCGATTCCACCAAACGTCGCTGACTACAAATCGGATCTTTCCGTCGCAGCCCAAGATGCCACGCCACGGTGCCCCAAAAAGTCGTCATGGGTGGTCTTTGCCGCGTGCCTGCCAATCTCTTTGGTTTCAAACTCAAACAACGCCGGCCGCTGCTTTTCGAGGGCGTTTGCACTACGCTTCATTTGGCGGTCGCAATGGCGGGGCACATCCGCATGTACGAGACTCGCGGCTTGGCCCGTTTGCAGACAAAACTCACCGATTTGGCGTTTGGAACTTTGATTGCGTTCCTATTAAATCTTATGCCACGGAACAAGGTTGAAGCAAAAGTAGTGCTTTGCCACCATCTCACGCTGCGGCATATCCCTTTCCGGGACTGTTCGGAGTGGCGACATTTCCAAATGAATGCGCCCCAGCTCACACGAGGTTGGGAATCACTAGTCTAAAAAAACAAAAAAAGAAGCGGATGCTTTCGTTCGACGTACAAGCATACAATCATTGCGTCCGGCACGAGTGGGCAGGTACCTTGAAATACATTTTGTACACGTGCGGCCGCAGCTCGTCGAATGGTCTCGACTGCACAAAGAGGTATGGCGGAAGCCATGTCGACCGCGCGCACGCTCCGCCACGCGCACTCACGCGTTCGCTTATCCCCCCCCACCCCGCGTGCGCACGCACTCGGTCTTCACATTCTACACGGGGGAGGAAAGGGTGTTGAACAGGGAGGGGGGGGACGGGGGTGATTTTCAGGCCCCAAGGTCACGGGGTTAGTCACTAGCCAGCGAGCGGTCGGGACGGCGGGGCGGCGCTCATCCGCGGTAGATCTGTTTGAAGTGGTGGCACTCGTTGCAGTAGCCCTGCTTCTCTTGGTTGGCGTAGTGGTCGCAGCCCTGCGTCCGGCAGCGCTGCTTGGACTTCTCCTTGGGCGCCTGCGCCCGCCGGCCGGCGTCTCGGCCCTGGCCCCCCCGCGTGTGGCACTCGGGGCAGAGGTCCGTGCAGCCCGGGGACACGTTGCTGCAGCCGCTGCGCCGGCACTGCGTCTGCGTCTGCGTCTGCGTCTGCGACTGCTGCGTGGATCGGGGTTTGGTGGCTCGCTCGCGCTATCGGGGCAAACGCGACAAAGGGCAGAAGGTCAGCTCACTAAAATCAACAGCGACTGCACAAAGAGGCCCATCCGAATTCCCGCCGTTATACGGCTAACGAAATGTTCTCATCCAGATTGACTGGTAGGACGCATCTGAAGTCTGGTCCACGATACCAACGGTCCGACGCTACTTGGGGGAACTGAGGTACTCCTCAGTCGTAGATAAAAGTACATGCAAAATCTATTTATGAAATGACATTTACCGAGCGGTCAATCAAGGAAGACCAACAAACATTCATGAAAAAAATGGCAAAGCAGACGATCGCATGCTCACACGGGCGTTGGAGGAAGTTGTCGAATGATGCAATCTGAAAATGCTGCCATCCAAATCACCACCATAAAAGAGAAACTGATTGCAGCTAGAATGTTTGCCCCCCAATTGCATAGCTGGACATATACAAATATGATGCGGTATTATATGCGGTGAAGATATGCCGCGTTCGGGGCCTCCGATGAATATCCACGTTCATGACATCGGCGCGATCCGAATGAGAGGAAGCGGCACCTACCGCCACGGGTGGAGGGGAGCGGGGCGCGCGATGCGTGGCCTGGTTGAGCCGTGCGCTTTGCTCTTTGACGTAGCACTTGTCGCAGTAGCCCTCCAGCATGGCCTTGCCCAGCGCGCCACAGCCTGGCCCGCGACACCGCGCCGCGTTCTGGAAGCCCGCCTCCGCGCCGTGCCGGCCCTGCGCCGGGGCCGGGGCTGGGTCCGGTGCCGGGGTCAGGATCGGGACCGGGGCCGGGATCAGGACCGGGACCGGGACCGGGGCGGGAGGTGTCAGGTCTGTGACGGGAAAAGAGACCACGACACGCGGGAGGTGAGCGATGCTCGCTATCCAACCTCCGGGTCACGTCAACCCAAGGAAAGGCATACAGTGGCATGATGAAAAAGAGCCCCCCCCCCCTCACAAAAGAGACTGCAGAGAAACCGCTTTGGTCAAGTCACATTCCTTCAGTGCCGGCAGGATTTGTGCCAGGCCTGCCCAAGTGTGACTCTTTTCCATTTCTATCTCTGCAATCAACATCTGAAGGTAAATGTTGACTTTTTGTTGTTGTTGATGGAGAGTTAACTCCTGAAAGATGAAGCCGTGTCTTCTTGTGAATTTGGACTTTAAGCTCATCAAATGTATCGGGCTTGCAGTGTATTTGGGCATGATCCTCGACAAATGACCTTTTCTCTGTGGGAATAGATTGCATCTTTGGTCTCATATTTTGACCTTTTTTTTTTTACTTTACCATCATACTCTAAAAAATATCTTCATTGGGAACTTTTTGGGAGGTAGCCTTTGTAGTCCGATTTTTTTTCTTTCAATCTCCCCCCCAATAATTCGACAAATGACCAAATAACCGTAAATAATAATGACATTCGGATCGCCAATTGACAATGGAAAGAAGGAGGGAATGATGAGGAAAAAGAACTTACGGTGGTTGGTCTGATAGTCAACGTAGCAAATGGTGCAGAAGCCCAACTTCTCGGGCGTGCCGAAGAACTGGCAACCGGATCTCTTGCAGGGGCGGGCGAGCGGGGCCTGCCAGGCGGAGCCGCGGGCCGGCCGCTCGGGGTCCCCGGGCCCCCGGCCCCGGGCCGCGGACGGGGCCTCGGTCCCGGGCCGGCCGGGCCGCGGCTCCCCCGCTTGGGGAGCCGGCCGCATCTGCGCGCAGGGCGCGCACAGCCCGTTGAATATCCGAAAAGCTTCCTGCCTGCACGCGCCGCAGCGCTCGGCTTCCACCCCCCAGCGGTTGCGTCCGCCGGGATCCTGCGCGGCGAGGGCGCGGGGGGCCGCGGCGTCCGGGTTCTGCCTGGAGTTGAAGCAGCGCTCGCACAGCCCGGCGTGCTCCACGCTGAGGGTGAAGAGGCAGCCGGGGCTTTTGCACTTCATGGCGTGCGTTTCGCTGTACAGGCTGAGGCTGGGCGCGGTGGGCGGCGGGGCCGAGTCCGGGCCCGACGGAGCCGCCGCCCGGCCGGACGAGGACGAGGGCGGGCTGCCGCTGCAGCCCCCCCTGGAGCTGCCCTGGCCGCCGTCCAAAACGCCGCCGCCCTTGCCGTGCGCCGGACCTTCTATCCGGCCGGCGCTGGCCTGGCGTTTCTCGAAGCACTCGTGGCAGTGCGGCTGCGTGTCCACTGACACGTAGAAGGTGCAGCGCGGCGTTGCGCAGCGGATCTCGATGAGCGACAGCTGCGAGACGGAGAAGGGCGGCGGGCGCTGGGGCTGGGCCGCCCACGCCTGCTCCTTGTCCTCCTGCCAGCGCTGGTACTCGTGGTTGACCAGCTGCAGGTAGTCCTCCATCAGGTTCATGTCCTCCGGCAGGTTGCCCTCATCCAACCTTTTGGACCACAGACCACACCGCGCTTACAACCTGATGCCTAGCAGATATATCATCGTTTTGAAAGTCTTTGTCCGCGCTTCGCCATCTGCGCTCCCACTAAATAAATGGCAGATTTCCCACTTTCTTTTGGCTTCCTTTTAGTACTTCGGCCTGACCGATACGGATTTTGTCTTTTGTTGTCACGTGATCATGCGCGAGAAAAAAGATCTGCCAAGCCATTTCCGAAAGCAAAGTACCGTGCGGCGTTGATGATGCGCGTGGCGTCGCATCCCAATCCGATGACGGGGATCTCGATGAGCAGCAGGTAGTCTTTGAGGAGGCTCTCCTTCAGCCGCTGCTCCTTCTCCATCAGGAAGTGCACCTTCAGCTCCTCAAAGCCTCCTCGTCCGGGATTGATCAGCGGCACGGCTCGGATTTCTTCCGCGGGGAAACCAAGTCAAGACGTTACAAATCCAAGCTTGGCTCTTAATAGGCTACTCTGATTGTGTCGGGGGGGGGAACGGAGTTGAGCGCGAGCCTCTCAACAGCGACTGGCGACCCTTTTTTTTTTTTTAACGGGCTGGCGGGGATGAGTAAGATTCACGGCGACCGAGGCTTACCGGGGCCGCTGTCTTTGATGGTGACGAGGGGCGCAAAGTGCTGCGAGTCGTAGCCCAGCACGATGGGGTACTTGTAGCACTCGGCCGGCGGCCAGTGCAGCGGGAGGTAAATCCCGCCCACGTTGAGGGGGGAGATGGTGGAACCCGATTTCATGCTCCGCAGCACCTGGTCTGTCGGTGAAGAAAATCACTGTTCAGTTCAAAACCTTCAGACTTGATTCTCCAAATAGTCATTGTCGTTTTCTTGCCAATGGGACGTTGTCCTTTTTGAACGTGTTCTCTTTCAGAATATTTGGACTTGATTGTTACACCATGATGCCCCCGACCCGCTTGAAACTTTACAGTTTGAAAATTCCAGTTGAAAATGCAGACTTTGGATGCAAAGAGCAAATTGAGATTCTAGTCCCAAAATGTGATGTTTCCCGAGTAAATTTCTCGAGACTCATTGGGGGCATTTCCATACTTACATTGTGGTGTTGTTCACCTGATGTTTAGGACATTGGAAATACTTTTTCTCCTTGTTGTGTCAATTCTTTTTCACAAGTGTTGTTAGCCTACTAGCATAAGTGCCCAAGTGGTATTCTTCCGACCATGACATCAAAAATACCCCCCACTCTCCCTCCCCCGCCCCATGTCTGTTGATTGTCAGTCATCCGGGTCACGGTAATCCGCAAAGGCCGAACGGAGTGGTTTGGATGAATTTGTTGCGTGTACCTGAAATGACGATGATGGGTCTGCGCAGGATGTTGGACAGGACGAAGATGTGAATGTCCTCCAGCGAGTCAAACTGCAGGCCGTTGCTAGTGGAGACGGGAGAGGCCATGTTGACGATCTTGTCCCACTCGTCCTCCCAGTTCTGGAAAGCGTGCGACACGCCGAGGCAATTTATGGATTTATGGATCGAGATGAACGACGGCTACACGCGGGGGCGCCGTAAGCGCGCGCCTGGTTACCGTGGTGGTGTAGCGGAGGCCCGTCTGGGTGAACTCTTGGGAGTGCAGAAGCTGGGCCTGGAAGCGTGCCCGAAAGACGCCGGTGTCCGTCTCCTTCAGGACTCCGTGGAGGGCTTTCCGGAGGACCAGGTCCGTGTCCTGGACGCCCAGCATGTACTGGGAGGCGGCGTGGAGCAAACAGTTGCCATCTCCTTCACAAACACGCACAAAAAAAAAAAAAAAAACATTGGAGGGGCTTTTATTTACTATTTCATAGTTGTCCCCTAACAATCGATCGACAATTTTGACTTCATTCATACGTTTTTTTTCTCCAATTTTTTGACATTTTAACTTTGATCTTGTCATTTTTAGACATTCTGCTAAAAATGACAGATTTGCGCATAAAAGTTGCTACTTTATTTCTTGTGACATCCTTTTTGAATTAAAGGAAGCCCCCCCTCCCCGTCACCTCCCATCAAGTTTAGGACAAATGTACCAAACCTTCTTAGGGAGGCAACATAAAAGGCAATTTAACCAGGGCAATGTGCGCAATCAGAACCAAAGGCCACTGATAATTACAGTAGATGGTGTCTACATAACACACACACACACACACACACACACCCGGAAGGAGGAGTGTGGGGATTTTCCGCGCTGTGGGCTTGATGATGCGCTGATATGACGCTGACACGTCTGAAAGCAGCAACTGAGCCGAGCTTCTCCTTGAGAGGTCAACCACGAGAAGCCGCGTGAAGGGAACTGAACCTCTGTTGTATTGAGTGGTGTCAAACAGGGCGCATGGGCCCCTGCAGCAGCGGGGTCGCTGCCATCTTGTGCCTCTGATTTGACAACCAAGAAGGCATCTCGCCAGAGGAATAACAACCACTCAAAGACGCAAAGCATGACGCGCTAAGTGTCAATCAATTGTCACGCGCTCACGGGCACGCTGACTGACCTGTTATCTCATTCGTAAAGATGCGTTGCTTTATGGATTGATTGATTGATTGATTGATTGATTGCGAGGCCTCGGTACAGTACTTGCAGGCGCAACCCAACGACATGGTTGCGCTGACTTAAAAGCCTCCTTGGGTCTTTCTGGCATTGTGAAATTTGGTTGTTGTTGCCACACTCAAGAAGAATTTCCCAGCTTGCGCTCTTCATAATCTTCATGCTGGCTCATCAAACGCAGCACTTAGCTAGTCCCGGATTTTCCACTGCTAGCGCCATTCACATCGAGTAGGAATGAGCAAGGCGACTGCATCACAAACTCGACACAATTTCACAAGCAAACAAACTGAAGAGAAAAGTTGAAGGGGAAAAAAAATCTTCACCAACTAAGACGAGAATGGGAAGAGTTTAAATCAGGGGCGTCAAACTCATTTTCATCAGAGGCCACATTTTAGCTAGCATTTCCCTCGGAGGGCCATTACGACTCAAATCATATCGAGAAGAACAACAACAGTCTATTCAACTATTCTTTTAAGTTACAAGAGCATCCTTTTCTTTCATTTTGTCTCTGTCAACTAGTTTCACACGATCTGGTTGACCAGCAGCCATTTTCCAAGGCTTCTCGTGCGGCCACGCTCGACTGCCGAGCTGTTGTTGTCGACGTCATCCAATGCGGGCGGAGCGTGGCGCTGACATTTGCGTGAAGCTTGAATTAGAAGAGCTCTTTTCGGGGAAACGGGGGCAATGGACTCGGAAACCAGTATGGCCCACGCAAATCGCTGCCATTCTTATGACCTTCTCCAGGTGGCTCTTGGTTGACGGACTGTGTGTGTGCGAACGTGCCTCAAGTGCCCGTGACTCAGTAGCAGACATTTAATGCGTGCGTGTGTGTGTGTGTGTGTGTCCTCTGCTGAATGACACGTCCGGGTCCTTGAGAGTGAGGCGAGCTTTTGGCTCTGGCGTATGACGGTGGGTCTCACTTTGATGACATCATCAGCACACGCCAGGGCAGAGTATGTGGCCGTCGCCGGCAGCGGAGCGCCAGGAAAGTTTGAGTCAACTTCAGGGTGCTTTCTGAAGAGGAACTGAGCCCATGTGAGCCAATGTGTGACAGTCGCTTCTGAGTCAGCACTCTGGACTGCTTCCTCCTCGCGGCTGTCATCGTGGCGCTTGCGATAATAGGGGAGATTATTTCCGCTTCCTCCTGCGCCACTTTGGGCCGATGCGGCCTCCTAGCAAAGCCGCGACGCGCAATGTAGCGGCCCCCCGCACAAGCCCTCCTCATTGGGAATCTTCCAATTAACGGCAGTTTAGCATCGCCCGTTTTTGTTGGAGGGGAGCCGCTTCTGGTCGAGGCTCATTGGAGCAAATGTCAAAGTAGGCGTTGGATTTTTTTTGTTTTTGTCAGTGACTTTGTGAGACCGTCACCGCAACGAGGATGTCACGAGGGTCTTGATTTACGCGGCCTGCCATGTAGTTGGTATTGATTTTAACGACAAGTTCTTGTTTCGATCGGGTCCTGTTCAATAACACCTACGTCAGCGTCAACAACAACAATATTTACGCAAAGAATCACACTGAAGAACTTTTCGCGCACCCTTGCTGTGGTTGCAGGCAACCAGAACCAGAGCCAGAACCAGAACCAAATCGGGGTCCCTTTCAAATGCCTTCATTTGCCTAATGTACCGCAGAAGGAAGGGCCGGCGGTTGTTGGAGAATTGGCAACCAGAGCAAAGGCCCTTTTTTCAAAGACGAGTGTTTGTTTTACCGTTGGTGCGCAGAGGGACCATCTTCTTCACCTCCCGGCACCAGTTGAGCTTCTTCTCCTGCTCCAACGAGGCCTGCATGGCCCGGTCCAAGATGGCGGCCTGCACCACCTCGCGGAAGGCCTGCGGGAAGTGGTTCATGGCGATCATCTCCAGCGTGTAGCGGTGCATGCCGCGCAGGTGGTGCATGAGGCCGCCGCTGGCCGCCGGCTTCAGCACGTCGTTGGGCACCCGCTGGCGGATCTTCACCGCCTTCAGCAGGTTGGACACGAACAGGAACTTGGGGAGGAAGTTCTGGCCCTGCGACATGGCGGCGAGGGTCGGGGACCGGCGGGGGCCGAGCGGCGGCGGCGGCGGTACGAGGCGGAAACTGCAACAGAGGGAGACGGCGGGGTCAACGAGTCTGCCGGGAAACCGCGGCCGCAGATTCCCCCCACACCCCCAACCCTTTGATGCTCTTTTCCATTGATAGCCGTCTTGGGAAAGCACCGCAAACACAATTGGCACTCCGCTAAATCAAATCAAATCAAATCCAGAATATGAGATCCTTGTTTTCTGCTTGGTCTCAACCAAAAGAAAAGACACACACACACACAATTTCTTTGAAAATTGTCAAAAATCGGCAGAATTTTCACTTGATTTATAATTTTGTGACACACATTACAATATCAGACTAAGACGATGTCATTGAAAAATGACCCCCCCACCCCTATCTGGCAATATTTCTCTCTGTTGTAACAAATAGCTAAGGACCAAGTATCATAAAGCAGTCAAAATGTTTTCCGAGTAAATTACTAACCAAAAAACGTCATTGCATTCATTACATCTACTGATCATGAATCTGTTACCAGAATTTCAATCTGCCCGATATCAGAATCAGCATAAATGAATTGTCAGGAGGGCCATCCAGCGGGACGAACCAGCCGCCCGTTGCCCGCAAAGGTGCCAAACCAACAACGGGCTGACGGAGGTCGCACTGCTGAGATAGCTTTGATGCCAATCGGAGTCACTCCCACTTGATATTTCCACGCCGTTTTGTTCTGTCCAATGATATTGTTCTAGCTGGGAGGGGGGGTAATGTTGTTGTCACATAACTATTGGACGGCAGAAGGTACAATAAACCCGCAAGGCACCTGTTGCCAACCTTACGACAGAATAATAATAAAAGCTTTGTGTGCAACTAAAGAGGCCCGCGTTTCACAATGACAAAGTCAACTTGTGAGTCAGCCATGACAAGATCATCATTGCGTCAGTACTTTTAGGTCCATTTTTGATTTCTCAAAGGTAAAATGGGTGCCTGAGGGGCAGGGGCGACAATTTGGCCCCTGCGCCTTGAGTTTGACACCTGTGCCATAGCGGTTTGGTTCACGTCTCCAACAGTAGCAGGTGCAGGAGTAAAGGTGGAAGGGATTTGAGGAAGAGGGGCGGGGGGGGGTCCAAACATACAACACACATTAGGACACGTGCTGACGTAATGCCCAACGACAACAATACAGCCCGACGAGGCCTCCGAATAGCGTCCGCTCAGAGGCGGCCGTGTCCCGGCTAAACGGCCCCCGCGACGGCCCGCTGGCCGGAGGAGGATGACGTCTTTGTAAACAATGGCTGTCGTGAGCCGCTCGCTTCCTCCGCCGACTCGAGGAGGCCCCCGCACCGCCGCCACCGGCGCCGCCTCCTCCTCGGACTCGCCTGCCGAGCCCGAGCCGAGCCGAGCCGAGGAGACGCGTCGTCGGGCCCCGCTTACCTGTCCGACGTGCGCGGCGGGCTGGCGCTACAACAAAAGCCGCCGGATGCTCGGCGGCCTCGTCCTCTCGCTCGGCGCCATTCGAGCTTCTCCTCTCGGCGCGGTAATCTTTTTGGGAGGGCGGGGAAGGCGGGGGGTACCGCTCGCACTTTGACGAGCCTTCTCGTTCACGACGAGTGCACGCGTGGACGCCGACGAGAGCGTTTAAAACCATGTGTGAAAAAAAAGAAAGAGAGCGGAGGGGAGAAAAAGCCCAAGTCAAGGGGATTTCCACGCGGGGACTTTCCGTCCACCCATTTTTCCCCCTCCCTCACGCAAGTCACCCTCCCTCAGCCCTGAGGGCTATTAGCCTGGGAGCCGCCAGGGGGGGCTCCAGGGTGCAGCCGTCTTGATTGTGCAAAGATAACTACGCGAAATAACGACAACAATAATGACAATAATGCAAATAATCATTTGTGGAATTTTATGATCCTATTTTCAGTTTTCAAGAGTTTTATGTCATCCTCTTTATCGTTTCTTATTGTTTCCACACAGTTTTTGAATATTCTAGTTTCTTTTTTCACTTTCGTTTTTTCAAACAGCATAGAAATGTGTGTGTGTATTTAGATACAGAATATTAGGGTTCACGTCAACTGTACAAAGAAGGAAAAATACAAGTATTTAGCAAAAAAATGAAATGACTAAAAATATGAAAGCTAAATAGTAGTAACAATAAACAAAATCAAACGGAAGGCAACCAAGACTAGTAAAATAAGATACAAATAACAACACAAAATAAAGGAATAACAGCACTGGAATTGGTGTAAAAAGTTGAGAAGCCCTGCTATGAGGTGTCAGGGACAAACAGTGTGTGTGGGGGGGGGGCACCTTCGGGACAACTCTTAACTGGAAAGCACCCCAAGGTGTATCGAAACCAAACCCTACTCGAATTAAACACACCATGCAAAACGTCACTTGACACAATTTCATCATCATTATCTTCCATACCTGACATCTGGCACCTCGAGTAGCACAAGTAGAAAATGCTGCCAGGAGAACGTGTTGTTGTTGTTTTATATACAGTATATATCTATTTTTTATGTATTGTTTTGTTTTGATAAACAATCATTCATTAGATGGCTGACAAGGTCCATTAAAAATGAGCATCAGATTCAGAACGGCAGTTGAGTGCAGCACATGGCCTTTGCCAGTAGATGACGTAGTGTGACTTCCTTCAAACAGGACTGGTCATTCCTGTTTTGCTCTGCGGAATTCAACCATTGTCGCTTCCACGATGATCTCAACGTAAAAGTTGTGGAAGTGAACCGACCCTCAAGCGATGAAAATCCGCGATGCAAGGGAACCTTTATAATACGGCGTGAATTTCATCAACATGTAAGCTTATGTTAAATTATCAATTATTTTCATTTTATATTTGAGCATTATATTCTTTTATGTTAGCTACTTCAATTATATTCTGTTGAATACTTTCTGAAACAGTCTTATGTTGCTTGCGTCTGATTGGCTAAAGAGAAGCAGGAAGTGTTTTCGTGACTGGAAGGGATGTTCTCGTTCATCCGTTCGGAGGCGAAGAGGTTTTTTTCCACTTTTCTTTCTCCTTATAAACTGCATTAATGGATTTCGTAAAGAAGAGCCATCCACTGTAAAACAACGAACCCCTCAATTTACAAACACATTGGAAACCTAAGTGAACGTGAGAGCTGATTCGCTTTTCAGCGTCGATGTATTTTGATGTATTGATTTTCAAAGTTGTTGCAGTCGCAGGAAGTCGACTTAAGGCTTGGGAGTGAGGGGGGTTGAGCGAAGGAGGCCATCAGGAGAAGTTGCCACCCTCCGCAACTTCCGGGTTTGAGTCTTTGGTTTCACTTCAACATCGACTCTACGTAAAAACACCTTCTCCCGCCTGCCTGCTATTATTTCACACCAGAGTCATAGCGTCATGAAGCTGTCACTCAGTACACAACAGACACGCACGGAAACGCTGGGCTTGGGACAAGTCAGATTCCTCACAGAGGCCCTTCCCAGGGTGGGGCCCGGTGGGTGTGAGTCACTGGCTGCTTATCACTGCGGTTGTGTGCGTTGAGAAAGCGAGGACAAAGTTCAGCAACCTGTTTGCACACAGCCCACTTTGACTGCCGGTCGGAGTGCGAGTGTGGGCTTTAGCGTTTAGCTAAGCATTCCCGTCAGTTGTTTTCCTCAAGTTTACCATTTGTGCCTGTCCATCGTGTCACACTGAAATCCCATTCCTGTCACTTGTTTAGCATCGAGCTTGGCACGACTGTCAATTGTTTACCATTTTGGTTAGCATTGATTGCCAGTCGTTTAGGATGAAGCTTCACATTCCTGCCTTTTTTCCCCCCTTTAGCTTTAAGGTTAGCGGCCCCGTTCTCGGTTCAGGGCTTTGCTTCGCAGTACTGCGGCTGTCTGTCGTTGAGCATTGAGCTCGGCATTTCCGGCAGTTGTTTAGCTTGAAGGTTAATGTTCTCTGCCTGTTGTTTATCATTTCTGTCAGTTCAGCTGATTCGCACTTGGTGTGGCGTCCCTCTCAGAGGCTCCTTATCTCCACCAAAAAAACGTCAACATAACAGAGGTCTGGGATTTCATCAGATCCTTCAACAAAATCCTCTCTGGAGCTTGGACGTTTTTCTCATCTCAAACATTTTTGATCATTATTTTTACAGACAGTTTTATGGCATCAACTGTTGCATAAAAAAATGTATATATATATATATATATATATATATATATATATACAGTAGTATAATAAATACTAACTGTATTCAGCTCATCGGGTGATTAAAAAAAATCCTCCTGTTTCTTTATAATTCTCACGATCTCAATCTGCTTACTTTGATATCTTTCCCCTTCATATTTATTTGAAATCAAAATGGTTCTGAATTCTGCTTTTGTTTTTAATTGGCTGCAGAGTACAAAGCGTTTTTGTAACAGTATACACAAATAGAGGAGCATGATTTGAAATACAATCTAAGTATTGTGAATAAAGACTCTATTGCTCCGAGAGTCCACATTGTGTTTCGGCTTCTGTTGTAGAGCGAATGGATCGAGGTGGCTTTCTTTCCCAACGTGGCGTCTCAAGTGGCACGCGCCACCTGCTAGCCATCTATTTGAGGTGTGGTGTTTTACTCACCGGAGAAACAAGTTGATTTAGTCAAAACAAAGAGTTTATTGCATAAAAATACACAAACTACAAAAAAAAAGAAGAGACTCGCTTCACACTAACTACAGCAGAAGAACAATGAGGGGCAACTCGTTAACGACAGCACCCGTGACATACCCACAGGAACGAATGAAAAAGTCTTAAAACAGTAGTAGGACAACACACACACACACGCACGCAACCTGCCATGATCAATTCTCATTTTCAAATATTGATCAGACTTTTGGTTGAGCCTGTCAGTAATGCCGTGTCAGCCGTTGTTGTTTTTTTTTTGACACGACTTTCTGACTGGAATCTGCTCTTTTTGTTGTTAATTCACTCAATACATCAAACGAGGAGGTCTTGTACAGTATTTTGATGCAAAAATCAGACATTTGAGTAGGTAAGGCACATCAGACCAAGAGTTTGGGTGTTTTTCACGCTGAATAATGCTAGTTCCCTCCTTTGCTAAAACCCCAAAACACCGGTTTCGAAAAAAAACAAACAAACTCTGAACATTTGGAGTACATACTGCTCCCTTTAAACCAACAACAACAACAACCCTCCCTTGTTGTTAATGTCACAATAATGTCAGCTTACACACACACTCTGATATCTTTTTCAAATCCTAATTTCTCTAAAGACTGAAATGTCACAAATTACATTCGATTTTAGCACAATGAAATCACCTCTAATGCAAAGCAAAGTTAATCCCCCCTCGAGCCTCTTGACGAGAAATAATTAATACAAAATGAAGAGCGTGCAGGCAAAAAAAAAAATAATAATTTTTTTTAGAACTGAGCATTAGAAATGCCAAGAAGAAAGGCGCAAGGATGACATTGAAGCACATTTTATCGTCAGGCTGGGGACCCCTTTTTTCCATCCACGCCCCCCGAAGCAACGCTCCGGATTGTTGGAGAGTTGCGGATGGATGACCCGGGAACAAACACTTCAGAATGACCGCCGAAGCATTTTGGATCCCGGAGCGGTGGATGGGGATCAAAGAGTCCAAGTCATGGAGTCCAGATGAAAAATGCCGCAACAATTGCTGCCACTCCGTTGCCATTGATGCGCAGGCACTTGGGTGAGGTTTCGTACGGAGAAGGACAAAACGGCCGCAACCGCCGACGCCGATGCGACCCGCATCTTCAATTGGGGTGAAAGTGTACAAATGTTCCAAGGCGGAGGAAGACGCGCTTCTGGGGGTTGGGGAGGGCGGGGCCAGGGGGTCGTGGGGGGGGCTTCAGGCGGACGTGTAGATGTACTTGGTCTTGGCCAGGCCGGTGAGCTCGTCCTCGTAGCGCGGCAGGCAGCAGAAGAGCACGGCGCAGCCGATGCACAGCAGGGTGGCGCCCCAGCCGAAGCCGTACGCCCACGTGTAGTAGTAGTGGCCCTCGAAGATCTGCTCGTTGAACTTGACCGGGTAGATGATCAGGGCAATCACCTGCAGCACCACTGCACAGACAAATTCAACATTTATTCAAAGGCGCACGGCTTTGCCGCGACCTCGACTTTGTCACGCGAGTGACCGAAAGCGCTTTGGCCGAGCGTGGGCCCGGGGCGCGGCTGACGACACTGTGAGGAAAATACTTTCACGCCAAAGCCACACACGCTTGCAGCGGAATATTCCTCATCGGCAACTTGGCGCAGAGTCACAACGAAGCAATCATATTCGGACTCGCGGGCTGCCTGTTGCGCCTTCTTGAGAAAAAGGCGTCGACACCCATCGGGGATGAGTTTTGACTCGAGGAGAGAACCCCCCCCCCCACCTAATTAGCATTTGAGGAAGTCAGGAGTTGAAAAGCGGCAGGAGGCAACTGTACAGGATTGTTTCTCAGGGCGTTCCTTTCCACGACTGACGCCTGAGTCACTTGTGATTCGATGAGGCGGACAATAAGCAGAGCCGCGGCGTCATCGCGAGCGGGAATAACAAGCCGCCGCTTCCCGTCACAAACGATGGCCGGCGCAAAATGGCCGACGAGCTCCACTCGGTGGAGGCACCGAAGTCCCGTCACTTCAAGAAAAGTCGGCCATTTTTGTGTCCTTCAGAAGAAGGTGACGTCACCGCCGGGTGCCATTCTGGCTCCTCTTCCCAAACTTTGGGACTGGCCCCCTCCCACCGGCTTACAGAAAGCGGCAACGCTTAGCGCTCCCCGCTGTCACTCCTCTGCGTGACCTTTTGTTGGTCAGCACTCCCACAGCAAAGCCCGACGTGAGCCAACGCTGGCGGAAGTCTTTTGCAAAGGCTTCCAACAAAGGGGAATGTCGCTCACGTCTGCGCGTGAAACGGCGGCGGTCGGCGGGCCAAAGCCTTTGCCGTCCGCAAGGCGTGACGCCTCGGTCCCCCGGGTAACGGCACGCAGCGTAGAATAGTGTGGGGAGGGGCGCTTTTTGACCGTCGGGAGCCTTTTTCCGTGGTAACGCGGCCCCAAACGCTCACCACGACTTCACTCAAACTCCCCCAAAACACGCAGCCTGACAAAAACCGACTCGATTCACTTTCACGCGGTTCCGGTTGACTCGGCCCGATCTCTCATCGCTTCACACTTCCCCCCCCCTGAATTTGGACGCCAAATAAGTGCGGACATTTGGGTCGCCGCGGTACCTTATTTGTTTTTGGCGGCCTCTTTCAAAGGCGGCCGCGCGTTTCTTACCGACGACAATGAGCATGACTCCGATGACGGGCAGCAGCGTGACGTTGAGCGTGCAGCACAGCGCCACGCAGGACAGGATGAAGGCGCCGATGAGGATGAGGAGGCCCAGGATCATCAGGGCGGCCACCGCCTGCGCCCACGCTGCACGTGCAACACACAAACACAGAGTCTCGTGAGGACCAAAAAAAAAACCAACAAAAAAACGACATCTTCTAAAGTCACGCCGCATGTACGGTAACGTTAGTTACGCCTGCGACATTGTGAGTTTGTGGAGCTCCAATGGTTGCGATGATGATTTATGGGCCTGGCTGATACCAAGCAAGGTCCGCCACACCCCACGACAGCACGCTCGCCTTCTGCGGCACCACGTGACGCACTCCAGATGGAACACGTGTGGAAGAGAAGGGCAAAACTCTCCAAGCGTGCTTTGCGGAAGCTAGTGTCAAAGTACAGTACGGTACACTTTTTTTTTTTTTTTTTTTTAGAAAATTGCATGTACACCTAAAAGACTGTATTTATTGATTGTTATGATATCCTCATGCTGTGTGCACATTTTTAACCTTTTTTTTAATCACATTTTTTAATGTGAACTATCAACTACAGTACGTACACAGATGAGTATTTGTTGACATATATGGTATTAACAAATACAAAAATGTACACGTTATAAAAACTTTTTTTGAAAAATGACTACTCTTAAAAGCTATTCCAAATACTGACCAATTAAGCTCAGAAACAAGTTTCAGGAAAATGATATTCTGTTTGCTTGTGACAGACTGCTTCCTGAGAACAGATTCACCCCAAAAATGTTTGGTGTCAGATTTTAGGCCCGTATTTTGCTATCGAACAGACGCACTTTGCAATCCGGTCATTGCATTGCCATGTGGGAAACGCAACTCTTTGCGGTCACTTTAAAAAACAAAACACGCAAGTTGAATAGGTGCCTTGTTTTCACATGAACGGTGAAAGAAAATTCGGTGTGGAATCAAGCCGCTTCGCTGTAAGTGCAGCAGACATTCGGGCCAAGCCTTGCGTTCCGTCGACTTTGTCGTTGGTGCACGGATCAGCCAACACCTTCAATTATTCATTGGCGGCGACGTGTGAGTTTGTGCTCATGCCTGGATACCGAGCCCGGGGCACGTCTCGCACACGCACGCGCACGCGGACGAGACGTGTTGGACAGGTTGGCTCTTCTCACAAACCGCAACGCTCCCGTTTGGCGTCCAACAGCGACCAGCGGGTCTGTTGAACTTCTCCCCGATTCTCCGAATTGTACTCGCCTTGGCGTGACGTCATCAACGACCAACCCGAAATTATTTACCGCCGCTTGGGGGGGGGGGGGGGGGGGTGTCAGAGGATTCCAAAGTTTAGGCCTCCCTAGCCCTCCTCATTCTGAAGTGAATTCTCCGCGCGAGGTGCCGCATTTTCCGCCCAAGTACGCCCGCGTCGCCGCCGCCAACTTACAGAACTCCATAAGGGACTTGCTCTCCCACTGGTCGTTGCGTCCGTGGTACTGCTCCCACATGCTGGCGTAGTGCGTCTTGCCCTCCTCGTCCGTCACCCAGCCCGACGTGGCGGCGATGGCGACGATGTCGAAGATGATGGCGAAGAGCAGCAGCAGGGGCACGATCCACCTGCAGCGCGGGTAGGCGATCCCGCAGCGGAACATGGCGAGCGTCGGTCGAGTCGAGGAAGCGAGCAAAACGGGAGCCTCGAGCGGTCTTGCGCGGTTGCCTGCTTGTGGTGGTGTGCGGCGCTGCTGGCTGGCTGGCTGGCTTTTTTTTCCTTCCCGTCTATGTGGGAGAGGAGGGGAGGGAGAGGGTGGGGGAGAAAACGCCCCACCCGAGTTTGCAATGCAGCCGTCAACCCGGTTTGGGACGTACAGGGCTGGACTTGTCTGCCTCGCAAAGAAAGCCCAACCCAGTTGAGTTCTTCGGAAGGGATTGGGTCATGTTACGTCGTCACGCACGGATGTCAGCAACGCCGTTCGATCCCACGGTGCTGGTGGTCACGGTCGTGCCAAGTGGCGTCCGTAGTCTTACGGTTTGGTGCTTTCTACCGTCTCTGTTGTTTTATTGTTGTGTGTATGACATTTGTATACAGCAATGGTTGTTTTAAAGTGCTCGAGAAATACACTTGAGTTGAGGTGAGTAAATGCAGAACAACAACATTCAGGCCACTCGGTTGTTTCCCCCAATATCTTCACCGGTCATTTTTCACTTATTGTCACAACAACAACAACAACAACAATAATAATAACAATGTGCTTGTTACTAATGGTTGACCCAAGGCAACTGTCTTCTTGTTGGATTCTTTTTCTTGGTTTTCAAAAACGCCAAATATGATTTAGGGAATTATATACATTTACAATGACAGGTATAAAACATTTGTCCATTGCATAAACGGCATACGCGGTGAGCGCGGCTAAAATACAAACTATAATGTGAACGGATTTTACTTTGGACGCTCGCAACCCTCGTGAGGATAAGCGAAGTAATACGGTTACTTCGAATTAAAGATGAACGTAATCTCGTGAAGCAAACATTGGACTCGAAAAGGACGTCGTGGCGAGCTATCGCGGTGCATTCTGGTACGTGTAGTATTTACGGTGCACGTCCGTCTGCGGTTGCCTAGGCAACAAGTTTTAACCGGGAAGACATTTCCTTTGACAAGCTAGCAGGCTAAACGATCAGAGAGTAACCATTATCGAGTCGCGTCGGGCCTAATAAAGTCAACGAGGACTGCTAAGTGAACCATTAAACACATGACCGTGTGTTTGAACACTATTTTCCCCTTCTGTGTGTCTTGAAATTATCTCGATTCAAAAAAACTAATGTGGAGGAACAGAAATAAAAATTCAAGGGGAAGGCGACAGTAAACACGTCATGACGTCACATCTATCGCGGTGCATTCTGGGAGCAGCATTATTCCGCATTCTGCAACTATCTATCGTTGAATCTTCAGGGCCTAATATAAATATGCCGTATGTCGTCTTCTTTATTTTTAATAAACTCAAAATAAATTGAATTAACTTGCAATATTTCGGGTTGTCCGCTGTAATGGGGGCGACGCGGGGGTGGCTGAGGGGAAAGCGAGTCTCGCCCTGTGGCGGAATCTTGACTGGCATTTGAGGTCAGAGTATAACGTCAAGCTTGTCTTCTGTCACTTGTGATGGTCGCCCGAAGCATGAGCCTGTCAACTCCGCAGTGTGCTTCAGCCTTTTTCTCGTTTTCGTCTCCATTTATTTATCCACGTAAAGATACAAACTTGTCAAGGTATTTTGGTGACCTTTGATGTCCTGTGTAGTAAGTGTGATGTATTTATGGGCTAGTAAACACATTCTCTTACTTCTCTCCACAAAAGTGTCAGGTAATGATTCACGAACTCATGAGCGGATTGCCTCACGAGTAACGTGTTCCTACTCTAGTGTCCACGGGGAGGCGACATTTGTCTGTTTTTGCACGGGAGCTGACACCGCCTCGAATAAGTGACGTCATTCACGTTTGAAATCGCGGTGGATGGACATGAAACAAACCACATGTCGTGCTGGAAAGGCACATCTAATCATTTGAACGATTACTGGTATCGCACGAATATTTTAATTTTGATGTAAAAATTCATAGAAAAATCTGGACAAAGGCACAGATTCCTTTTTGAGGCTCATTTAAAGGAGCATAAAAAAGAAAAAGTAGTGTTTTTAAACAATGACAACAGAAATGGAATGAAAATAAATCCCTTACGGACGTATGCGCTTGTCCCCCAAGACGCGCAGTTCACAGTGCATGACTGTGTTCGCTATGGGATACTCCCAGGAGACTTTTATGGCCTCTTTTATAGCAGTTCAAAAAACGACCTCAATGCTAGAAAAGCGTGTTACTGTCGAGCAAAACACAGGAACAAACAGTCTGAGTCAGCATGAAAGCAAATCCTGTCCCATCATTAGCCAGCGTTTGCACGCGAGCGCGCTGCGCTCTTTCACTTTCCTGACTAAGTTCCTCCAATCTCGCCATCCCGTCAGCACTTCGGCACAGACCAGGCGTTTTCCCACGTCATCCCACCTCACGCTCAGACTGCAAGAATTGGGATGGGAAGTCAAAAGTCGTTTTAGGGGTTGAGGACTCTATTCTTATTTGGCTTTTTTTGTTTCAGACTTGATCTTAGTTTGACTGTTTGGTGCTTTCTACAGTTGAGTTGAGTAGTCTGCTAACACACTTTTCAAACGCATCCAGAAACCTACCGACACCCTCTCTTTTTTTTTTTTCCATGTCCCGCTTCCTCTTTTCCTGTTCGGCTTTAGCACCGCCGCGGTTACTCCAGTCCGGTCCTCCATGAGAACTGATCGACTGTCCTGTGAGCTTAGCGAGAGAGCGACGTAGCACGTACACCCAAGTTGAAAAGGCAACTATTCCCGATGAACTGATTTTGAGGGACACGAGGCAAAAGGTATCCTTGTCCAAAATCAAAATATTTGAGGATCACTCAGGGTTTCCCCGTCGGCCCCGATGTTTCGATTCCACCTCGTTACGGGGTGGCGCCGGCCGTGCCGCCGCCGCTCCGAGAAAGTCTGAAGTCCTGGCAGATGACGGCGAGCCTGTAGACGTTCAAAATGACCACCAGGAAGTTCTTGATGGCGAAGAAGACCAGCATCTGGTGGAAGACGTCGAAGTAGGTCATGACCGTGAGCCGCACCGTCAGGAAGGGGCCGTCCTGGATAAACAAGGCCTCCACGATGCCCCAAATGTCCGTGCTGTGCTTGGTCAGGAGGGACACCTGGCGTACCTCCCGCTCGTCCGACGAGTCCGACTTGGAATTCACCACTGTCGCAAACAAGCAGGAAAATGTCAAGGCTCTCCTTCGACGCCCACGGGAAGACACGAGCGCAATTCATTCCCCGACTACACGCAGCTGTCCAATCGCTTTGACTTTGAAAACGCAGGCGCACGCGGTGACGTGCGGGTGTCACGTCGGCGACCTCGCCATCTCACTCCGCCGCCGAGAGAGCCGAGCGCCCGACGGAGATCCGCCGGTCGACTCAAACCGAGGACTGCCCTGGGCCGAGCCGACGCGTCTTCATTCTTTGTCGTTATTCTTCTCGATTTTGGATTTAGTTACTCACCAGCCAAATGGAGCGGGAACTGCAACATGCTCCACGTCCATACGGCCAAGATGATATAGACCAACTGAGGACTGTTCTCTCTGGAAAGGACGACACACGGGTGACACACGGGTCGACACGGGTCATACCCGGCAGTTGGCACCGATTGCTCTCATATTGACCAGGGTCGGAAAGGCCGCGGCTCGGCACGCACTTGACATCCGACAGCGTCTCACTGGTGAATTCCAGGATGTCCGCCGCCGTGCCGACGAAGATCAGAAGGAGCTGAGAGAGTTCGTCTCTGGTGACGCCGCCCCCCAAGGGCAGGAGCCACTTTCCCACGATGAGGAGAACCAGCAGGATCTGATGAAGAGCGAGGATCCACTCGTTGGAGCACAGCGCCTGGTTGATGTTCTGGAAAAGGCGGAAACCATGAAGAAAAACACCCACACCCACGCCCACAAAAGCTTGCTTCTCCCCAAGTGGACATCTGGATGTGTTTACACTCGGCTTGGGCTCTTGTAGCACGCAGCTCACCGGGTTAGAGCGCTGTTACGAGACCCCGCCGGATGTTATTGGAGGGCCGACCCCCACCCTGAAAAGCCAAAGGTAGCAGGCGGCTCTCTTTTGCGGCCATCTCGCACATTCGCATTTCCAATGCCGTAGTGGCGGTCATAAAACCATTACGGGAGCGGATAGTTTGCCTTGTGGAGTTCCCCAGGGGCCGCTTATCAAACCACTTCTCTTCTCCTTTGTGCAAATTTTCTCTTGGCGATCGCTCTGCCGTCGGTCGCAGGACGGAAAACCTGGTTTGGACGTGCCGTGTCCCGTTTCCAACGGCACCTTGCGTTTTTGCGCCATTGAAGCTGCGCTTGCGTCCATTCGTGCCTTGATGGCGCCATTCAACTTTTGCTGACTTTTTTGCGGCCAGTACTGCTGAGAAGGCTCTTTGTCTCAGCCGCCCCAACGGTCGGTCTCGGAGACCGCATGCGTGACGTCAACACTGGCGTCTTTGTGCAATGTTCCTGCCGTGTTTATTCTCCCCATACTGCGAAGCCAATTTGTCTGAGATTTTAAAGCTTGACTGCACCAAGAGCTCACATCAGAAAGTTGCCTTTTACAGCCCACGGCTCTTTTGATTTGGGGAAAAGGCGTCGCCAGCGCAGCGGCCGCTGAGCCCACCCGTTTTGCGGCCCTAAATTTAGGACGCGCTTGGATCCGCGGTCTGCGGAGAACGCCGGCGGCTTGCTGACGAAATGCTGAACAAACACTTTGGGGGAGCAAACGCCAAACGGGAGCTTCGGATGATCCGATCGCCCGACTGATTTGGAAATGGGAGTAGCGCTTGACAAACCTCAAATTTTCAGAAATGGATGATGATTCCAGACTAAATCTACCGAGTGAGTCAACTGCTGACATAAATCACGTGTGCAGAGGTTTTTGTTTTTTTTTGAGACTATCCAGACGGGTGACAGCAAACGGCTTTATCTGGGGCATGCCTCTGACCACTGACCCTGTCATGATTGGGTTTGTGACCAGCAGGTGGCACTGCAGGGTTCTCCCTACAGCTGCACACCTGTTGGTCATTAGGTAATGAGTGCTTTAAAAGGACTCCCAACCCGAACACTCGGTGTCGGCTCATTGTTTGCTCTTGCTACTGTCATGCTTGTTTCAGTCATCTTTACTTCATTGTTATGTTTTAGCTTTAGTCATGATTTTTGTTTGCTACTTTGGATTTAGTTTGTTTAGGATTTATTTTTCTCTGTTTGAATACAATTGGTCAAGTTCAGCCTGCTCCTCCCTCCTGCCTGCTTTTTGGGGTCCTCCGCCACCTCGCAAACGTGACAGACCCTGTTTTCCCATCAATCAGAAAATAACCTGGCGACACGTCACGGCGGGCTAATAATCCACCGGGGGAAGTCGGCTTTACCTCCAGGTAGTTTTGGTACGTGAGGTTGTCCCCCGTGGTCTCATTCAGGGTGATGACTCGCTTCACGTTTTCCCAGGAGTCGAGCTTCTTGCACTGCAACCAAGGAGAGCCTCTGCTAAGAGCTACGTCGGAGGTCACGTTCATCCGGGAGCCACGCGGCATCGCAAGTCCGGTCCCGCATTGGGCCGCATTTCAGAAAACACCCGATCGCGGCGTCAAAAAGCAGACGAGAGCGGGTGCAGACGTCCTCTTTTCCAAAATGTTTGCGTTTTCAACGACGGCGGGGTGAGCCGAGCGGCTTCCCAAAATAAGTCGACGGGCTCTCTGATTGAGGCGACGCTTGTACCTGAGGGTCGCCGGCTTTGTCCTGCTGGTAGTGCAGCTCCAGGATCCAAATGGAGGGAATGATACTGATGAGAAAGAGGAAGATGGGAGGGGAAAACCTGAAAGGGAACATGCAAAAGTCTCCATGAGAATGCCGGGAAGGAACCGGTCTCCGAGACCCATTTGTACATTTCGCGTCGGAGGTCGACTTCAGTCCACTTTTGGACATCCTGTCTTGAACGAGCTCAGGGGAAACGCTGACGGGAAAAGGTCCCCCCCCTTCCCCTGTTTTCATGCGAAAAAGGCCTATTGTTAACGTAGCAAAAGGAGTTGCTCTCCCTTTCCTCTTTTGCTGCGCGCATCTTAACATTTCAATGATGGATGGGTGTCATCGCGAGTCTCTCACGTGGGAACAACTGCGCCTCAATCCGAAATCCAAAACGGCGACGGTCATCTCGGCCGGCCGGCCGGCTCCGATCGTAACCGCCCCCCCACCCCCCCGGCTATACTATACAGTACTGTACTTGCATTTGGAGCTGGCCTGTTTGTCAACACCATGCTTCCACGCGACTAAGGAACGACAAAGATGTTGTTTTTCGATTGCGGGATTTCTATTTAGGGCGGCGGGGGGGACCACCCAGTCCACATTGTCCCGATTAACAATAGCGGCAGAAGACCGGAGCCTCGCTTGCGGGGCAAAGTGAGGCGGGAGCTGCCGCGCGCTTCTTTTACCATTTGTAATCTTGCCCTTTCCTCCTCTTCAGCGTGACGACCATCTCCAGCAGAAGCGGCGCGAAGAGCAGCGTGAGCAGCCAGAAGATGTGGTCGCCCTTCACCCACGTCACCCGCCACACGCCCGCCAGCGACACCAAGACAAAGAGCGCCCTGGTCGCAATGGCGCACGTCAACTTCAACACGCTCAGCATCATCTTTTGCCTCCCCGCCTCCTCCAGCCGCTACGCTCCGCACTCCCCACCGATCAACTCGACATATGCGCGATGAAATTTGCGGCGCTCGCACCAACATCGACACCCTCCACCCCCCCAAAAAAGTGGTCTCAAAGTTGCAGCTCCACCCTCGAGCGGGAGTGGGAGTTGGAGCGGGGAGGGGGCCGCCGCGTGAAGCCATTCGCTTTAGAAGAACGCGACGCGGATTCTTGCGACGCCAATTGCAAAGAGCAACGCCCGCAAGAGGGCGCCAGAGATCTCCGCACGATGCGCACTTCATTTCGATAATGGAATACTCGCGTCGTTTTCACTCTCATGACCGACGTGAAATTAATGACATCGTCGCCGGAGGCTTATGATGAACAATCAATACATTAAAGAAGTAAATAGCAAGACAAAAGCTGAATTACGAGACTACGCGACCAGACAAAACTTTGGAGACGCCTCAACGGCTCGAGAGAATGTTTTGAAACGTTTTCATTGGTACGTCTGCTGAATAGAAGGAAAAGAACATTGAAATGACGTTCACGTTAAAATGTAGACGCCGCGACAATGTGAAATAAAAATGTAGTCCAACAAAAGCTTTTGTTGTTGTTGTTTAATAAGCATTTCTTCAAGAGTCAACGCGAATCCACTGTTCGAAGGAGTTGCACATCCAACTCAACTGCTCTTAGGGAGTGATTCTGTTTGCTGCCGCTAGAGGGCGACCGCTTGCCACCAGCGGTTCCCACCCGGCACTCCGACGCAGTGTCGAAGGGAAACCCAATCGCTCTTCAAAGTGCATTTTGTCCTTCAAGAATTTGGGAGAAGTTCAACGTCACAAAATAGCGCACGGTTTTTGAAGTAAAAATGTCTTTATAATACACTTGAACAAACGTTGACTGTTACCGAGTCAGAGCTTTCAGTCCAAAGGTAGAATAAGAAGAAAGACGTGACATTTTTTTCAATAAAAAAGAATAATACCCCACGATATCACGCTATTCAAAACAAAAAGTCCAACGTTATGTGATATAACGATTTTCAGTCAAAAGTACGACCTTTTTATTTTAAAAAAGAAAAAAGTTAACCACTCTCTATTTAATGGCAAACTGTCAGAAAAGCAACTGATTGTTAAGAGAGTGTCACACTATTGCGACAAACTTTTTGATCGACCAGGGGTCACACAAATCTTGTGGTGGACTCGGAAAAGAAACATTTTTTTTAATCAAGAACAGCAGTCATAAAAAAAGCAAGTCCCTCAACGCTGTCCTTCTTTAGTGTTCAACAAATGACCTGATTGTGCTGGACGTTATGTCATTTCTGTCACGTCGCGTGTCCGCCAGCAGGTGGCGGGTTTTCTCACCCGCCATCTGCGCACCTGTCCGTAATTTCGGGCTGATTACCCTCCTATATTAATGAGACTCCGGCAGTTCTCCCACTGCCGGAGAATTCCTCACCGTGCCATTGATCTCTCGTGCTAACTCCTCTATTTGTAGATTACTCGTTGCCTTCTTGCCTTGCGGCCTTTACTCTTGCCATTCGCGTTAGTCACTAAATTGAATACTTAGATATTGCCTAATCAGTAGCTCCTCGCACTTTGTTTTTCAGCGAGCGTTTTCAGTTGTTTCCTTATTTCTTCCCTGGTCCTTATTTGACCAGCGTTTTGTGTTTCCGTTTTTTTCCCTGTCGGGCTCTTTCTGTTTTTGTCATTAAAGACACTCTTTGCTTTGAGAAAATTCTTTCGTTGTCTGTTTTCCGGGGATCCAATCCTCTATTTTTTCGTTCTGCACGGAGCGATCATTATCGCTTCGGGCAGATCGTGACAATTTCCTGTTCAACACAACACGTGAAATTGATTGTGTGTGTGTGTGCCTTCACTTTCACTACTTGTACAAGCTTGCATAAACCAAGCAGCTTGCACATTGTCTCCGCAGTCACATAAAAACCTTATCAGACATTCTAATCACATATCTCATTATCTCGCCTGTGCAGGAAGTCTCTCACTATGCAAAGTCCGCCCGGGCGCACACACACACACACACACACACACTGTGCTCAGGCAGACCTGTTCTGAAATAAGTGGGCCCAGCCAGCCTGCCAACGGTGGCGAGGGGAAACAACAGGCTGGCCCGTGACCTTGCAAGGGAGACAGGCTTTTCCTGTCTTTGTTCCGATATGTGCATCATCATCTTTTCTTTTTCTCTCTCGGATCTCCACCGGCATGGTACAAAGATATTTGGCGGCAGTAGGGAAAACAGTAGCAAAAAAAGGTCAATTCCTGTGTCATGACGATGATGATGAGGCCTTCTTGTTGTCTCAACAGGTGGCGCTCAACAGCACGTAATGAAGTGGCGTAACCTCCCACGGATTTTCCAGACAAAAAAAACCCAAAACCAAAAAGGCTCAGTTCCAAGTTTATTGCGGGTGAGCATAAGTCACATTGTTCTCAAAAGGATCCCTTTCCATTCTTTCCGTATTCGGGCAAAGAAAAGCTGCCGGAGCCGTTTATTTGCTGGCTGGATTGGAATTTGAGTGACGTCAACGCCAGCGAGCCAACAGCGTTGATCAAATGCCGAGCTGCCCTGACTTGAGGGCTGCTCTTGAAATGCATTGGGGCGGGCGGGAACCCAAATATTTGGTTCATGATCTTCATGCGGTCTGCCTTGTATGCACAATTATTTTGTTGTTGTTGTTCTTTTTAGGAACATCAGAGCGCCCAGCTGAAAACCTCTGAAAAAGGGGCCAGTTCAGGTCGAAACCTGTAAAGGTAAATAAAAAAGCTTCTTCGCTTCGAAAAATGAACGCAGCAATCAGCGGGCCCAATTATGAATACCCTGCACTTCCTTTGGTTCACATTTTCGATGCTCTTGATAACATTTACAAACACAGGCGACAGTAGAATGCCTCAGAGCCGCAGCCATATTGGATGTGGCAAAGTGGAGGAATTGTTTCCTTGAAGATCTTCGAGCCAAGCCAGAAGTCATTGGATGAATGTTGAACCGTTGCTTTTGACGACATTCCGTCCTGTTCTGAAACGACCTCCGAAAGCCGCTGTCTTTTGGGGATTGCTTTTTTTGCCCCTCGATGACTTTCATGCCCACGTTCCCTCATCAATCCGCAGTTGATGTTCTGGCCGTCGTCTTTTCTTATTTTGTTCTCTCCGATAAAGGCTCACGTTGCCGGGGTGAAAAGTGAAGCAGGTGTCTCAAATAAGCGCTTGTTCCCAAAACCGCCGGCTGGCCCGCGCGCGGTCACACGTGTCAGGCATTCGCAATGCAAGAAATTGCACTTGAAACGGCTACGAGGTGACTCATTCTCTCTCCTTCGTTCTCTGTGTCGACAGCTGCGAGCGGCCGAGCTCCGCCGAGGAGCTTTTCCACGGTGGAATCTCAGACAATGAGGAGATTTGCCGTCAAACAACCTTGCCTTCATTTTCCTTTCTGTCTTCCCCCCACTGGAAGCTGGAAAAGTGCTGTGGATTCTGCATTCAAAACAAGAGGCTGTTATGCGGTGCTCAGCTGCCCCCCCCCCTGCCCCCTATTCTTGGCTCATGTGCGTTAAACAGCCCACAGATGTTTTACATGGATGTGAACACATTCTTCATTTGTCCCCAGCAGAAGCGGCGCGGGGATTAACCTCGCCGCGGCAACGCGGTCCCAAACGGCGAGCGGCTTTTTGCATAAGGTCATTTGGTTGCCTGCGAGTACGGCTGGCGTCGCCATAGCAACCCCGAGCGATGACTAAATTGCCTCATAAAGGGAGATCAATGGTTAATGCGCAGAGGAGATTACGTGTGCGACGCAGCCACTGAGTCATCTTTGAAAATATGCTTTGAAAAGGGATTGTTGGATTATGCCCCCCGCCTCCCCCCCGCTTGTTATCCCGCCATCGTCGCAACGGTGTCTTGAGATGGCAAATATGTTTTGGGCTTTTCCCTCTCGTCTCCTTGTTTGATGTGCACATTCCCCAAGCGCTCGGTCTTTTGCCCCCCCCCCCCCCCTCTCCTTGCTCCTCACCGTGTTCTCAAAGCAGCTGCAAACAGGTGTTTTGGCCGCTGGCTTTTTGGCTCCCCTTTCTCTTTTTTGGGTGATTGCTTTTCGCTCTCTTTCCTCTCGGCTTGCTTTCCACAAACGGGTTCGGGCAATTCATTTCAGGTTAAGCGACGAGGTCTCCTTGTTGTGGTTCTTGAACCCACGCAGGCACGGGGAGAACATGCAACCTCCACACAGGGAGGCCGGAGCATGAATGGAACCCACGACCTCTGCACTGCGAGGTCGACGCGCTGACCAGCGGACCGCCGCGCTGCTAAATGGAAAGCAAAAGGCTCAATTTGAGTCCTTAACTCTGGCGTGAGATCCTGCTCCTTTCCCAAAGTGCGGCCCTCCAAACAAATCAAAATAGAAGCGCACGAATAAAGCCGGCTCGTTAGCAATGTATGAGCCTGAGGTAAGAGTCCCATGTGTGGTTGCATTGAAAGGCCGCTACTTTCTCATTCACTTGGCAGGGATTGAGGCTCCCCTTTCCTCTTCCAAAATTCCCAAACATAGCACGCAAGTCGAGCCAGCGCTAGCTTGTGCTTGATTCGAAATCCTAACCCTGGCTTCAAAGGAGTGACGCACCAATTGCATATCGTATCAGTGATGCTCCGACGATATGTGACTCTCTATCCATCCACCCATCACAATCCTGCATGTTGGGTCAATTGACTGAGATGGAAAAAAAACTGTATTGCATAATCCACATTGCCGAGGGCCGGTGTTTGCCCGGATGCGTGTGCAAACATCGCCGCCCTGTGGACACAGTGAGTATTGCCGTGTAAACAACCAATACATCATCCCGTTGTGATCAAACAAACGTGACACGCCTCACACTGGGTTATATAAATGTCAAAGGACAGATAATCCGATTTGGAAGGAACGATACATTAGTTATCGTAGCCCGGTTAACCAACCGGGAGGTGAAGGTTTTCTGACTCACACCAATTGCCGGAAATATGAAGCTGTTTATTTCCTGCCAGTACAATCCAATCCAATGGAGGGGGGGGGCAAAAGAAAGGCGGAACATCACGAGTCTCTCATTGCCTTTTGAGGAACCATTTGATGGGCCTATTAACTTTCATGTAACAGTGTTTCTTGTCGGCATCTACAGCCTGTGTGCGCGCGCGCTCGCGCACGCGCGTGTCATTATGTGAGAAATGGGCTTTCATACTCGGTGTCTTTTACACAAGTCCTGGAAGGCACATACACGGTGGGCGCTGCAAAGACGGCGCACAAGCGACGTCAACTCCGGTTTTCGAGGCGGATGGATTGCGGTGAGTCACATTTAGTGAGAACAAGCAGAATCGTGGTGGGATTGTTCGGATGCATTGCGAATCGTCTCGATTTGGGCGTGATACGGCGCCTGGCTTGACGTACGAGTGACTAACAAGCTTGGAAATTGAGCGTAATTTGCAACAACGCGGCAGGAAATGAAGCCGACATGGCAAATCGGTCGAAACGCCTCGCGCGAAGTGTAAAGAAGACATTCCAAACGGTTGTCGAAAGTCCAACGGGTGCTATCTTGAAGTGTGTCGCTGCGGGCACCTTGCAGGACCTGCGGCGATCCATTCAAGCCAGCAAGTTTGGGGAGCGTGTTGACTTGAATCAATTCAGAACGTCGCGATGGAGCCGAACTCACTCAAGGTAATAAAACCGTCGCCGCCGCCGCCGCCGCCGCCTCCGCCTCGAAGCCCTTCGGCTTTTCGCCTTGGCCGCGCGGTCGCCCCCGTCCACCGCACTCGCCCGCCGCCAAACTTGGCCATTTCTCATCTGTTCGGCGTTGAACGTCGCCGTCCGTTCAACGGCTATTAATAGCTTAGCATGATGCGGGCAAAATAAACAGACGACGACGACGACGAGCGAGCGCGAATGACATGTTTGTGGAGCCACTCGTTGATTCCGCTGCCCCCTGGTCGCTTTTGTGTTCTCTCCGCAGTGGGTGGGCTCGTCTTGCGGCTTACACGGACCCTACATTTTTTACAAAGCCTTCAAATTCACGAGCCGGGACGCGGAGGCTCGGATCCTGTCGCTGGGGGACTTTTTCTTGGTGCGCTGCAAGCCGGACGAGCCCGTGTGCGTCGCCGAGCTGCAGCTTCTCTGGGAGGAGAGGACGAGCAGACAACTTTTGTCCAGCTCCAAACTTTATTTCCTACCCGAGGACACTCCCCAGGGACGCGGCGTCTCCCACGGAGAGGTAAGGGGGCGAATGTTTATTCATTAGCGGTGGCCTTAATTGTCTCCGACCCCCCCCCCCCCTCTACTCTCCTCCTCCTCTTCTTCTTCTTCCTCCTCCCCTTCTCCATTCCGATCCCTGGCATATCGAGTGCATTAATGAGTCGCCGTTTTTCCTCGCCGTTGCCCCGCGTGGGAATCCATCCCGCGTCGGGCCGTTCTGCGGACGTCAGTCGGGCGGAAATTGCACAATAGATGTGAATGCGCTCCATGGTTTACGCAGATGGCGCGGATGCGAGCTCGCGACCGACGTACCGTTGGACGTAAGTCGGAACGCGGAGTTGTCCTGTCAATAACCTGCGCGCGCCCGCACAAGGGAGACGTCGAAGCGATCGCTGCCCGTGACGTCTTCGGCGCCGTCCGTCTGTTTCACGTCCAACTTTGTGGCGTACGTCGGGGCCGTGGTAACGGCTCTGTTGTTTTGATTTGGCGCCGTTGAGTGTCTTCGGGCGTATGTAGGAGCGTCGACGTCAAATAGCGACGACACTTGTACGGTACAGTCGTCCGTCGTCATATATCGCGTTCTCGCCGCCTGACGATGAAATCCACGTTGCGGATTCTTCAATAGCGAGCGGGATCTTGGGGGGACCGTCTTTAAAAAAAAAAAAAAAAAAAAGAAAGCTTAACGCGGATTGCTGTCAGAAAGCCACCACCGATCGTCACCCACTTTCACAAGCGCATCACTAGCATTGAAATG
The DNA here is from genome assembly GCF_025434085.1 of Hippocampus zosterae. Lineage (NCBI taxonomy): Eukaryota > Metazoa > Chordata > Actinopteri > Syngnathiformes > Syngnathidae > Hippocampus > Hippocampus zosterae. The sequence goes on along the minus strand of NC_067461.1, from coordinate 900,252 downwards.
GGCCTGAGATGGGCCCGAGTCACGCCTGGAAAAACAGGCAGCCGCTTTTATTTTGTTCATGAATGGAAAGTTTGGAATCGTTTTGCACTTGATTCTTTGAGGGATTCTTGCGGCCATGCGCTTGTATTTGTATGTTCAAGACCAGCGTACCGATCGTTGAAACAGTCAACAAAAAAATGGGCAGGATGACACAACGTCGTCTTTGAAAGCGGCTCGGTGACGGTTTTCGGCCACGGTCAAAGCAGATGTTTGGATTTGGCCAAAGATAATCGGGCCGCTTTCAGGAAAGATGAATCAGCCCCCAGAGGCCGATGAGCGCTTGGACAGGGCTCCAAACATGTTCACCTCCAGCGTCCAAGTCGATCTGCGCCTGAAAAGTCGCGCTGCAGAAAGTTGAGACTTATGTCATCGGCATTCGGGTAGCGCCCCGGCCGCCGAACGGGGAAGGGAAGCGACCGTTTAGCCAAAACAGAATTGGCACCCTGGATTTGCCCCCAATTGTGTAGCGGGCCGTGCGAGTTTGGCCCACGCGGAGCGTCTTTTTGTGGCGTGGGCGCAAATCTCCAAAGGTTGACGTAAGCAGCGGCCCCCTCCCCCCACACGACTGTACTGATGTTTTTGTTTTGGCTCTCGTATTGCAACAGCACTTTAATGGAGCTCCTCTGCGTGCACATTCCTGCTGCTCCTCCTCCTCCTCCTCCTCTCGCCGCCGCTTCTCTCGTCTCGCTCGAGCGTGCGCGTTGCACAAAGAAAGCCGTGTTTGTGCTGGAAGTCTTCCGCTCAAGGTTTACTTGCATTCTTTCCTCTTGAGTAATAAGCGCGCCGATCGCATTTCCCTTTCATGAGAAACATGGCTATTTATGGGCCCCCCAGCCCCCCCACCCCTGCCGCAGCTTACGCGAGCCATCTTTGTCGCTCCGATGAGCCCCGGGTAGCGTCTCCCCTCCAAACGTCCGATTGGCCGCCATCGCTTCGAGGGCACACTTGCGCAATATGGCCGCCGCCCGCCACGGGGGGACCGAGACCGGTAAGATTACGGGAAGAATCTTTGCCGTGCTCGGACTGTCGCCAGAACCCCAAAAAACAACAAAGTCCTGCTTACGGTCAGTGGGATGGAAAATCCTCCGGCGACCTCTGGTCGTCGACAGACGTTTTGATGTTAGCTACTTCATCATCCACTGATTGGATAAAAAAAAGAGAGAGAAGTTGTCCTCAAATCTCAAATCTCGTTTTCTTTGATTGGATGAAATGGGCAAAATCTAACTGGCAACGCCAATTGTGGGAAATGTGACCTGAAGGACATGGATGACGAAAGCAGGGAGGGCTTTTTTTTGGCAAGCGCGAGGCGCTGGATTGCATGAATTGCATTTCCCGCTTGGCCGTCGCCATCATGCACACAAGTAGCCATTCTGTCTTTTTGCCCGCTTTGCGCGGCTCCCGGCGAGAAGTCAGCCCGGTTTACGTTCCTTGCCACGTGCGTGCGCGTGTTTGTCAACCATCTTATCGGCCAAGCCTGTGCATTTGACGGGAAGGCAAGAAAAGAGAAAAGGATCCTCCTCCTCTTTAAGGGAAAACCGATGACGGGGCAAACAAGCAGACGATGCGATGCCATGCCGTGGCATGCCAAAAAGCAATTTCCTCCCTCCTCTGGAGGCCTTTGCCTGAATTATGCAGCGGCTCGCATCACGTGGCCTTCTTGCTTTCACCAGCATTTAGGCGTGCGTGTATGCGCTTGTGTGTCTGTGTGTGGGTTGGGGGGGGCGGGGGGGTTGAAGTGCATTCACGGGAAGGGATGCCACTTTACCGTCAGCCGGATTACAACGCAAGGATCAATCTGGAAAAAGCGCAGGGGGCCTTGGCGACCTTGGCGACCTTGGCAAAGCGCCGACTTCGCGCCTTGACGCTAATCGGAGTCGGCGGCGAGTGTTTACAGATGCGACGTGTGATCCCAAAAACAAACATGAGTGGGGAAGGGGGGGAGGGCTGTTGAATTTTGCCACTGTGGGAAAATGTCAACACTGCTCGGGGGCGGGGGGGGGGGGGGGAGATTACATTTTCAGCTCCTCGCAAGCTCACATTACTCAGGTTTGGTCTTCACGAGGGCGTGTTAATGGCCTGCAATTGTCTGGGGGGAGGGGGGGATTTTAAGGAGGATGTCCGAGAAAAGTAGTGGAAAGCAGATGTGATATTGCAATGAGTTGCGGCGCTTCCACATGTCGGGGACACATTCCCGCTCTTTTCACGTGGCCGCCACAACTGATGTGGCGTCCGTTCGTCCGTCCGGGGGCGTCTGCAATCGCACGTTTGCTGCTAAGTTGCCATCCGGGCACAAAAATCGTGTCAGATGCGCCATGCGGGTGAAGTCATCTCTCAGAAAAATCCCGGGGGGGGGGGCAAAAAACCAAAACAAAGTCGGTCATGAAGTTGCAATACAAGTATGGAGCGCTCACTTTCCAGTTGCTGGGAAATGAGTTACGTGACCAAAATAACGTCATGAGTTGGGGGAACAAAAACAAATGCTCTGCTTTTTTTCTTTCTTTTTTTTTTTCTCAGCCTATCCGTGTGGGGGAAAATGTGACGACGGCAGTGGGAGGAATGACATTTTTAGCCGGCTCGTGTAAACGTGCAACCCGAGGCCGTCTGAGATTTGCACGCTGACCCCCCACGCGGGCATCGGCTTGACAGCATGGTGTCTTGCAGGAAGTGCATGTTTTTTTTGGGGGGGGGGGTGTTAGACTGGACTTTACTGAGCGCCGTCCTGCGCCTCGCACAAGAGAGACACTTCAAGTTGAAAAAGTGGCTTTAGATGGCAAAGATCACTTCTTTGGGAAAAAAATGACGCCGGGTTTTTGCTGGGATCGGGTGGCTCGCGCTTTGGTCCGCGACTCAAGCACGGCCATCATCATGGCTTCCCCAAACAAAGAAAAGCAAGCAAACGAGAGCGCTTCTACATGCTAACATCTGCCAAATGGTCGCAGGATTTTCTGACGGCGCCTGCTCTAAAGCTGCTTTCTGCTGTGGTTCCGGTCTCGAGGATCGAGGCCACAGCGGTCCGGGTCCAAAGTCTCCAGACAGCTGACGCATCTGTCAATAAGTTGCAGGGGGGTGGAGGGTCATAACGGAATGGACTGCCCTCTCTCGAAACTTGGATTCCGATGATTGGTTGTTTGTTTTGCTTGCCTTCTTCTCTGCATTTGTGCACGGGACTTGAAAATGGAGTCGGCCGTGATGTCACTTCCTCTGCGTTTGTTTCGCTCGACTCTCCTTTTTGTGCTCTTTTACGGCGTCGCTTTTATGACCAAACGCAGTGTGGGTTGTTTTTTTAATGATGATTATGACTCCTCAGACGCAGGGTTGGAGGTCAGTTGCCCGCATTCATTGCCGCTGGCAAAAAAGAAATGAAAAAAAATGGCAACAATTCAGTGAGCGCCGGTCACGAGCATGCGTGATCATACAAGTGGGCCACGCGCCAATAAGAACTGGTCCAAGTCGCAGTTCTGTTGCACCTTTGCGGATGAGCGTGACCCAGACCACCGAGAAGGTACACGCGCACGCAAGAAAAAGGCGTCGGATGGAGAACGGGGAGCGGGCCGGCTCGCCCACGGCAAAATGTTGCTCCCAAATATTGTTGAAAAAGCACTTGAGCATAATACATCAATACGAACGACAATGAATCATAAATATTCACAATCATGTAAGAATGGTATGGAACATTTTTTTAAATACAAGTTTTGGGCCTTCATACACTGTGTCCAGAAACAATGAGAGCTTATCAATGTCACTGACATTTTGGGGTTTCATTTTTTTTTTTTTTTTTTTTGAAATGATGCCTTTTATTTTTACTTTAGTCCACAGTCGGCGAAGCAATGGTGGTAGTCCGGTCGTCTCCATCCGTGCATTTTCAATCTTTGAGTTCTTCTGACCTCCTTCTCTCTCTCGCTCTCGAAGCCGACACACACTGACAGGCCCGTGACTGCAGCAGCGCTTTTGTATTGATTGCCGTGGCAAACGTCCTACCCGCCCCCCCCCCCCCCCCTCCACGCACGTGTTCCACAATGCTTGTAAGGATGTGAGATTGTATTCATTTGCTGCTCCTTTTATTATCTTTATCTGCCCCCCCCCCCCGCCCCTTCAAGACGTGCGTTTGTGTGTGTGGCTCCACGGCTCAGCTGCTCACCGCGTTTGGCATGCAATGACTCTGGAAGAGGCGCTCCATTGAACCGCATTATTTGGCTAGATTCCATCTGGAGCGGCAAAGGTGTCCTTGGGAAGCTCTGATTTGTTGTTTCACCCCCCCCCCCCCCGCCCCCCACCCCCCGTTTGTCACAAAGACGTCGGACGGAAAGATGCCAGGCGGGCTCAGGCGGCTACCAAGTGGTCCTCGGTGCAAGTGGCCCACCAAAAAGTGTCCTAGTTGAACTTGAAGAGAATCCAGTGGCCTTTGGGTGACACTCGGATGAGTTTGAAGAGCAGATGTGATGAGAATTCAAGCGGCATTTGCCAAGAGAGTCGCTTGACTGACAAACATTCACCATTTGATGGGAGTGGAGTGGATGAGAAGAATCTCCACCTCCCTCCTCCCCCGTTTTTTTTTTTTTCCTTTGTTAAATCCCAAGAAAAGTTTGTTTTGGGCCAGATGAGCCAAGGGCGCTCATGTGGATGAGGAGATAATCAACTCGGATTGTGTTTCACACACACACACACACACACTCTCTCTCTCTCGTTCTGTGTCCGTCCGTCTCCTTGTCGGTGTCACCATGACTGGATTGCTAATGACCCTCGGCCTGCTAAATTCCTGCCGTGACCTCTGCAAAGTTCAGCGGGCTCGAACCTCCGCAGCGTGACCGCACCTGGTGCGCATGTCTACGGGAGAAAAGACGGCCTCCAAGTGAGAGGCTGCCTCTGGGAACACATCTTGTACCTTCTGGATTCGATTTGAAATCTCCACTTGAGCAGGACGAGCGAAAGGTTTGCAAAATTGGCCCGAGTGTTGATCAGACGCCCCAAGTCGCATTTGTGTGCGACGTCTTTTCGGAAGTGGACCACCGAGCGTTGTTGTTCTTGTTCTTGTTCTTGTCGATCTTCCAAGATGCGCTTCGTCCTGGATTTTGGCGGCCAAACCTTTATTTTCCAAATCAATCCCCTTTTGATGCACGACAGTAAAACGGGGTGTCGTCTTGTCTTTGCGCTGATTTACAACCCGATGGCAACGCCGCAGATGGCGGAAATCCGAAACGGCCTCCGTTTTCCCCGAGGAAGCCACTCGCCGGTGGCCTTTGGTCACCGAATACTCTCGCCTTGTGAAATGTTTCCCGGTCCGACAAAAAATAGGTCGGCGGGATTGACTGGCCCGACCTTCTTTTCCAGATGGATTCAGTGGCTCCTTGTGCAATTTTCTCAAGGAAGCGCACGTTTATGACAATCGAGTCCTAAGAGTACAAGGAAGCCGTTTTGTCCGGGGGCGGCGGTCATTTCTCACGACGGCAGGAGACGACGGACATTTGTATTTCGTTTCAGTGGTCGCTTCTCACTCATTTTCGGCCTCGACTCAAATCCGCGTCGGTCCAGCCCTCGTGAAAGCGGGACTCTCCTAGCGGAAAGAAGTCTTGATGTCGTGCTTCACGACAAGGCCGCTCCTCCGTCAGCCAAAATAAAAACTCATTGCGACTCGCAACCGCGGCCAAACGCCAGCGCCGGACAGCTCATGAGAAGACGGGCGAAAGGAGAAGCAAAACGAGCCAGCTTTGATGTTTGGACTTAGCCAGCGATGGGGGCACGGCAGCTGGATCAGGCCGGCCCTCCTCTCCCCCTTTCCTTTATAAGGCAATAGCGGCTGCAAAAGGGGGCCGGGATTTGCAACGCGGCTTCATGTGAGAACTGAATACGGGGAATTGTTTGGACGGAGCGCTTGGGGAGAGCGCCGCCGACTTTGTTTTGACAGCGGGCCCTTTTCGCTTTGACGGAAATATGAGGGAGGATGTCAGAAAGCGGAAAGGTTTCCAGGCTCCAAACTCGACGGCGGACTACCTCGGGCAACTGAAATACGCATGCCCGTAAGACCTGACCCAGCAAAGGCGGGCCAGAAAATGTTGGGGAAGACAGATGTTCGTGCCAGCAAACGAGGAATCTTCTTGGCAAGCTAGCTATTGTCTCCGGAGCCACCCGCCTTCTCCAGCGAAGCCAACCCCCTCCCTAACCTATTGACATGCCAATGGCGCCAACCGCCACCGAGCTACGTGTTGCCAATGAAATGCCAAGTGCGCCTACTTCCGGAAGCACGTGTCTACCGGCCGACTTCCTAGCACGCCGAAGCAAGCGCTAAACGTTGTAACGCAAAATGTTTTGGGCGCCGTCGCCACAAAAGTCCATTGAGGCACATTAAAATGCAGCTTGCACATACATGGGTACACCCCCCCCCCTCATCCCCCCGACACATGTATTTATTTGTTATTGCTTTTGCCTCGCAGCCCGAATGGAGGAATCGGGCTGCGCTGCGATGTGTGTTGCATTTCTCTGCCCCCCCCCACCCCCAGCACATCTGTCCTCCAGACTTGTGGTAATCGCCGCCTTCCGCTGGACTCTTTTGTCAGTCCCAAGCGTGGCCGCCATTATGAGGCCTTCAAACGAAGCCGCGCTTCTTTGCGTAATGAAATCAAGCCAAACACATTTGAGTCCCCACGTCGCGTAGGAGGCGGAGCCCGCCAGGCCTACCTGCGCATTTTGATGTTCTCCGTAGCAGCAGGCTCTCAAACCAAGCGCCACCTCAAAAGAATCCCAGCTCTCCAAGTAGAAGGCCCAAAAAAAAAAATCACCAAAGCCCAGGTTTTACTCCCTAAAAGATGTCAAACGTTATTTGAAGACGGCGGCAGGAAACGTACGTTCATGGCGCGATAGATGGCGCAATGCGTCACATACTCTGAACAAAGGGCGCTCCTTGTTTGACCTTGGCGTTCAACTCATCGGCGAGACAATTTCCTCGACATTTCACACGATTGGCAAATATGCGTTCGGTGGAACGAGACAATTGCCTTTTGTGGTGAGCCTTGGCTCAGTTAAGGTTGCAAATCACCGCCAGAACGTAAGGCCGACATGGCGCTCGCTCGTCTCGCGCGCCATTTGCCCGACTTGTTTTTCAAATGTTGTTTTGCCGCCCCCAGCACGAGGTGATCGCCGTGTCCGAAAAGGTGATCGTGCGCCTCCGGGACCTGGTCAAGTGGACGCTGCCGGACTTCTCGGGATGGGCCCACGGTCTGAAGGCGGAGCCCCTCCAGGCCTCGGCGCTCCGCCAGCTGGGTACCAACGGGCGCCGCGAGGCCCTCCATCGCTACCGCCGGAGCACGCTCACCAGCGGGCTCAACTTCAAGGACGTCCAGCGGGAGCGGGCCAACCTCGGTGAGTGGCCGCCGCATTTCACCGGCCCGCCGTCTCGGGTCTCCAATGGGTTCCCTGGACTAAGTGATGCTATGCTCAAGTGGGCTACTATTAGCAGATAGCGCAATGTGATTCTTTGCCAGATGATTAGCGCACGTGTGCGCCCATTCGCTTTATGTTTTAAACTAGACTACAATGCTCTGCAAGTGGCAAAAGACGTGTTGCCATTGTAGTTATGCAATTGCACCTTTGAGATAGTTTTGCGCTAAGCCAGGCTAACTACGCTCCTGGTTATTCGCATGGAAGTGGCAATTCCCGACTCTGACGGTCACTCAGTTGTTATGAAAAGGGTCTCGGCATTTGATTGCGTTTGCCTTCGTGTCGGGCTTACTGACGACCTCTTGGACGCTCCAACATTTGTCTTTGTGGGGAAACGAGTGAGATTGGAGAGGGACCAAAAAAAAAAAAAAAACACACACACGGCCACCGCCGCCGCCACCACCACAACAGCTGGCTTTTTGCATCAAAATATTCAATGTGGCCCGCCGCCGACCTCGGCTGAAAAAATATTGCTGTGGCGCAGAGCAGGAGCGCGTTGACCGTGGTGACGTTTGACGCCGTTGCGCCGCGTGACCACCCGAATGATGCATTCGCTGTTTGTCATTCTGCGCGTGAGGAACGGGCGCGTTCTCGTCCCGCCGCCGCAAGCGGATCCGGCAGCGATGGCGCCCCCTGTTGTCGTTGGGGGGGACTGCGTTTTCTTTTCTCGCCCCGACGCCGTGGCCTCCGTTTTCCCGCCCGGCAAGCCGCCAACTGGGACTTTAGCGGCCTCGTTCCGTAGTCATGTAGCGACGTGGACATTTAGTCAGGTGAAAGAACTGGTTTTGCTTTCTGATCTGGGCGACGAGGGTGCTAAAAGGCGGCGTCACCATACGTGAAAACGGGGCATGAAAAGATCAAAGCAGCACACCTTTGTGTATCCAACGTTTCCCGAGTGGATTTCATTCGGGCTGCTTGAGTAACACCTTTGAAACGTCCACTCGTCCAACCGCCGCAGCGCTGACGACATGTCCGATGCCCTTCGTTGAATCGAGTCACGCCGGCTCTTTTTGGTGTCGTCAGTAAAAAGGTTTCTTTTTTTACAGTCCAATCCAGCGGGGACGGCTTAGCGGCCAACTTTACATGCTGCCCCTGTATCTCTCCCCGGAGAACCGGCCTGATTCGCTCTCTCTCTTGTTTTTTCTATTTATTGCCGGCTGCCGAAATTGCTTTCTGCTCGTACGGCGTACGAGGTGGAACGTCAGCAAAGTTGTACCTGCTGAGACAGCGGCTCGAGCGAGGTGCGCAATAGCAAAAAAAAAAAAACCCAAATAGCTGCGGCCCACAGAGCAACCCATTTTTTCTTGTTGTTGTTATCTTGTTTGGAAGATATGAGGTCATGTGTGTCCTGGGGCCCGGTTTCGCCTTCAGTGTTGCGCCATCGCGGGCAGGCTCACACAAGCAAACAGGAAATTGTGTCGACGCATGGGCGTGAAGACACACGCCGTAATAGTCAACTCCAAACATGCTCCAGCCTTCACTTTTTGCACTCCACCTTTCAAGCCCACAGACGGCTTGATGGATGCCATAGCGGCGGCGGCGGCAGCGGGGGACAAGGCTTCCTCTGCCGGCCCGCGTTTACAACGTCCATTCTCTGCCATTTTTCATGGATCCGTTTGCCGCGTGATATTAACGGAGCGCCACGTCGCTCTTATGCACGGGGACTCGCGGTGTCAATTTGGGTGAATCGCGGCCGAGGACGTGCGCCGGCCGAGCTCACGCCGCTTAAAAATGGCTGACCTACGCATTGGACGCGGGATGAAAAGATGGCCTGGATGCAGCAGCGGCCCGCGCGTGCGTAGTCATCGTCATCTGATGATGGGAGGCGTGAAAGAGTTTGTTTTCATTTCAAACAGAGTCGATTGGAATGGCAAAATGACTGCGACGAGAAAAAAAGGCATTTTTGTGCAGATGAAACGACGTCTTTTCAACGCCATTGATGATGTGAAAAAGAGCGAGAGAGAGCGAGCGGTGGGGAAAACAACGCAAGCCAGCATTTGCAGATTCCTATTAGCATTTTTCTTGCCGCGGGCGTGTCCCCCATCTGCTGCGGGCATGACATCATAGCAGATTGCCGCATTATTTCCAGCACGCGCTGTGACTCCATCTCGCTGGCTGCGTTTGTTTGTTGATTTCTCATTTTTTTACAATTCAGCTTTGTCATCATGAAGACGCGGCGCAGCGCCTTTGATTGGCCGCGGGCGTCGCAAAATGCACACGCGGCTCCCAAAAAAGAAACGGGGGGCCGGTTTGGCTTTGAAAGGGATGGGCAAACTGCGGCGGCCAATGAGCTGCGTGCTCAAACGATGCCTCTTGCTGTTAATATTTTTTTTTCTCCCCAATTCCAAACACCCCCCCAAGTGTTGAAGTGCTCGTAAGAAGAATGATTGCACTTTGCTTGTCCGTTGAGCAAATCATTTTTCCATCCGATTGCTGTCACCGAGCTGGTGTTGAGCAGAATTTGACCTCAAGAAACGCCGCCATGTTTGGTGAGTGATGAAGATCACTTTGAGCACGTCACGCTCGAAGAGACACAGTCTTCTTTTTTTCAATTGATTTATGCGATGAACAATTTGGTCATCCATTTGGACACATAACACGCCGACCAGATGGCATCATCTCAAAGGGAGCAAATTTTTCGCTGAACGCGCCCGAGTGCCGCCCCCCCCTGAGGCTCCAAAACATCCAATGTTGTCAATGGCTTTTGCGCTTGGACCTTTTGCGTGGCTTCAAATGTGTTTCCACAAGTGCGCGCGCGTGGCCGTGGCCATGAAGCTTTGTGGAGAGGACGGGTGGTTCGCTACGCATGACGACGCATGAGCCAGGCCGGCTCTATTCGTGACTTTCAAACGAGCGTTTCGATTCGCCGGATGGTTTTGCTTGAATTCGTATGCGAGCGAGCCCGAGCTTTTTTTTTCTTCCTCACGACCTTTTTCAGCAGCGTACATGGATGCCACTGCTGCTATCCCCAAATCTTTCTTGATCATACACCTCGTCGTCTTTGATATCGCTGCCATTATCGCATGGCAGCATCTTCATTATAATCTTCATTACGAGCAGTCCCCCCTGGCCCCCCCCTCTCATATCATTAATTCCCTTCTGACTGCTGGCCGGAAGCCAGCCAATTCTAAATCCGTAAGCAGTAAATTGTGTGCCGGGGTGGAAAAATCTATTAGATGTACGAGCATGCTTTGAATTTGAATCGAGGAAAAAGGGGGGGGGGGGGCGTGCGCAGGGACGACGGAGCGAAAGAGATGTTTCCTCGCATCCTAATCAAATTCAGCGTCGCTGCACTGCGATGTCGGTTAATAATTTATTTTGATTTCTGGAATGTGTCATCATGTGCTATTTTTTTTTCCACGGAAGAGGAGGGGGGAAGGTGGGAGGGGTGGGGGGGGGACGCTTAAACAATGAGTGCGGCTGGCCTCCCGTGAAAGGAAAATGCTCCTTCCGTCCGTCTCCATTAAGCGAGGCCTCAACTCGCGGTTGCGCATCTCTCGTCTCTCCATTAGTCGGGTCTGGAATGGCGTGCGGATGGAGAGAAGAGAAAAAGGGAAGAGCTATCGACGCCTCCTCAAATAGACACGGAGCCGCAAAGCCGCCTCCGCCATACGCTTATCTGCTGCCTGCGTAAATCCACGACGCATTCATGACATTTGTTGTTCTTGCAAACGCTGGTTTTTTTTTTGGGGGGGGGGGGCTCTGACTCACATGGGCAGGCAAATCTTTTCAACTCTCTCCTTCCATATAGAAAAGCCCCATGAATATTTCAACGGCTGACCGCGGCTTTTGGCGCGCGTGACATTTCGCATTGAGATTTTGCCGGCTAACGGGGGCACAGATTGAACGGTTAATAAGGCTGCATCTGCTTTCTGGGATAAAAAAAATTGCGCCGTGACTTTTTATTGTGTAGAATTCCGCAGACATGCCAGCATGTTGTTGAAGAGCCAAGTGCTGAAAAAGGGTACTGGAAGATGAAGAGAAAAAAAATTGAGCGTGGAGGAAAAGTCCAGAGTTTCTTGTGTTGTAAAACGCGGCTTTCAGGTTCATCTGAAAATTGGAGCGCCAATTGCGTCATTTTGTCGCCGGATGTGGCCAGTCATTGGCTTTGCCCCTCGTGCTAGCTCACGGCTCCTTTTTCCTCCCGTCCAAGTGGCCGTGCTAGAAGAGGATTCAAACTCGGCAGTCGTCCTGCGGGGGGGGGGGGGGGGGACACACACACACACAAAACCAAACAACAAAAAGGTCGACGCAATGACTACACGCAAAGTGACTCCAAAGGCACATTTTGGTCCCTCCCGAGCTCGTCAAAAGCAAGTTGCGTTGGTCCGACGCGGCCGCGTTTTCCTTTTTCCTCTGTCAAACCACCCAGAAAAGGAGCCCTGGAGTGTTGTTTTCTTTTTTTTTCTTTTTTCTTTCTGACAAGCAAAGCCCCGCCGAATAACTCCTCCATGTATTACAGGGCCTATTAAACGCAAACTTTTCAATCTGGCAATCAATAAAGCGAGGCGGCATCGGGCTGGCCCGCCGCCAGGCGCATTAGAGCCGCCGCCAGCGCCGGTTGCGAGGGATCCTGGCCCGCTCGGGGGGGGGGGGGGGGGGGGGGGGGGGGTTGGGGGGTGTTTCATGTAATGAAATGGCATAAATCAACTGGAGGAAAAGCGCCTCTCTTCTTCTCTCCCCGGCCGACACGTCGCGTTTCATGTCGGTGTTTTACACGGCCAACCGAGGTGAATTGCCGCTCCTTTGCCATGTAAACTGCGCCCCCCCCCAAAAAAAACATTTCCTTTTTTTTTTCTACTCCTCCTCCCGCCCGTGCCAAAACAAAGGAGAGCACTATAGCGCTTTGCCGCAATTACGAACGGGAGCCCACACGCATGGAGGGCTCTCGTCGGACGCACGCCATTAGCATCAGGACGAGTGCATTCGATATAAGCAAGCGCCGGCGCCCCGCGTGCGCCCTTGCCCGGGTGCCGCGGCCGCAAAAATAGTCAATTAGCCGCACGGTTGGGACGTGAAAGCGCTTAGCGTGTTGACGTGGCGTACTGTCGAGATAAAGGCCTCGCCTCAAATAAATGCTGAATGGCAGGCGCGGGTCCTCACCGTAAACCTCGACGCGCTGACCACGCGTGGCACTCCACGTCTTTGTTTACGCGCACGCCTCTGCCAAGCGGACCTTTTGCAAGGGAGTTTGCGTCGTGTGGTACACGCTATGATGTCACGTAATCACAGCTGTTGTTCCTGGTGCCCAAATGCTGTTTGACGCTAACGCGAGTTTCCTTTTGATCAAACCTTTGTCCTCTCACTTGATCACCAAATAGCGGAAGAGCAGAGCGCTAGTCATAAGCCACGTGAGCCGCGTTTGCTTCTGTCATCGGCAGCCGCGCACGCTGCCGTGACATGAAGGCAGCGTGTTCATAAAAGACAACCGAATGAGCCCGTAACAGAAACGGCTCCATAGACGCGGCAAACGTTTGCGCGCGCCATCCAATTATTCCTCCTCATGCAAAGCTCCTGAAAGTCATTAGCCACACATGTCGCTGTGTTGTGGGGAGAGAAATGCACAATTTCACGCAAGCGCGGCCATCGACGGAAAAACAAAGGAGAGCGAGACGCCGTCTTCTTGATTTATTCATCGCGGCATAACGGCGGCAAGCGGGCTCAAGGCACATCCCAACAGAAATTTTGCGGATGCTCAAGCTACATCTGCGTGGCTCCGGATTCCAACCCACCGTCAGCCGGACGTGCTAACCGGTTGTTCACCGCCTAATTGACCAAAAAAAACAAAAAAACATGGAGTTAGTTTAGTTTAGTAGCGCGGGGTATTATTAGCATTGCATATATTTGAGTTATTCAAGATGAAAATATTTTGACCCCTACCTGAGAGATTTACCATTTGTTTGAATGATGATTCCAAAAAAAAAAAAAATTTTCTGTCTTTCAATTGGAAATGGTTATTTTAGTCGTGAATATTTCGCGATCGAAGAAACATGCACCGTTGGCAAGCTTTGCACTTCTGAAGGAAACTTGATGTGAAAGCAGTTCAATGGGAAGCTGGAATCTGATTGCGAGTCCCCCCCCCCCCCCCTCTCTCTCTCAAAGATGCACATTTGAATTGGATGAGAAGAATGTGGCTTGAAACGCACAGCGTAAAGCCAAAGTGCCAGCAATGGACTATTCCGCGGTGGTCTGGGCACATGGGTGAGAGCGGCCCAATGGGTGAGCGCTCCCGCTTTGCATGGAGCCCCCTCCCATCCCATGTGACACCCGCGTGACTCACGCTCGTCATCCTCGCGCTCGCAGGTACGCCACATAGCCACATGATTTCTGGCTTTGGGCTTTGCTGTTCTTGAAAGGCGACCGGGGGGGGGGGGGGGGGGTGCACGGCATCTGTCAGCGACAGCACGTGGAAAGAGGCCCGGGGGCCGTTCACGGCAACTGCTCCCGCAAAGGCGTCGTTACATAAACGATGACACGGATTCATGAAATTTGCATGAGTCAACGCTGCTCCAATCTGCCACGAGACAAAATGTGCCGGAACGTTCCGCCGATTGAGAGCGCCGCGCCGCGCCGCTGTAAACAAAGCGCCATCCGTCACTCAATGGAGAATTTCTGCTCAAATACGAACTGCGATCAATTGTGACCTGAGCCGTCTTTCGCAAGCGTCCATTTGTCACGCGGAGACCGCTCTCTGTTTTTCACGGCGGGCGCATCTCACCGCAGCTCCGCTTACCTTGCGGCGCGAACACGTCACTGCTTCAGACGGCGTCGTCCGGTGGGCAAATTCCACGGGGACGTACCGCGAAAGAACGGCGGTGTGGAGAGGCCGCTTCTTTTCAAACTCGATGGACGGGCGGCGGGCGGGGTTGACGCTTGGCATCGGAGCAACGAAAAAGGCCGTTTCCCGTGGCGCCTTCCCTGTAGGAGGCGTCAACGCTCGACAACGTCCCACCATGCAGTTGCGTGACAACGTTTGACGCTCGAGTGCGCCATGGAGCAGCGCCGCCATTTATGAGGCCGCGCCCAATTAGGACGCCGAGACAAACGCACGGCCCGGCCTTGAATTGGCAAACGTTGCGTCGCAAGGACCAAGAGGGGACATTTCCAAAGGGCCTGGGCACATGTCTTTGTGTGCTCATTAAAGCCCCGCGGCGCTCTGTGCAAATTGAAGATAATCAAGTGCAATGCGGGCCACAGAACGAGCGAGCGAGAGAGACAATCGAAGCCGTGACATTTGGGGGAAGAATAAATGCGCACCTGCCGGTGGAAACTGTGGCAATATTTCCTGCACGCGGGTGCCGGCGCAGTGCCGGCGCAGTGCTGCTTGGCCGTCGTTCCCCCTTCGCGCTTTCTCGCAGCGCTACGTCATTTGCATTGGCGGTCGGAGACGGTGGGCGTGATGTTACTCGCAAATCGGAATGCTTCAAGTGGAAGGTCGTCGTTTTTTTGCAAGAAGGTCGCTCGTGTTTACGGAATAGGACCGAAACGGATGCATGGATCTGCTTGAGTCCCTCTGCGGAGGCCGCCGTCCGCCTTTTACAATGCAGTCCAATACATCCTGCTTCATGCTCTTAACAAAACGGTTCACGTTTAAAAATGAAAAAAAAAAAGCCCAGCCGGTTTCAATTATTTTCAACAATTACAAATACGAAATGTTCTGACTGTTCTGCTCATGATAGGCGTGTTTGCGGGGTGATGCGCATACAGCTGAGCATCTAATGCCTTATGTGTGTGTGTACGTATACTGTGTATATCTATGTATCTATGTACTGTGTTGGTCAAAAGGCTGGTCATGTTGAATACGGTGAGATGTTGGGCGCTCGGCCAAAATGGCGGCGCCCTCGTTAACGAAGCCTGTCCATCAGCACTCTTCATTGTGCTCTTGCCGTCAGCTACCGCGTATGTCGGACTTTTTTTTTTCCGTAGTAAATCAGAATTGAACAACTTGAATCATGTTGTGTAAATGTGGCCCAAATGTGAAAAGGAATCCTTTTCTTCGTCGCGGACGGCTTTTTCTGTGTATAACATGCCTAAATCATCAAGACGGGGGAATTTGTCGGCGTGGCCCCTCCCCTCCCTACAATTCCGCCCTGGATCATTTTCCAAACTTTGCAGATGCCTTTCTGGCTTTTGTCAAAATACCTCCGGGACCGAGAATGACATCACGCTTTCCACTCGAGCTGCGCGAAATATCAAACATTGCTTGCATATGCTGTGTTGCATATTAGACAGCACAAAAGGATTATTGTGGAAGTCTTTTCCTCACTTTCTCACTTTCTGTTATTGTAAATGAAGGTTTAAAAAAAAGAAAAAAAGTCGGCTTGACACTCGCTTACCGGCTTACCTCGGCAGCCGCTCGTCCATCTCATTGCCACGAGGTTAGCGCGCTTCCTTTTTTCACCTCCGTGACGACTTGGATGTCGTTCCGAACTGTGCGCCGGAGCCAAAGTGCGTTCGAGGGCCGAGAAAGGACAGGCGCTAAGCTAACGGGCGTGCCGGAGCGCAGTGACCACTGGCACCATTCGGTATTTTTCATTTGATGACGGACGATGATTTTTGGGAAAGGATGCCGCTAATGTTGTGGCGTTGCCTTTTGTGGCTCGGTACAGGTCAGGAGGAGGACGGCGGGAAGGTGCTGGTCCTCAGCTACCCGCAGTACTGCCGCTACCGCTCGGTGCTGCTGCGGCTGCGGGGGCAGCCCGGCTCGCTGCTGCTGGACCGCACGGTGCTGGCGCTGGGCGGCGTGGCGGCGCCGGGCGCCGACACGCGCGTCCTCTACTGCCGCGACACCTTCGAGCATCCCGCGCTGCTGCGCAACGAGAGCGTCTGCGACCGCTTTGGTGAGTTGCGGCCCGAGCGTCGCCGACAAACCTTCTTTGCCTTTGGCCAAAACCTTCTCCACGCGCGTGGCGTTCGGCAAATGGCAACCGGCCTTTCCAGGAGCCCCTTTGATTGGAAAAATTGATCTGAAAATCATAGCTTTCTCTCCACTCACCTGTTTGCGCTTGACGAGCGGCGCCATTTCCATCACGCTGCCAAGGCCCCCCCCCCCCCCCCCACCCCCCGAGGGCATCTGGCTTCTTCTTCTATGAGCTTTCCACGGAGGCAAGCCGCCATTTCCCGGCTGCGCGTCCGCTTTGATTGGGATAAATAGCGGCGCTGGAGTAATGGCCCCCAGCTGGGACATCATCGACTTTGCTCTTTTCTGCAGCAGGCGACGGAAGCAGAGAGAAAAAGAAAAAGGGAGAAAAATGGTGCGATCGAGCGGGCTCGTGGGGCGGCCGCAATCCCTTCCAGTGGCCAATACGTGGCCTTCTATTCATGTGTTGATCATTTGTTTCCGGGGCAATGCTGAGATGTCTCTCTCTCTCTCATTCTCCGCCAGTAATGAGTGGGATAAGCCTTCAAGCTGCTCTGTAGCCCCCCCCCCCCCTCAAATTGAAATCCTCGCCGCAGTCTGACGCCCTCGATGATGTTTTGAAGGCCATCCCGTCTGAGCAAAGGCGGCGCGTTATGTAACATTGGAGGGCTTTGTTGTGGTCGCGAGCTCCTTGGGGGCGACGCAGCACAGGTGGAGGGGGTCGCGCATCACACGCTGGCCGTGCCCGTTCGAGGCATCCGCTTGAGGTGTTTGGCCGGCACGCGTGAGACGCCAATGCCGTAGCGCGGCGCTTTTCCTTCCCGTTCCGCTTGGAACAAGCTTCCTTGCAAAGGGAACGCATGTGCCTTCGCAAGCCCTCCCCCGCCTGCACACACACACACGCAGAGCACCAATGAATCAGATGAGAATGATTAATTTTTTTCCTTTTTTTTTTTAATCCGTTGCAGTAATAAAGTTCTTTGAAGGCCTTAATTGGCCCTTCCTGGAACAGCAGTTTTGCTTCATTTCATCTGATGAAAGCGTAATGTTATCCCCCCATCGGCCCGGGGGGAGGGGGAGCGGGCACAACAGCGCGCAACTAATGAATTAAGAACACACAACTGCTTTTTTTTTTTTTTTTTTTTTTTCCAAAGATTTTTCTGTGGCTCGCCCTCCCAAATGACTTTCATAATGGGGGCGAGAAATTCACGAGGAAGCGCGCGCTCTGCTCAATCGCCTTCATTTCAACTGCCGCCCGCCTGCGTGCGCTTAGCGTGTTAGCATTGAAGAAGATTGACGACTAAAACTTGAAAGGTGGCAGAGCGACATGAGCGAGATGCGTGTCTACATTTGACCAAATGCGGAAGTTGTGTTTCTGCGGGAGCGGCCAAATGAGGATTTGTCCTCTCTAATTGGACTTCCTCTAGCGAGGAGGCTGCGGCGTTTTGGCAAAGTGATGCAGTGCTGCTGCTGCTGCTGCTGCTATAAATACACCCGCGTTTGACTTCTTTCTTTTCATTTGCATTTCTATTCATTGCTAGCTTGCGAGGCTTTTGCTTTGCTATATATCGTATAAAAAAAAACATCTAATTGGGATAATCATAATAATAATAATAAAACATCTACCACTTGATGCAAAGTCTCACCGGTGGACAAGTGGGTAGCATGCCCCCCCCCCCCCCCCCCGCTCTCTCGGTTGCAAATTGGGATGCTTTCATCTTTGTTGTCCCGCCGCCGTCCTCAGCTCCCAACCTGAAGGGGCGACCCCGCAAGAAGAAGTTGTCGGGCTCGCAGCGGAGGGACTCGGCGGCCCGCGCGCCGCTCGCCGCCCGCGACGCCAACGGCCCGGAGACCAAAAGTTCCTCCAAGGTAGACAAAGCACCGTTGTCCGTCGTTTTGGGTCCGCGTGTCGTTCTTGTACGACCCCACCGCCGTCCCTCTGGTCCTCCCGGGTCAAGGCCAGCTGCCGAACGTTGAGCTCCGCCCCCAAAAACAAAGCCGGCGGGAAGGAGAAGGACGCGGCGGAGGATTCCTTCTCCTCGACGGCTTCCCCGGAGGAGGAGGAGGAGGAGGAGGAAGAGGACGACGAGGAGGAGGACGAGGAGGAGGCGGAGGAGGCGGCGGAAGCGGCCGAGGCGGCGGCGTCCTCGTGCGAGGAGAGCCGAGAGGACGAGCAGGCCTTCCTGGTGGAGCTCTACAAGTTCATGAAGAAGAGGGACACGCCCATCGAGAGGATCCCCTTCCTGGGCTTCAAGCAGAGTGAGTCCCCGACGCTCGCTTTTCACCTCCTCGCGCCGGCGTCGCGGCGGCTTAGATGAAGCCGAGCCGTCGGGGCAAAGAGGCGAACGGACGGCCGCAATTTCACAGTTTTGAAGGCCGCGAGGCAGAAACGCCCGCCGGGTGACCAATGAAGCTGGAAATTTGCCGCGCGCTTTGTCGCTCGGCGCCCCCCCCGGCCCAGCGAGGTCATTGCAGGCGCTCCATAGAACGAGCTGCTCAAGTCGTCCGTCGCGCAAAGGTTGGCCTTCTGCCTTTGTTATTTGGGACAAGTAGGAGGAAACAAGGAAATTAGGGGGGGGGGCGAATCAATGCTGTCAAAGGCACAGATAGGAAAATGCAAGGCTTTGTGTAAGCACAGATTGAGTTTGGATGGAGTCACCCCCAGCCCCCCCCTCGTTTCTTTTCTCTCTCTCTCGCTCTCCTTTTTTCCTGCGCGATTTATTGGCGATGCGAGGCCACGATGTTGCGGCAAGCAAATCCAAATGTTGAGCAACGAAATTGCGGTTGAGCTTTTTCCGACGCGGGCGGGCGGCCACCAAGGAGGCTATTTTTAGAAGCCCGTTACGCAACACTTGTAACGCCATCGCGTGCGCCTGCTCGCTCCTTTGTGCTGGCAAATCGATCGAGTTTTGAAAAGCGGACCCGACTCCGCCAGTCGCGCTTTCATCCAATCGGCAGCTGAAAATGCGCCACTTACGGCCACGCCGGGGAAAAAAGCTTTTTGGAAAGAATAAAAAAGGGAGACCACCCCAAAATTGTGCACCGAATGAGGTTGTTGTGACGGCGACTGCTTCAAATGGTAAGCGCCGGCGTTTGCTTGCCACCTTGTTTTTCCTTTGCGCTCGGATTTGATGATGGCCCCATCAAGAGTGCTCATGCACTCCTGTTTTAAAAAAAAGAAATGTTCTTTATTTAAAAATGGCCACCAAGTTTTATTGTTATTGTCAGGAGACAGAGTTGCTGACTTGTCCTTGTTTGTCTGCCCCCCCCCCCCTTTGCAGTCAACCTTTGGACCATGTTCCAAGCCGCGCAAAAGCTGGGAGGATATGAACTGGTAAGTGCCCCCATCCGTCCTTCTTGTCAGATTTCCCTTCCCGTCCCCCCCGCCCCGGGTGACATGACCTCACGCCTCCCCGCAGATCACGGCGCGGCGGCAGTGGAAGCACGTGTACGACGAACTGGGCGGCAACCCGAGCAGCACCAGCGCCGCCACCTGCACGCGCCGCCACTACGAGAGGTGAGTGGCGCCGAGTCGCGAAGAGTTGATTGAAGCGCAGGGGGCCTGCAGATGGACATGTGCGCAGATTCGGGGGAGGGGACGAACGACGTTCTGTCGCGGAGGCGCAATGTGTGCTGCGCGTTGGATTTCGCTGTTTTTAAATTGTCCTTTTCTGTCTTCCGTTTTTTTTTTGGGGGGGGGGTGTCCTCTGTTCCTTTTGTCTCTGCCGCCGCCACGCGGTCGCTCTTGTGATCTTCACGCGTTTCAGAAGCTCGAATGAATTTGGGGCGCAGATGGCGCGGGGAGGGTGCGGAAGCGGGGCAGCCCGGGGGCTTTTCCCTCATATTTGGTGACTTGTTGGATTCCGACACGCAGACCAGGGCGGCGCCTTGCCGGTAAAGTTGCGCCTTGTTTTTGCCGAGCGTTCTTTGCTCGTGCGTCCTCACCTTGAACCGGCAGTTGGATTTGACGCCTCGGCAACCGTCAGACGAGTTTCCAGAAGACTTTGGCCCCTTGGGGAAAATGTCCAAAGGAAGCTTCATGTTACACCGCGTACGAAAACAAACGGGGCCTTCATCGCTTGACCCGAGTTGACATGAACCTCTCCCGAGCTGTTTCCCCCCCACCCCCATGCTTTTTTGGAAACGCATCCTCTTTTTTTCGAGCGCAGTCAAAGGACAACAAAAGAGAGCAAATGAAAATTGGGAGCAGATCAACAAATGACAAATGAAAACAAGCACAAAGCAAAAGCGGGACAAATCTCTCCACTTGAGCAAGCCACGCCCAAAATGGAGCAAATGGCGGCGCGACAAAGGCGTTTCCCCCCTTGAAGCCGTCACGAGCAGCCAGCCCAGATGCCAAGCGCATTTGCATTGGGGGTCAAAAAGTTGACGGACGTTTATGGGGGCCGTTTTGGAGGCCAGCTCGAAGAAAAAAATCCTTCCCACAACGTTGGGAACTTCCTGGCATTGACTTTTTGGGGGCTTTTTTTTCTCTCTGACCAGAATAGCATGTTGGACTTTTCCATTTGTGAGGATTTAGACACATTTCTCACTCAGCACCCCCACCGCCCCCCCTTTCATCCCATTTTGACATTCCTTCAAAGCAGCCGCTGTCATTCCCACACGCTGTCCAAGCGGCTTCGGTGCAAAGTGCCACTTTTTGGGGGGAGGGGCGCGACAAAAATGTCTTTTTGATTTGGAGCAGGAACTGCTGTTCTTTAGTTTTAGTTTTAGTTTGAGTTTTCTTTTCAGCGGTTGCTTCTCCGGCCGAATACGACTACTTACAATCCATTTTCTTTCTAAGCTCCTTTCAAGACACCTAAGGACACTTGAGAATAAGACAAATGACCAAATGTGCCCTTGCGCTGCCATTGCGCTGCCATTGCGCCGCCTGGGCTGGCTGCGGCTTTGACGTCACGCTCGCATTTCCTCTGTTGGCAGGCCGCCGCAGCAGCTGGATCAAATGTCCTTTGCCTGCTTTTTTTTTTGCTTGTTGTTCAAAGAGCGAACAAGCACATGAAAATTCCCACATAGTCACTCAGTCTTTCTTTTTTGGGCCAGGGGTGGGGGGGGGCAAGCAAAACATCTCAGCCTGGCGGATGAACTGTTTTGCGGCTTCTCGAAAAGGCCGACTTCCTTCCCAACGGAGGAGACGATGAGGCGCGGTGTCCCCCGAGCACCCTCTCTCCACCGCGACAGACACATTTGCGCGAGTGGGGGCGCCTTTGGTGGGGGCATCCTTCAGGAGCAGCCGCACACCAGCTGAAGCCTTGAATCCGACCCCTCCACCCCATAATAAATAAAGCCGAGCGTTGATTCTTCTCTCAAGGTTCAAATAAGAAGCGGCGCAATGTGTGTCGGCGAACGCGCGCGCATTCTTTGGCGTTCGCGCGCAAGCGCATTTCCCGTCATGTTGCGTCATTCCAATCAGGATGACTTCTTCCCCCAAAAGCTTCTCTTCAAAAGCCGCCCTTTAGACTCGCGCGTCACCGTTCGCCGCGACGGCCTCCATTCGGGTGAAATGGCGACCACGACCTTCCTTCTGTCCGCCCCCCCCCGCAGGCTTCTGCTCCCGTACGAGAGGCACCTGAGAGGCGAGCAGGACAAGCCCCTCCCGCCGGCCAAGCCCCGCAGCCAGGAGAAGGCGCCGTCGGCCAAGAAAGCCAAGGGCAAGCGGGCGGCCCGGAAGGAGCGCGGCGAGGCGGCCGGGGGCCGGCCCCCGTCACAGGTTGGTTGCGGCGGACGTCCGCCCGCCATCTCGTGGCGCTTTCTCCGCCGCTCCGGCCGTCACCGTGACGATGATGTATTGACGGCGATGGTGGTTTGCGCCCGCAGGACCCCGCGGCGAAAGGCGAAGCGGCCGGCGAGCCGGAAGCGCTGGCCGCAGAGGAGGCCGTCGTCGTCCGAGAGGAGGAGCTTCACTTGACGCTGAGGAAAGAAGAGTCGTACGGCGGGCGGACGCCGGGCCGCAAAGAGGGCGGCCCCGGAGAAGCCCCGCCGGCCCCCCGGCCCCTCGTCGTGGCGCTTTGGCCCGAGTGGAGACGGATGGGCGGCGAGACGGAGGCGGCCCAAAGCTCCTACGTGGCGCCGCCGGAGTCGGAGAGCCGCGGCGGGAGAGCGTGCAAACGGGACAGGCGCTCCCCGGACTGGAGCGCCGATCCCTCGGCGGGGAAGGACGACCACGGCGCCATTCGGACGCAGATGGCCGCCGACCGCAAAGTCGCCCGAGGCGTCATGTCTCCACTGGCCAAAAAGAAGCTCCTCTCCCAAGCGTGCGAGTCGGCGTCCTTCACCGTGGCGGCGTCGTTGGCTCGGCCGGCCCTCGCCCTCGCGCCCGAGCGAGACGCGGACGCAGGCGAGCGGGAAGCTCGGTGGCGGCACGAGTCGGACGGCGTCCCCGAGGCGGCGCCTGTGATGTCGCGGCCGTCGGTCATCCGCCACGCGCAGAGCAGCAGGCCGCCCCCGGCGGCGGTGGCGGAGAGGAGTGGCGGCCGCGTCCTGCAACCTCACGTCGGCGCCCCCTGGCAGCCGTATCTGCCCAGGACGCAGGAGAGCGCCTCGGAAAAGCTCCTGCGGGCGCGGGGCTTCGCCGGCGACCGCTACTCGTCGCTGCACCTGCACGGCCTGTACAGGCAAACGGAGAACTGCCAGCTGAGCGCCTACGCCGACGAGGCGGGGCGGGGCTTTGTTGGCCCCGAGCGGGAAGGCCAGAGCGGCGAGGACCAGGACCAGCCCCGGGATTTGACGCTGTCCAAACGGCTCTGCCGGCAAGCCTTGGCCTGCGGCCTCCCCTACCCCAAGGCCTGCAGGGTCCCCCCCGTGAGCATCTCGCCGCCCGTCGCCGCTGGCGAATCCTCGCCCGAGCCGTCCCCGCCCGGGCCGGTCCGGCCCGGCAAACGAAGCCTCGGCGAGGCGGGGGGCGGGGGGGAGCCGGCCGAGAGGAAGGTCCGCGCGGTGGCGCCCCTCCACCCGGCGCCCGCCGTCCGACGCGGCGACCCCGAGGAGCTGCAGGCGGCCGAGCCGGCCCGCGCCGCGCACCTGACGGACGGGTGCCTCCCCGGGGGCCACCCGGCCGGCGCCTACCCGCCGCCCCGGGCCGCCCCCCTCTACGCCGGCATGTACCCGCCCGGCGGCCCGCTGTCGCGGGACGGACTCGGGCGCCACCCGGGCCTGCAGTACCTGAAGAGCCAGTCGGCCGCGTCGCCCCTGGTGCCCCCCCTGGCCTTCCACTCGGCGCTGCTCCACGGGCAGCTTCTGGCCTCGGCGGCGGGCCCGCACCACTTCTTCAGGCACCCGGGCGGGGCGGCCCTCTACGGGGACCTGCTGCACCACTTGTACCCGCTTTCCACCCTCCCTCCGCCGCAGCTGTCCTCGGTACACCCCAGCACCAGACTGTGAGGGCCGCCACCCCCCCGTCGCCGAGCAAAGGCGGCGGCCCCGTCGCCGGATGGGCCCGGACCGATTGTCAAACTCTTTTGCGAGACAGACGCACAAATTGCATTTCTATCGATCTGTATCCAGATCCAGATCCAGATCCAGATCCAGATCCAGGTCCATCTCCATGCAGATGGATCTTTTTTGTTGGCTTTTTGGTCTGAGTTGAGACGTTGGTTCACATCCTTTGCACTGTTCCGTATTTTTTATCACCACTGTCCGTCTCTTTTTGTTTGTGTCCTTATTTGCACAATTCTGACGCGAATGTGCTCACTTTGGCTTGGGGCTCTCCGTCGGCGGGAGTTTTGGCTTCCTGCGTCCGAGGGCTAAAACCGCGTCGCTTGAAACACTACGACGAGAACTTGCCGAACCGGGAGTCGCCGAAATTGGTCGTCGCCGCTTTTGTCCACGCCCTTCCGCTGCGCCGTACGGTCGTAAGGTCGCGGTTTGCGCTTTGGCGGCGCAGGAAACGAATCGAGTGCCGTTGGGAAACGAGAACCGCCGTCAAGTGAGAAAAATGGACAAGGACGGAAAGACGGACAAAGCGACAACGGCCGCTCGAGTAGCGGCAACTTGAAACCGGCGAAAATAAACACGCAGCCACGCTGAGAATGCGTCGCCGCAATTGGCGTTTTTACCACCGAGTCTACTGAGCCAGCGACGAAGCGCTTCGTCTGGTTTGGGGCGGGGCTTGTAGTCGCAGGGAAAAGCGTCTGTAGCGACTCCATTGGCACCGTGCGCTAGAGCGCATTGGCAAAAGGAGCCACTTGAGGTGCTGTGGGGCAGGACATGTCCAAATTCATTTCGCATGAATGAATGTGGCCAACCGTTTGGATTATTAGTCGTGGGATATTTTTTGGGGGGGAGGGGGGCGTCGCACGAGCGTCGTGAAGCAGCCGCCTGCTGCGGAACGCTCGGCTTATTTCATCGCCTTTTGTATTCATGACTTGAAAATGACTTTTACTTTAGAAGTCCAAACACGCTGAAGAAGAAAACGATCCACTCTGGGTTTTTTTTTTTTTAATGAGAATGTGGTCACTTCAGATGATCTACTTGTGCCTTTTGGCCATCTCTGCCGTTAATGTTCAAACCACTAAATGGCGGGAGATTGCAGGCGTTTGGAAATCCTGCGCCGAGATCCAACATTTGACTGTGACGGTTACGATCACAACCGTCACAGTTACACTTACGACCCCTTGACATGAGTTCATATTCCCCGAAACGTGTGTGTGAAATTGGCGTCGCCGCGTTCGTGGCTACGCTGCCCGAAATCGGCACGTTGAATTGGAGCCTCGACGGTTGTGTGCGAGTTGAGCCGAGGCCATACGAGTCTTGCAATTGCCACTAAGGTTAAACGCTTGCGCTAGCGGTGCCCTCGTTTGTCCGGCCAGCGCACGCACAGAGCGTAGTCGTGCTCGCGGTTGTAAAGATGGACATGGAGTATTCTTCAACCGACATGGAAGCAGAGCCGCGTGCCGCTCGACAAAATTGCGCGCCGCAAGTTGACGTGGAGCACTTGACAAGTAGTACTTTACTGGCAGCAGCGAGTAGAAAATGCCTGCGAGGACATGGCGCTTCATCACGATGTTGAATATCTTTGTGTTGTTTCTCACAATCAAGCAGCACTGGCTGAAGGGGGGGGGGACCAAATCCGTACACGGGATCAATCAATTTGACCTTTTCCTTTTCTTTTGTCTTTGTCGCCATCTTGTCTTCGTGTGTGTGTAAATAAATAGCACTGTAGATAGCGCGCCGCGCTCAGGCGAGAGTGGCGCTGATCCTATCCCAACTGGTATAATCTGTAAATAGCATCAAAGGCGATATCTATCGGTGCGTACGCGTGGAAAAAAAAACACACACACACACAATCTAGCCTCTAACAAACACTACGTTTTGCAATTAAGCATTAGTTGTTCTTCTTTTTTCACTTTTTCTTTCCTTTTTGTTTGTGCATCCTCAAAAAAGTGTTTTTGATACAGTAGCCATATGTTTACCAATCAGCCAGCTGGCAGAGACAAAAAAAAAGAAACTTTTTTGATGCTATGACCTCCTGTATATTTAATTAAAATATTTTACTATCTAAAAGGCTTCCGTGTGGGTGTGTGAATGGGCTGCGTCCATGATTGTTAATTGATGAAGTTCGACGAGTGGATCTTTGTGATTGTGGCTCTTTGTGAGTGACAGGTGAAAAAGGACTTTTGTCGCCGCCCTGTGGCTGAAACGAGCATTTCCACTGATCCTTTGGCAGGAGGAAAAAAAGAAAAAAAAATCTCAAAGTATCCCGTTCTAACATGGTAAGTGGCACATGAAGCAATTCCGTTCAGTGCAGACAAGCGGCTGTGAATGTCTTCTTTTTTCTTCTTGACCCCCCAACCAACAGACACAACCAACGTCAAAACGTCCCGGGATCAATGAAGATGCGCAGCCGCGGAAAACCCAGCCTCAGCCCCTTGACCAACAGGTAACTGTCAATTTGAAACAATGTCCTTTTTTGGTTCTTTGTTGATCTGATTCACTGACCCCCCCCCCCCAAAAAAAAAGGGCAGATGAATGAGCCTGTCGTAAATAATCAAATCAACGGATTTTCTTCTTCATGTCCACAATTTTTCTTTGGTATTTGTGCTGCGCCTTCAAAGTGTTTTCTGCTGCTCAATTAAGACTTGTCCTCGACTATTGTAGTGCTCAAGTATTTATTCATTCATGTCATTGAACAGAAATTGCTTCTGGCCCGTCAATGGAAGAGCGCACTCAACAATTGGACTTTTTCCACTATAATCACTGCCAAATGAATTTCAAGTACAAATAATGCACACTAAAAATCTAAATCAATGACTTGACATCCATTTGAAAGTGGACCCCCCGCATACTATGGCACACATGGATTTGCAGATTGGTCATTCCTTTTTCTGTCGTTGGGGGGGGGGGGTGTTTTCTGTGTAAAACACGGATGCGCAGCTTCTCCCTGCTTGTTCCAGAATTTCTGCTGTTGCATTTCTGTTCCTCCCCCTTTAAAAAGTGAAACGCTGTCCGCTGTCGAGCACTTCACATGTTTGTGTGAAGCGCGGTCCGTCCCGCCTCTCCTTTCGTAAACGGGACAAAACTAAAATGGCATCCCGCAGGACGAATTGCAGTTCAGCTTTCCAGGCCGGCTTTGAGGCGGCTCCTCTCCCGGGACGACTCCCTCGGACGGCCCCCCGGCACGGCGACGCCGCCGACGGCGAGCGGCGCCCTCTTGCGGCCGGCCGCCGGAAGGCCGCCTCCGTATTTGCCGTTGCGCTGCAACTGCTGGACGATGGCGGAGAATTTGGCATCCAGGGACCGCCTTCCGGTTTTGGACTTGGCCCGCAAAGTGTTCTCCTTTTGCGGGTGCGGAGGGGTGGGAGGAGGAGGACGAGGAGGTCTCTCGGGTCGAGGGACGTGAGCGGGAGGAGGCACGGCGGGAGGAAGCGGCGCACGCCGTTTCTTGCCGCTGTCAGGCGTGGCACTGCAACGCGGTTCGGGGCTTGAAGGCGAGCTGCGAGTTTGACTCCGGGACAGAACGGCGGCCGCCGTCTTCCGCCGCCATTCAAAGGAGGGCGAGCCGTCAAAGAGAGCGGCCCAATTGGGAGGCTCCCGGGCCTCCCGCTCACCCATGGGGAAGCGGCCGTCGGACTTTCGGATCTCGCTGCGGATGATGTCGGTGACACTCTCACACTTGCCCGGAGAATGGATGCCTGCGAGGAGCACAGCCGCTCAAGACTGGCGTCCCTCGAAAGAACGGACGCGGGCGCCACTCACTGAGCTCGTTGTACACGCGGTCGGCCGGCTTGGTGAGGAAGAGGGAGGGTTTCCGCGGCGACGCCGCCGCCTCGACGCTCGCGGGCCGCTCGCAGCAGTGCGGCCACCGACCTGCGGAGGACAAGGACAAGACGGGCGTGGGAGCGCGCCGATGCCCCGCCTCCATTTTGGAAGGGACCCAACGGGGGCTGACTTTGATCGTAGAGGTGCTGGTGCAGCGCTTCCTGCCACTGGTCCAGCTGCTCCGGGGGGTCGGCCGTGAAGACCTGGCTGCGGGTTCCCTCCGGCGAAGGGTTGATGATGGACAGGCTCCGAAACTTCTTCCCCCCAGACTGCTTTTCCATCACTTGGATGCGGGTGTCCTGAAAAGGGGGGGCGAAAGGAATGAACCGCAAACTTGGCTTTTCCGGCCCGCTCATGACAATTTCTTGCGTCTGGGTTTTGGGAGGTTTTATGGCATCCAGACCCCCCCGAACCAATTTTCATTTTTTTCCCCAATTTTCAGTCAACAAACGTGTCCACGGCCAAGGTGAGCGGCCCACCTTATTGACGGGCAGGCGCAGCGCCGGCCGCGCTCGGGCGTCCGGCTCCTCGGGTTCCTCCGGGCCCGAGTAGCACCACAAGGTGGCGGCGCTCAGCACGCAGAAGAGGCGGCGGGGCTCGGGGCCCTCCGCGCTCGGCTGCCAAGACAAAAACTATTTGCATTCACGTCGTACGCCCGCCGGGGCGCCCAACGGAAAGAAACGGCGCGCAGAATCCAAAATGCGGCGGCGGTTACCTTGCGGTGGAGGTATCCGGCCATGGCGCGTCGCGTCATGCACGCCGGCCGGGCCGCCAAGCGGCAGCACAGGTTGCCGTAAAGGGGAAGCCACGACGACCGATCGGCTGAGGGCGAGCAAAGCCGGCAAAAGTCTCTGAGCGGACGCTCGGTTGCAACCCGAGTTCATTTGCGGCCGCGCGCAATCAATTTTTTCATGTGGACGTGAGGAGGGCCGGCCGGGGGCGGGAACCAAATCCACAAGCACGAGCGACCTAGCACTGGTCGCTCGTGGGACAAACATCGATCATAGAAATGCATTTCTTACAGTTTTGGAGGACGACCAGCGAGTGGGACTGAAAGGCGCATTCGGCGGCGGCCAGCGTCATGGTGGAGTAGGCCAGCAGATGGAACTCGGCACCTCTGCAACAGACAACAAACGCACGGCGTCGCGCTTCCGGGCAGCCACAATCCCCCGGTTGGCTTTGGATAAGCGCAGCGCTTGCGATCAGCCAGACCCAACGAGCTCGGAAGTTCTTTCCGTCGCTTGTCTCGCTCGGCGAGAGGGTGTGCGCGCGGGAAGGCCATACGTACGCCGGCAGCGGGTTGGACTGGAGGAAGTCGTCGGGGTCGGGAGTGTCCGGCAGAGGGCGCCACTTCTTGCCCAAGGAATTCCGCAGCTTCTTTGCCAGCTTCCGCGGCGTGTTGACCGGGGCCAGCTCGTCCTCCGCGGCGCAGCTCCACAGCTCCACCCGCAGCGTGAAGCCGGGAGGTGCGTCTTCACTGCCGCGACATGAGGCGCAACGGAAACTTTGCAGGCGAGAAATAAGACTTTCGGGACAAATCTCTCGCGGCCGAACAAAAAGCCATGGTCCTCCGCGGCGCCCGCTGCTATCTCGAAAGATGGCTGGCATTGGCCGAGGAACAAAGCTATCTTCCTCCAAGGACATTTTCAGTCCCATGTCAGTGAAATTGGGCAATTTGTGGCAGTCCGCCCCATCTCTGACGCCGCACCGTCTGGGAATCGATCCGGTTGGCTGCGGCAACCGTTTCACAATGAGCAAATTGTGATGGGAAATGGGACCCTTCGCCCCCCCCCCCCCACCACCACCAAAACTGACACCAAACATCCATTTGCAGGCGGCGACAACGGCGCGCTTACAAGACGGCGACTTCTTCAAAGCAGACGTCCGTCACCGATCTGTCCACCAGCGCCATCTTGGTGTCCAGCACCTGGCAGCCCATCTGCATGAGGCAGAAGACGGCCACCCGCCGCGAGCCTGCGCCGCAGCGGGGGCGCAGAAAGTTAGGGACGAAAAAAAAAACCCAAACCCATTCCAAGTAGGAAAGGCAATCAAAGAAGCAGAAGCCACTCACTTCCCCTCTTGTTGAAGTGATCCTGATCCTTCCACATGAGCGGAATACGAAGTCCTGCGACAGAGGCGAGCCTCCATTTTAGGAATCGGCCTGAAATCGAGCGTTCTTTGACAAACAAAAAGGCGAGAAAGTCAACTCACCAGACAGAGCGAGTGTGGCTCCACATGGCACGCGCGCATCTGAATCGCTGAAGAAAAAGAAAAAGACATTTGAAAATGAATATGACAATAAAGGCAAGAAAACGCTTCAGCGATTGCAGAGGGTCACTCGGCGTCCAGAGTCGGAGCAAATGGCCAACCCCACTAAAGACCAAATGGAGATGATTGCAAGGTGCATCCGGTACCCGCTGAGCTCTCCCGTCAGATTGCGCTTGTCCTCTGTCTCCCGCATGTGGCCCATGTACGCCTTGATCCTGGCGTTGCAGGTCAGCAGGTTCTTGGAGGCGCTGAGCATCGCTTCCGTCTTACTGCAGGCCCGCAGCAGCTTGTAGGCGCCCTCTCGCATCCGCACCTCAAAGTCCAGCTTCGCTTGAACGTCGCTGTTCTGGCGGGAGAACCATAAAAAAGGCCAAAGTTCAACAACAAGACGCCTTTATTTATCTAGCGCATTCACAACAGGGAAAAAAGGGCGCTTCATAGAACGTTTGACAATAAAATAACATTCGCATTCATATATGCGTAATAGCGAGAGAGCGCGAGTTTATTCAAGCATTCGCTAGAGTGTTCGCCAACACAAGCCTCGCTGGACATCGTGTAATCCTTCGGTGTCATGTCAAGAGCTTTGTTACCGTGTTATTACATTACAGAATGTCCAAGACGGGCGATGAATACGCTCGGCTCGCTCTGAGTTAGTTCACATGGGCGTCTTCCAACGGTGTTGGATTTGTGAGTTTAACGAACGAACCAAATTCCTCCTTGGGAGTGACTGGAGCTCAACCACCATTTTATGTCGGGGCGATGTTGTTCGCGATTCAAATAGCAGGCGCTCGTTTTGTTTCCTTTGACTTCGGTCCAGTCAACCTGTGTCCGTCCAATCAAACAGAAGGAATTGGACAATACTGCATTCTTTCTTACCTCTGCTTCCTGGAATAATACGCTCTGTCCTATTTTCTTCCTTTTAATCTCCATGGCCACCGCGGAGCTACCCGACATGACGCGGGTGGGATTTGAGTTTCGTTTAGAATTTTGAACGTCCCGCAGGTTGTCCATGTTGTGGTTTGTTCATTCGCTGCTCGGAGAGCGCGAACACGCCCCTCCCCCCCGACTTCAAATTCGACGGGTACGTTCGATTTCTCCGCACGGTCTACCGGATCACCGGTTATACTCAAACGAAAGAGTGTTTATTCATTACAGACACGTGAGGACCACGTTGATGTATTGTTGCCATAGATAAATGTAAGCATTTTCGAGTTTTTATGTTCAAGTATCGAATTTGTTGATTGTAATGTCGGTACAGTCGAGCTGACGGGCATCATAAGGAAATGAAGACGTGAATGTCCAAGTAGCTGGATAGCTCTTTTGAACACCGCTACGGTATACCGCAAAACAAATTTGCCCCAAAAACTGGAGTTTAACGTGACACATTGAATGCAAACAAAGCACTCCGCCCTCCGGCCGGCACGTGAACGTCCGTTATACACCGAGTGCTACGACGCTTACAATTGGCTAACGTGATTCCGTCACCGTCAAACAAAACGGACGTGATTTGAGTTTCATCTTTTAAAATATAAATGTAATACGCAATTGTACAGAGTTGTGAAAAGTCACAATTGCGTGTAACGTATCGTAATATGTTATTGAGTGGTGACTCGTGGATCACTACTGATACGTTTTGTTATACGTTCAAACGAAGTCCATCTCTCCTTTTGCCCATTCTTAACGTAGAGCCACCCATACGAAAACTGTCTACATGTTTACTGGTTATTTTGATCAAATTAGAAAGCGGCGGGGCTTCACAGTCGGAGATGCAATACTGTACTACGAGGGTTTTAAACGTGGCCAATGGAGCAGGAAACCCGCCCACGCGGTTCTGTCTGGCGGAACTTCTGGTTTGAGTTGGAAGCATCCCTGCCACGGCGAGAAGTGTCGACGCAGGCGCTCGCTGAAGACGACGGAAGAGCCGTGTCAAGTTCAACGTAACAAACAAGAAACGATTAAGTTGATGTTTTCACAATAAAACAAAAGCGTCGCGAATACAATCCGACACGGCGACCGGATCCTTTGTGCTGTTTCGTTCAGTGTACTTTCATTTTGAAAAGCCATACCCGGAACGTGTTGAAATTTGGTGAAATCTGCAGGACGGCCCTCTGTGGTCGTTGCCGGCTCACTAGCGAGTAGCAACCGCGGGAGAAGAGGCCGGAGCCGGGCGTGACTGCGGCAGCAACGGTAGGGCTGGGCTCCACTCTCGCAACCAAACACACATAGCGGGACGGCAAAGCCATATCGCGAACCAGAACGTCCCACTTTTAGCCTTTAAATGGAAACAAATAGGCGTCCTATTGTGAGTCTAGTACCGAGGCGCACGTGAAGTTGACCACAGCGAAAATCGGCGGAGGACGACAAGGAAAGTCGCCTCGCAGATGCTCACCCATGGACGTCGATTTCATTAGCAAAGCCTCCGACAAGTTACGCGTCTTGAATCAATTCTACCCTCCTTAAAATAGATAAATCACGGCAGATGCTGACTTTTGTCTTGCTGGGGGGTGGGTGGGTGGTTTGAGCAAGCAAGCAAACAATGGATTAGCTAAACACGGAGCCCCGCGCGATGGCTGACCCCATACGCACTGTGGTGTCGATGGCCAGGCCAAAAGAAAGCATCGTCTCTCGCAACGCTTCACACAAAACAACGGCCAAGATTTGCACTTCCCCGGTTTATCTGTGGATGGATGGATGGACTTTCAAGAACGGTCGGGGCGTATCGCTCATGCTTTGTGCGATGTGACACGCGATAGCGTCCCCATTTCCTCTTACATGTAATCTATTTTAACGGGAAGATGTTGTCTGGCGATAACCCCCGCCCCCAATCCGTTTATATTGGCGGGGTGGGTTTGTTTTTGTGGAGCAAAGCTGCTGTAACTGGCCCGCACGCACCCGCTCCTCTTCGTGTTCATATTTGTTGTCACGATATGCACTCAAGAGTCGCACGGTGTCTCATTTGTGATGCTTGTCATCGTGTAGTGTGTAAATATGACGTCGATGGGGAGTGAACACATTCAATATATACAGTATGTATCTCTCCCTCCCCCCCGCCATGTCACTTAGGCTAAGCGTTTTGATCTAGAATCTGCAATATTCTCCCCGTAGCTCTCCAAATCGGTCAGATGACGTCGTTGTCTTCTGGGCTCAGGCTGGGCCATCGTCAAACTGAACTTTTATAAAGTTTTGTGAACGTAGCACTTGCTCTTTTGGCCATTCTCTGCGCCATTAGACAGAAAGATGAGAGTCTTCCTCCCAAAAACAATCATGGGTCCAAAGGTGCCTTTAAAAAAAAAAATCACATAAGTGCAGAGTTCCAGTGGATGAAAAAGGATCGAGGTGCAGCCAAATCACCCTGAAAATGGAGGTTTGCCGTAGTGTGATGAAAACCACGTTCTGCACCCACTAGCAAAATGCCAAAGAACAAATGTCTAGCACAGAATGTTGAGCTAGTACCGTCCAGTCCCACTTTCTTCTCAATGTCTCCCTCCCCTTCCCGTTCTTTTTTCCCCTCCTCTTCCTTTCCTCTGCAAATGTGGCCTGTGGTAGGCCGGGTGGCGCCGACAAAACCTAAAGCAGCGTCACAGTTCTTGCATCTTTCCCGTGGAAATCTGATCGCACAAGAGTGGAGGCGATAGCTCCAAAGACCACTCGTAGCTGAAGTTCACGCGGATGCGTCGCTTTATAACAATTTGTGAGCTCCTTAAGAAAGCGTTTTTGGCACCGAGTGGAGGACTTTGTTGTTGTGTGGCCTGCCCACGGCCATTGTGCGTGAAAGGAAGTTTAGGAAGTGACTTTAGTTTTCTTCTGATGATGACGCTGATGTCTGTTTTTGAGCGTCACAATACAGTGGAAGCCCCAAAGTAGGAGATGCTCACCAAGCTCAAGTCTCACACACGGCCACGGTTTAGAGTTGCATGTCTAGTTTGAAGGTTGTTTTTTTTTGTTTGTCCTCAAAATATGGACTCTGTTTTGGAGGTTTCCACTCTGTATGCTAATGTCTTTTGGCCCGAGGTAGAACCGATGTCGTTGATAAGCTTCTCCTCGACTAAAAATAGCAACGGCGACTCTCACTTCTGCCCGAGTCGAAATGCTCAAGAAGGTTTTTCAAGAACGCAATTTTGTTCCACAACGCTGATGAACTGGAAAGTCAGCCGTGTTCAATATTTGGAGCGCCCTTGTTATGGAACATTGTGGGCGTTCCTCCGCTCCTCTTTCCTGCATTTAACTCCATGAAAAACAAAAGTGACCCTCACATCTGTTTCTGGGTGTGACACACGCCTTTTTTTTTTTCCGTTCCAGATATTGATCTCTTATTCATGCAGCGGTTGTAGTCGTATTGTGAGGATTGTTGCGCTCATGTTGACGTTGCCCTGCAGCGTGTGTGTGCCGATTTTCTTTTTTGGGTCTGCCGCTGAGTTTTACGCCATTACGGCCGTGAACTTTGACCCAAGCGATCGCACGCTCTGAAAGGAAAGCGGCCGCCTCATTTGTTGGCCGAACGCTGCCAGATGAGCATTGAGATATTTCCGCTGTTCTTGTTCAACAAATGTCACGCGGCCCCAGTAATAAAGGGTTTCTTATCTTATCTTAATGCCGGGTAATATTTTGCAGCTCTTTTTGGGCTGTCAGCCCAAACATTTGGCCACACCTCAAAGGAGGCCGCATGTATGCGCGTCGTGTTACTTTGAAGCGAAAGTGGGTCAAAATGGTGTCGCTTTGGCCGCTCAGTTCGAGGACCTTTGGCGCGACTGCTGCTGCGTTTGTCAAATTCTAAAGGGACAACGGCGACTCTGACAGGTTAACCAAAAGTACATTTTGCGCCTAAACCTCAATTTCGCCGCCAGTAAAGAGTGGGCCAAGGGGCATATTTCCATCGGTGGGTCATGAGGTGCAGCGAGGTCACTGAGCACGCGGCGCATTGGCTTTTACAGCCGGCGCGGCGACGGCGGCGGAAACGGGTGCTGGCAACACTGACACCGGAGCGCTTTGTCTCCCGGCATGGTTCTGTTCGCCCGCCGCGTCTTGATGTCTCCCGTTGACGCCGGCGTCATTCAAGGATCCGTTGAGCCGCTGCCACTGCCCAATGGAATGAAGCGCGCGCCCAGTCAAGCGCCAGCTCCTGCGCCAGTCACGAAACTCTCCGTCAAATATCGGGTGGCCCTGAAAATGGCCAGCTAGCATAGCCAGGCTCTTCCTGGACAGGTCAGCCATCATTTCAAGGCTCTCCATTGTAGCGATGCTTTCTTTGTGCCCAAGTCTTGACTCGCCGTCCGTCCGCCCCCCCTGGCCGCAGACTGTTGAGTCTTTTGATGCGGCGCATGCAGCCCCTCGGGGCCTGGGCTAGTCTCTGTTTTTTTTTTTTTTTTTTTTTGCTCTCGGAACATCAGCGCTCACAAAGACAATCCCTTTGTCCATTCTTTCACATCTCGGAAACTGGTCCCGGGGGGCAGTATTTTCCCTGGTAGGTGCCCTTCGATCGGCTTCACCTTTGAATTGCTTTGAAGCGGCGCCTTGAGGTGGACATGGACCAAAGTCTTTGTCTTTTTCAAAGCGTTGGGCTTCTTGCTTCAGCCACCGACATTGTTGAGTTGGGCTTTTCTCGAGGATTCTAAATCAGTTCTGCAAGAACTCGGTGCGCGGGCAAGGCGACCCGCGCGATGAGGCGTTCTTTTTCGGAGACGATCGGAGAGTTTTCAGGGTGCCCTGTGATTGTGAAAATGCGGTACTCGGTTTCTTGCGTGTGATTGTAACGGTGACTTGTCCTTTCTTTCTTTCTTCCATCGCGGTGCTGCGCCACAGATGTGTCGGAGCCCAGAAGCCTTTTATTCAACGCGTCTTTTGTCACAAGATTGACTTGAGCGGTTGGTTTGCCATTCAGATCCAAAGCGGAAAAGCTCCACACAGATGAGCGTCCCCCTCGACAGGAAGCGCTCTTCTTACTTCTTGACTCTTCAGCTTCTATACACAAAGAATTCAGTCATCTTGGAATAATCCCGCCCTTTCACTCCCCGCCGTGCGTGTGTGCGTGTGTGTGTCTCTCTCTGGGATGGGGGATTCCTGCCGAAAGCACGAGATGGCCATTCTTCTTCATTCTCGCCAACATATGACTTTGCTGACACGGCTGCACAAAATGGAGGTGGAGCACCACTGTACCAAAAGCGCTTTTGTGAGGTGCACCTGCAGAAGCTAAAGTCGAGTGCGCGGAGCGATTTGCTATGCGTGTCCTTGAAACTGCTGGTAAAAGGCGAGACCCATATGGGCTGCTCTCGGGCCCAGCGCGAGCTCCAATCTCTTCTCCTTGTCATTTTCATTGCGGCGAGTGACGTGTGGGACGTCTCCCGTCAATGCCTTTTATCTTCCGGACTCGCCCACCAGAAAAGAACATGCACCGTATGAGGAGTGATCTCTCAAAAAGGAAAGGAAGTAGGGGGGGGCGGGCAAATCTAGGACTCGTCAAAGATGACGATTGCCCAAACGGCCTTGTGGGTTCTCGCATGTGGCGAGATTTTGTTTGACCTCCTTTCCAGCTCATGTGAAAGGGGGGGGGGGGGATAACTGGAAGGCCGGCCAACATTCCGCCACGGCTTTCCCCGCCCACATCTGGCAGTGATCAGGGTGAGAGGAGGAGAGAGAGAGAGAGAGAGCGGCAGGATGCGTCACCCGGGCCGACTCGGAGTCAGCGGGCCACTCAGCGGGGCGTCGGATTGCGGCGCCGCTGCTTCGCTTTCTGCCGAGCGCCATGCGGATGAGCGCGGCTTTGAATTTGAGCCCGTGCACGAGAGCCGCGCCGCCGCCGCTTTGGCCTTCCCACACATGCCCTTCACATACCTGAAATCTCAGCCCCCCCATCCCCCTTTCTGCCCAATCAAATATGCCGAATGGTGGCCCTTGAGTCTACGCCTCGTCGGGTGCCCGGTAGCTGTCTCCGCGCAGGCATTCCTTGTAAAGTGGCTTATCTTGCCCCCCTGTTGTCACCCTCCCCGTAGGTGTGTAGCGCAAGCGGTCGCGGCGGCGCAGACATGAGCGTCACCTCCTGGTTCCTGGTGAGCAGCGGGGGGACTCGCCACCGACTGCCCCGCGAGATGATCTTCGTCGGGCGGGACGACTGCGAGCTCATGCTCCAGGTGAGGACGCCGCCGCCGCCGCCTTCTCCGAAGCGCGAGGGCGTACGTCGGCTCGAGCTCGCTCCCTTTTCACGCGCACAGGGATTTTGGACGCTCCAGCTAAGCGCAAGCGCAACCACAAAAGGTGTCGGCAAGCGCACGCAGTCGAGGTCCGTGGAGCCGCAAGAGAGACTCTCTTGCCCGCGGGGCTTATGAATACTTGTGGTCATTGCGCTAGTCATAGAAAGTGGATTCCATTGATTTTCTGGCCGCCGCGCTCTCTGCCATCCTCATTTTAGACTTGCGCTTTTTACATTTTATCGTTGGAAGTGGAGATGGAAAAAATACACACGCACTAGAGCGTTCAAGGAAAATGCAAACAAAAGTATTGCAGGATAATCTGACACCAGTGAAAAATGTCATCACACTGTAAAAAAAAAAAAAAAAAAAAGAGGAAGGCTTCTTCCTTGCCTCGACCGAGCCTACGCCCACTTTCACCAAAATGGCTTGAGTAGTTTGCGCAATCCCACGGAAGGCAACGAAAAGGGATCCTTGTCGGCAGATGGAAGAAAACAGCCCGCCGTGTTTCTTTCCCCAGCTGGCCTGAAGGCTGTCCCGGTGCCTTCCTGCCATCATTTCTCTGATGCGACGGCATGCAAGAAATTGCTCTCCATGTCTCTCTGCCCCATTTCCGTCCTGCTCTGCGCTAGCTTAGATGGGCTGGGATTTTTTGTTCTTCTTTTTCTCTCTCCCGGACCTTCATTTGGCCCGTAATGGCGGACACGTTTCTTGTCGTCGTCCATGTGACCGCCCCGACTAAAAGTCCGCTAAAGTCAACTGCGTTGCGGTCGGCCGGCGAGAGGCGCTTCTTCTTTCTTGGGCATCTCGAAACCTTTCCATCGCACAAGGAGAACGGATGCGTCCAAGAAAGGCGCGGGTGGGTGTTGGAGGCCGCCGGGCCTTGCTTCATTTTCGGTCCGCTCTCCAAATGCCACCAGAATGCATTTCTCCATTTGACCCCGACGTGCTTGAGGAATAATGAGAATGCCGGCATTCTTCGCAGCCTTCCCCAGATGACGTGACCTTCAAACACTTTGTCCGATATCATTTCCTTTCTGCGGTCATGTCATGGCATGATCGGGAACCATATTCCCCCCCCCCCAGCCCCCAGCCCTCACCTGTGAGCTTCTTTGTGCTTTGCAGTCGCGCAGTGTGGACAAGCAGCACGCCGTCATCAACTACGAGGCAGGCTCAGACGAACACAAGGTCAAGGACCTGGGCAGCCTGAACGGGGTGAGTGTTTCCAACCAAACGTGCCGAGGCCCCAAGAATACAAATGAAAGAATCGCGGCGTGCTGCGGGATGACGTCTTGGTTTACGGAGACTGAAAGCCTCTCTGCTATCGATGGATTGCCTAGAGATGCCACAAGATGGCGACAATGCACTGCTTTGCAAGGAGAGAGTGCCGGGGCCAGTGTATTTTGCTATTTGCTCCCACATCAAACGAATGGTGGGAACAGTTTTGGGGCTTTTGTGCCCCATCATATGGAGCTAGCGTTTGAACAGCGCCGTGTCGACTTTTTACCAGCCCCTCTATGTTCTGCTCACCCAAGACTGACAATTGTCTGATCGTGTAAGCGTGAACTTTGCGGCTGCTGACTCGGGAGATTTGTGGAGGGCTCTGACGTCCGCCTTGTTCTCCCCGCAGACCTTTGTCAACGACGTCCGCATTCAAGAGCAGGTGTACGTCACCCTCAAGTTGGAGGACAAACTGAGGTTCGGATATGATATCCTTCAGCCACCCGCGCGCGCTCCGTCATTTCGTGAGCCCCCGGAGAAATGCTCGCTCGCTCGTTTCCTTAACCGGGCTCTCTCACATACCAACTGGTTCACGGTGGAGAGGGGTCAGCTCACCGTGCCTGAGGAGGCTCTCAAGGTGAGAGCCCTTTTTTGACCCCCCCCCCCTCCCCCCCCCCCGCGCAAAAGAGCTTTCGCGGTGACCCGTCGTCTCCCCTTTGCAGCATGAAAAATTCACCAGTGGCCTCCAGCTGAGCAAGAAGCCGTCCAAAGGTGAAAGCGCTGCATGCAAGCCCCCCAGTAAGACGCCGTCAAAGACGCAAAAGTCTCCCGGCGACGGCGGCGGTGGCCCCAGGCCTGGCCAAACGACCGCAGACGGGCTCCCCCCCACACCCAAAATGGTGGACACTCACAAAGCGGAAGAAAAAGTTGGAGGTGAGCACCAGAGAGATGTGTTTGCACATTCCACAGCCGGTCTATTAAAGCGCGCGGCCGTGCTGTCTCCAGGAGATGTGGCGACGCTGCCTCGCGGGACCCCCCTGTACGGCCAGCCGGCGTGGTGGGGCTACGGGGACGCCGACGACGAGAACTCCTTCCAGCGGCGAAACCAAAAAAAGCAGCCGCTGACAGGTAGGACGTGTCCGCGAGTCAAGCCTTCCATTTGAAATATCGCAGCTGACGTGACCAAAAGTGGCACGTTTGCGGTCTCGGACGGACGACGTGTTTGCGCGCGCCGTGGTGATGTACACTCAAGTGCACATAAAGCCGTCGTTGTTTCACAGAAGTCGCTAAAGATGGCCGGCCGTCCGTCCGTGTGATGGCTCACGTTCGCTGAGGCCGCGTCGCCGGGGGATGGGGGGCGGGATTAAGGACTGCGCCCGTGGTCAAAGAAGCTTAGCAATACCAAATCAGTTTGGCCAGCCCGGTTTGGTGGGCGAGGGGTGGGGGGGCCTTAAATCTCTCATCACATCTGGATGGATACTCGCGCCGGCATCCTCGGCCGGCGGATGGCTTTTCTTGCCACCATCTGCAGTTTGGATATTTCTGCTGCTGTTTGCGGACGAGCGGCACGGAAGAACGGGATGGGCGACGTCTGCGCCACAAGTAGGCGAGGTTGGCAGACTTCAAAATGAGGCGTGTTTGAAACCCGTCACAACTTGCTCAGTTGGCTTTGCTCCGATAGACCGAAGCCGCCTTGGAGGCCGAGTGAAGAGAAAACGGGGAGAGCGATTGCGAATGCGTGCCTTTAGTTGATGTTCAGCACGGCCTTTTCAAATTCCTCTGTCAATGGCCTGTGTTTAGGACCACGCCACTGAAAGATTTCTAGGCTTACTTCTGCAAATTATTTCTCGACTGGCATCAAGAGTGGGGGGGGGGGGGACATAAAGTCCAAGTTGCAGTCATCCCCACAAAGAGGCTTACGCTGCCAAAAGCCGCAGCGCACCATCAACACGCGTCGCCTTTGCCCGAACGACCCGACTCGTTATTTATACTCGACCGTTTCATTTGATTGAGGTGCCATAACTGCTCCTGGGCAAGAAGCGGGCGGGCCCCGTCATTTAGCGTGCGCGTCGCGGATCGTCTTGCCATCCCTTCGAGGTTCGAGGGACCCTGACGGCTTATTTTGCTTATTGTGCGTAGCCGCACTTTGTTTGGATGTTCTGAAGATAATGATCGGCCCGTGCGCAGTGCACACGCAGCCATGATGTATCTGAAAGGCTGCGCAGCGATTTGACGCTCGACACGGGAGCCGTTTCTCGTCGGGCCGACAACTCGACTCGCCGGCGTCTTTTTTGCAAATCCGCAGAGGGCAAAGAGGCTCGTCGCGGCGAGGATGGCCACCAGCCGGGCTACATGGAAATCCCCACCAAGGAAAATCATCACGTCGCCACCAACGGTATCCACGAGATACCCACCAAGGACACGGAGGGGACCGCCTCTCGCGGCGGCGCAGGTGAAGCCGCGCATGTCCCAAAAAATCCAAAATATCGGCATCGAAAGGAAGCCCGAGCTTCCGACGCCGGAAGGGAAAACGCAAAAACCGCGTGTGCTCGACAGCTCAAGGCCACGCCTCCTTCACCATCGAGTTTGACAGCACGTCCCCCGGGCGGGTCACCATCAAAGACCACGTCTCCAAGGCGGTGCCCGGCCAGCAGCGGTCGCGCGCCAAGAGGAGCGGCGGCGCGGGGGCGGGCGGCGGGGACCTGAGCGCCTTGCAGGCGGCCATGATGGCGTCGGAGAGCAAGGTGGCCGATTGGCTGGCGCAGAACGACCCGGCGCTGATCCGCGGCGAGTCCGCGGAGGAGGACGGCAAGAGCAACAAGAGTGACGTGCCCGTGCATCTCAAAAGGCTGAAAGGTGAGCAACTCCAATGGCGCCCATCGCACCCACCTGGGGGGTGGGGGGGGGGGGGGGGCTGATGAAAATGGCTTGAGTGGATGCTCGTTGAATGTCAGGGAGAGGTTGGACTACATGCGTGTCAGGTGGCTGACGGCGAGTCTCCTCCCATTGGTGCTGATGTCTGCTTGCTGACTTGGGGGGGGGGGCGCCACATGTCTTAATATTGGGAAGCCGCTTAAGCGGAGGCGACATTTGTCTGCAAATCAGGCCAAGTCCGATCGGCCTAATGAAGGCGGAGAGGGGGGCGCGTATGAAGGCCTGCCTGCTGCTGTCGGGGGGCTGGGGGGGCTAAGCGGGCGGCGAACGCACCTCCCCGCAGTGCTGACGGCCACAAGAACGCCCGCGCCGATTGGCCGAGGAGAGAAAGTAGAGCGAGGTTAGTCGCCCGGGCTGCTCCGCCGTGGAAAGGGAGCCTGAAGAGGCAAAGGAGCAACGACCCACACGGACCTAGGACGGCACTTCCACCGGGGTCGGACGCGGGAGCGCGCGCAAGTAAGTCATTTAGGGCACCTGTCAATCACTTGTCACGCGCTTGCTGTGTGCGCACAAACCCGGCCGAAATGCGTCCTTTGTCTTAACATCGGTGCCTCGGTGAGTCCGACTATCAAGCGGTGAATGTCAGAATTGCTCGGTGGCAAAAGGGGCTGACGGAAGCCCCAAAATAACGGCACACCAACAAGAGCAGACGACCAAGAGAGGAAAGGCCCATTTGGCCCATTTGGCCCCACTGCCACTTGACATGTATGATGCACGGAGAGCCAAGGTCCTCGGAAAACCTTCCCAGCTTGTCTTTCTCGGTGGTGTGTTTTCCCACGGCGCAGGAAAAAGCGCGCTTGCCACGGCGTCCAAGTGGATTTGCATCGCAGTTGCAGAGGCCGCCGCGACTGAAATGGTGACAAGCGGCGCAGGGCGCCGGCGTCTCCTAAGTGACGTCTTTGTTCTCCACTCACAGCTTCTTTGTCTGCGTCGGGGGACAAAACAATGGAGGCGTTTGTTCCTCTGCTCATCTGCTTTACCTTTTGTTCATTTTTGCCCTTTCACAGTTGGTTTTTAGTCTACGCTGCCTGGTCAGGAGCGCCGCAGTGAACGGCAACGGGGAGAGTGAGCGTCTGCTGATGTTGAAGTGTCGCGTCTCATCCTCGTAGGAAGCAAACACGAAGACGGCACTCAGAGCGACTCCGAGAACGGGCCGGGCCTGCGCTTCGCCAGCCGCCGTCACGCCCTCCACGAACGTCTGAAGGCCGCCCACGCCGGAGCGGCAGCGGCCGACCGGAACGCGGCGAGCGGCTCTCGGGGAGGCGGCCGCACGGCCTTCATGATCGAGCTCTACGACGAGGAGAACCCCCGCAAGCGGCGCTCGTATTCCTTTTCCCAAACTGCGCCGCCGCTGGGAGGAGCCGGCGGCGAGGGGCTGTGTCCGCAGCCCCCCTCCCAGCCCAAGGTCTTCAGCATTTCCACCTCCGCCGGCACCGCCTCCGACTCAGGTAAAAAAAAAACAACCCCGAACATCCGCCGTTTCTATTTTTACACCTCACAGAAATTTGAGATCATTTGATCAAGACGACATTGCGCTTGGTGGCCGCGCGACGCTTTTCCATGCTTTCCATGCCCGATGCTTTCTCATCCGCGGTTTGGATTTGCCGCAGGGAAAGTCCCGGCGCCGATCTCGGCCACGGTGGCCGCCGGCGCCCCCACGGCGGCCCGCCTGCTCCTCAAGCAGAGGTCGGAAGACCCCGGCGCGGGGCGGAGCTCCGTCGGCACGGGCCCGGCCACCGGGAGCCCCGCCAGCCCCGGCGAGGACGCCTCGGTCGCGGGGCCGGCGGCCGGCGGGGAGGCCGGCGACGACCACAGCGACAACGGCACCTACACCATCGAGCTGGAAAACGGCGAGCTGGAGGAGCAGGAGGAGGAGGCCCGCCGCATGATTGACAAGGCAGGGAAGTCGCCTCGCGGCCTTCTTGGCGAGGGGTCATGGCTGGCTTTTGACGCTCACTCCCGACGTGGATTTTGCTCCCCGTTTGGATGGGCTCGCTTGACGCGTGACCCCGACGTTTATGTTTGCAGGTATTTGGGCTGGGGCAGAAGCCAGACTCCTCCGTAGCAGAGCTCCAAGGGGAGGCGAGAGCAAAAGAAAAGAAAAGCGAGACTGGCAAGGAGGTAAGGAGAGAAGCGATGCTTTTATGGGCTCGCCGCGTCCTCGCCGCCATGCAAACGAGCCTTTTGTGTGTCACGGGCTTTGTTTCGACGCAGCTCTCGCGTTCGGCGCGCTCTTGAGGCGCGTCACAAGTTGCTTCCTGACTGACACTCGCGCCCTCTTCTCTCTTGAAGGACTCCGACCGGGTCTCTCTCAGCCACACCCGGACCGACCCGGAAGGTTCCGGTGCCGAGACCGCGACTTTCTTGGACAAACAAAGAGGTACGTAGGCGCCCACACGCCGGAGTCGATGGCTTGACTCGGGTCTGCCTTAAGTCGCCCGCGCGCAACTCGGCTCGACTCTGACGTCACCCATGCGCACTTTTCAACAATTGAGACGTCAACGGTGACTGCAGATACCGTCGATGTCCCCCGCGTCTCGAATGAACCGACTGAACGGCAAGTGCCTTCCACCCTTTCAGGATGCGAGTCGTCCAGGTCCGGCACGCCCCTCAACCGAGATGAAGCCTCGACGGGTCTCAGCGAGCGCAAGCGCAGGACCCTCCCCCCTCTCCCGGCAGACGGCGCCAAATCTCAGACGGTGAGGTCCGAGATCGGAGAAAAGCAGGACACGGAAGCCCAGGAGAAGGAGAACAAGGGCGACGGGGAGTCTCGGCCGCCTCCCGGGGAGAACGGCGGCGCGAGCGGCCACGGCCAACCGAGAGCCGCCTCCTCTTGTTGCCGGGCCGCCGCGCGCGGGAAGGGCTCCGACATGAGGAAGGAGGAGGAGGGAGAAGAGGGCGGGGGCGGGGGCGGGGGTGGGGGCGGGGACGCGCCCGGCAAGGCCCTGGTGCGTCAAGGCAGCTTCACCATGGAGAAGCCCAGCCGCAGCGTCCCCGCCGAGCTCATCCCACGCATCGGCGGGGGCCGCGGCCGCAGCGACTCGGTGGGGAGCGTGGACACGGCCACGCTCCTCAAGGACACCGAAGCCGTCATGGCCTTCCTGGAGGCCAAACTGAGGGATGAGAAGAAGCTGGAGCCCAAAAGCCCTCGAGCCAGCGGCCGGGTCTCCGGCCACGGCCCCCGCCCTCGGACAGGTTCCGTCTCGCCGGAGTCGGACGTGGACACGGCCAGCGCCGCCAGTCGCGGGGCCAACGAGGCCGAGGGGAAGAAGCGGCGCTCGCTCGGCGGCGCGCGGCGGGAGAAGAGCGACGTCGGCGCCGCCTCCAAGTCCGCCGTCCCCGCCGGCGCGCGAGACCGCTTGGAGAGGAAGACCAAAGGCAGAAGCGGCGAAGCGCCGCGCCGCTCGCTTCAGCCTTCTTCTTCGGCGGGCCGCCAGGCGTCCCTGGATCTGACCGACGACGAGCACACTTCTTCCTTTCCCATCTCCGACATCCTCTCCTCGGACCAGGAGACGTACTCGGGATACGAGGGGAGATCCGCCAAGAGCGCCGGCGGCGGGGGCGCTTCCTCCAAGCCGGGCCGGGGTCTGCAGGCCGCCGCGTCGTCCTTCCTGAGCAAGCAGGCGGCGGCGCCACCGAAGCCGCGGCCCACCCGGGCCTCCCTCCTGCGCCGAGCGCGACTGGGGGACACCTCGGACACGGACGTGGCCG
The DNA here is from genome assembly GCF_025434085.1 of Hippocampus zosterae. Taxonomy (NCBI): domain Eukaryota; kingdom Metazoa; phylum Chordata; class Actinopteri; order Syngnathiformes; family Syngnathidae; genus Hippocampus; species Hippocampus zosterae. The sequence goes on along the minus strand of NC_067461.1, from coordinate 855,333 downwards.
ACGCGGACCGAGCGTCGGTGGCGTCCGAGGTGTCCACCACCAGCTCCACCTCCAAGCCTCCGTCGGGCCGCGGGGGGCCGTCGCGTCTGGACATGCTGGCGCAGCCGCGCCGCCACCGGACGGGCTCCGTCTCGGCGCGCAGCGACTCGGAGTGCGGCGCGGCGCGCGTCTCCGCCGCCTCGCCGCGCCTCTCGGCCGAGACGGCGCTGCGTCTGGGCCTGCGCTCGTCGGCGGCCGCCGACGGCAAGCTGGCTCCCAGAATGAGGGCCAACAGCGTGTCCAAGCTGAACGAGGCCAGAACCAAGACGGCTACGGGCGGCTACTGCTCTCCCACGGGTGAGGAACCGAGACCGTTTGTCTGTCTGCGCTCGCGCTCGCCACGTCGTGAAGCATGTCGACTCCTTTCCGCTTTTCATGGTCTGGAGAGCTCTCGTCCGGGGGCCCGATGAAAAACTCGCTGCTACTGTACTGCCACTGTAGAATCTTGTTAGCAGAGTGTCGTGCGTGAAGATCTGGGTGGCATCCGCAGGAACAGCTTCTGTAAGGAGCCAGACTTTTTTGAAGACTTTGAATCGGATTGTAAAAGACACGGGTGAGGAGTAGCTTAGCAGCTGCGAGAAGCCATACAACTTCACCAGGTGCCCATACGCCACTCGGCGCCACTGACAGTCTCGTTCCTGCCGAGGCTTTTGACACCCGCAAAGTCGCCACTCAAATGTGATGCCGACCCGGGTTCTTGCGTGGTGTGCAACTGCGATCAAGGCTCAAATTGCTCCCCTTGCACTTTTGCCACTTCAACATTGAAGTCATGAAACGAGTCACCGCCTTCGGAATATGGCTCCCCCTAGTGGAATTTTGCGTTCTAGGCACCCTTCATTGTGCTGCAGGCAGCTTTTTGCAGCTTTTTTAACAACACTTTGCTTCACGCAGCTGCTCTCCATTCTTAATGTTCCAAGAGGAATGAGAACGGCACAGACTGAGAAGTCGAACGTAGTTGTAGGACGCGAGTCGACTCATTTCTGGAGACGATAACCGAGGTGAGACTAAAGCGTCCCGTTTCCGCCTTGCCAGTGGCCAGCAGCAACCGCTGGAGACGCCTGCCCCCCGAGTACGCGTCCACCTCGGAGGAAGAGGCGGGCTCTGGCCGCCACTCTTGGAAGCACGGAGGAGGGCGCCCCCACGCGCGGCCGCACCACGCCGCGCCGGCCCGCGCCGCCCGGCCCGCCCCCGCCGCCGGCTCCGGGTCGCTGCCGGGGGTGGGCGCGGTGGTGCTGAAACACCGCATGAAGGAACAAGACGAGTATATCAGAGACTGGACGGCGCACAGCGAGGAAATCGCCAGGTATTGATCTGCAAATGCTCAAAAGTAGGGCTGAACCCCCCCGCACCCCTGATTTCACTCGTTATTGCAATTGAATAACAAAAACCATTTCCCAAGTCGGCATCTCATGTGCTTGTATTGAACTAAACAAGCAATCAATGAAGCCATATCCAATTTATGATCCAGAAATGTTTTTGTCATCTAAGTTGAGGCTGGGAGCCGGGGGGGTGGGGGGGAATCGGATGAATGTTATGAATGGTTCAGCCCTACTCGGAACTGAGCGCCGCTTGTGGTTGCCGCTGTTCTAAACCACCTTGTCTGCCGGTTACCAGGTTGTTCCCCTGTGTGCGCAGGATCAGCCAGGACCTGGCTAAGGACCTGGCCACCTTGGCGCGCGAGATCCACGACGTGGCCGGCAAGATCGACTCGGTCAGCTCGTCCGACACGCCGCCCAGCACGGCCGCCACCACGCCGGGCTCGGCCGTCGACGCCCGCGAGGAGCCGCGCCCGCCGCCGCCCCGCTTGCAGGACAGCGTGAGACAGGTACGCCGATTTCATCACGCTGCGCTGTGCTACGTTTCATTAAAAAAAAACCACGTCTCCCAAATTGAAAGTGTGCCATTTTGTTGAATGTCCCATTTTTTCATCTGCCGTTTTGAATTTATGTGAAGTCAAAGCGTCTGCTTCTTCTTGACACGGTCAGCTGGTGGATCGCGTGTTTGACGAGAGCCTGAAATACGGCAAGGTCCCTCCCGTCATCGACGGCGCCCAGACGCCGGAGATCAACGGCAAGCCGGCCGAGCTCCGCCCCCGCGCCCCCGAGAGCCACGAGCCCCGGGCGCTCAGGAGACGCACGTGGAACCGAGAGGAGGTGAGTGAGAACCCCGCATCCCCAACCACCTGCGCACGCACGGCGTGTTGACGCTTTGTATGGGCGTGTCCTTGCAGGCGGTTTTGGACAGCCTCCTGATCCACTCGGTCTTTCAGCTGTCCACCAAGATCAGGCAGTCGACCGATAGAACGGCGGCAAAAATCCGGTCATTATACTCTCACGATTGTCCTTTTCCACTGCGTCGGATTTGGGCCTGATGCTGTCGTTGCTGTCCAGGCTCTTGTTGAAGGACCGGGACAGGAACTGGGAGGACATCGAAAGGAAACTGAAATCCGAAAGCGACGCGCCACTCTTGAAGTCCTCCGGCAATGTACTCGAGCGTCTTGGGCATTTCGCAAGCAATGCGGCGGGTCTCGGGGGAAGGCGAGTGATGGTGTCGTTGTTGTCGCTTTGTGCAGGAGATCTCCTGCGTGCTACTTGAGCTCAGAAGAGTCGAGAAGCAGCTGGAAGGTAAAGACGCCGCTCGCACGCACGCGACGCGCCACGACACGCGTTCCTTCCTGCTAGCGGGTTTGAAATTTCAACCAAAGAAATGAAAATGAGAAATCTCACCCAAGTTGAAAGCGTCCTCAGGAAGGAACTTTGTTGCTCCTCCCTCATATTGTGTCCCGCGCTTGCTCGCCAACCGGCTGATCCTCATCCTGCGCGTGTCTGTGCCCGCGTGTCCCAGTGATCAATCTGATGTTAGACCCAGCCGGGGCATTGGACGCGGCAGCCGGCGCCGTCTCGCCCGCCGGGGCCGAAGGCGTCAAACCCGCACCCCCGCCCTCCTCCGACACGGGACCCCGGCAGCTCCCGCCCGAGATCCTTCCGCCGTCCGACGGCTCGGCGGGTCTCGGCGTAGCCTCCGTCGGCGCGCCGCCTTTCGGCCGCGTGCGGCCCGGCGGCAAGGAGGCCCTTGTGCAGAAGTGAGCCAAAAATAAGCGCTGCCATATTCCGAAATTGGCTGGCAAAAAATGACAAGGATTTTCTTTTTCTTTTAATAATCCATCCTCCATTTTAGGCTCAGCTGAAAAATATGAACTGGAAAAAGTTGGCCACAAAATGTGAGAAACGAGAAGAGCTTTTGTGTCGTCGACTGAAAACGACAAGAAGCAATGATGGAATGCGGCCAACGCGTGAATGCCAGCATTTGCTCTCGTCCTCCTGGTTTGTGAAGCGTCGGGTCGCTCAGGTGCTGCCTGGAAAAACGTCGTCCCTCCAACGGGCCTCCCCCAGAAACTTTTCAGGCAAACGGAATGCATATTTCACCACTTTGCTTTTGCACTCGAGTATTGAAAACAGCCGCGGCCTTAACGAGACATTGAAATGCCGACACTTTGTACAGGAAATGCTCCTTTTCTTTCACAAGTCAACCCATGCAGTTTTGTACACAATGCGACACTTGACAGTCCTCCCATCCAAGATTATTTTTCTTTTTTTTTTCTAAACTAGCCCAGTCATCGGACTTGGAGTAGCATGCAAAGAACCGAGCCTGGTCTCCCTGCTAGTTGCATATCGCGAGTGTGGAGCCTATTTCCGGTCCCCCAAAAGAATAATAATCCCAATTAAATCACCACCGACCAAAGTGAATGAGCTCAGGCGCAGCTCGGCTAATTAACTTTTGTTCTTGCTGCCTTATCTTGATTAGGCCTGTGTGATGCGGTGCCCCGAAGCTTGTAGCACCACTGAAAGTGTTTGCTATGCAATTGGACTTTTTGTACTTCCATTTCAATTTTTTTTTGGGGGGGGGGTGGCTTTTAACTTCCTGTTTTATACGATTTGGATACCGATGTTGTTTTGTAGCCATTTTAATGGTTATTTGTGTCAAAGAAGCCGCTGGGCATTTGTGTTCAGGCCCGTCTGCTCCGTCCCTCTTTTCTGGTTGCTTCACGTTGTGTCCAAACGGACGTTGTTGTTGTGTTCAAGGGGTCGACGAAGATTTTGTAGCAGTTTTCTCCACACTGATCCACTTTAAGGTCTTAAACCACTTTCCGAATTGCTTCTCATCTTATAAAATCGAGTGGTTGCACGGAGAAGCTTTGCGGCCCAGAAGTGCTCCACTGCGATGAGATGTCATGCAGAAACTGAAGGGGAAAAAAAGATTTTTTTTTTTTTTGGTCTCGAGGTTTCACTTTAAATTCCGCAGCCCTTTTTTTTCTTCTTTTTTCTAAGTAAAACATTTGAAGCGAATATTTGGTATTGGTACTAGTACGTTTTCATTTGTTTGTAATTCTCCCTGTTGTCCGGTTCGTTATTTTGTTTGTAAAGAGAAAACAAAGCAATTTTATTTATTTTTTAATATTTTTGTGGATGTTTTATGTATTTTATATTTGTTCAACCGGCAATTGTAGTGTCAATAAAACAAGAGCCATCCACTTTTCGGTGTTGGGCTCGCCTTCTTTTGGATTGTGCAAATGCCGACTCTCATTGCGGGTCTTACTTTTTTTTTCTTTTCAAGGGACTTGTACGTCAATCATTTGGGATGTTTTTGTAAGATTGAATACACTATTAAGATGAAGGAAAAATACAAATATAGTCAATGGCTATTCTAAAAAAGATGAAAATATTTTTTACTGCTTCATGCACCAGATGTGAACATGAGAACCCGAAGAGGCAATCACATTACTTTTTTGAGATGCCAAATACTTTCAGAACGACAATTCAAATTTGAAACCGTTGTACTGCAAGCTTGAAATTGTCTAATGACAACGATCACCGCAGTGTCATGCAAACATGCCCCCACCTGGCCCGTGGCTGCGCAGCAGCAATATGGATGTTACGAAGTTTTGTACAAGTGTGCCAAAACTACAGTACAGCCAGAGAAAATAAAAAAAAAAAATCCAAAGTAATATGACTAAACTGAGTTGACCCCAGCGGTGAGAAGCAGATGTCTTCTAAATCAAGAAAACATTCACTGCAAGTGGATCACATTTTATTACCACTGTTGAACGACCACATTTACTTTGACTTCATCCACAGGACATAAGACGTGGAAGCGGTCAGCCAGGGGGCCACTGCATGCCGCGGCCACCCAGGACGTGAACGTGGATGTGGTAGACCGACTGGCCGCCGTCGGGACCGTCGTTGATGACGATCCTGTAGCCTTTGGCCAGGCCCGCCTCCGCGGCGCATTTCTTGGCCACGATCAGCAAGTGGCCCAGGAGCTGCCAGGGGAAGTGGGGGATGGGTTCCACAGGGTCAAACAACAACACGAGCATTCCATCTTGTCATACATGCGCTAAAGCTAATCCTTACTGCAGCATCGGCGTCCTCCGCTTTGGACAGCTGGACGATTGGCTTCTTGGGGACCACCAGGAGGTGAGTGGGCGCTTGGGGGGAGATATCGGGGAAGGCCACACACTGTAACAGAAGAAATATACACTAGGAATAAATATGGAGTGTTTACAAACCACTAACAAAACAAATCGAAACATGCCAAAATAATAGACCAATGAAATATAATTAGAATTTTCCGCCAAATGGGGGAGGGAGGTACGATATGACAAAAACGATATCTGAAAACGTTTAACAAAAAGGTAAATGTTTAAAAATTATGGTAAAATAGAATTTGTATGATTTTTTTAAATCTACATATTGACCAAAACAAACGTGGGGGGGGGGGTAACATGAACTGATAAAAATGTTTGAAAAACAGTAAGCGCTTTGTTACAGTATAGAGCAGGATGTATTGTTGTTACAAATTAGACTCCGAACAAGTAAGATAAAATATGAACTTGGCTGGCTTTGATCTTCATGTTTATGAAAACATTCAATATGCGCACACACGGCGTGTGTTCTGCTTGGCAAGACACATTCTAGCCAGAAATCTGAGCCAATATTGGTTGTGTGTGTGCGCAGAGGCTGCAGGAAGTTAGCATTAGCATTCTCTGAGTTTGTGCCTCGGCGCAGTATAAAAGTGCCTCGGGTGCGCCTTAGGGCTGGCTCAAAAAAGTCTACCTGATCGTCCTCGTAGATGAGTTTTGCAGGGATTTCCTTGCGTATGATTTTTCCAAATATTGTGTCTCCGCCAGGTCGGGCCAACTGTGCTTTCGCCGTTTCGTCAGCCATGTTGGCGCTGTCGCAAACTGACGCGCACCGGCGTTCCAATTGGGGCGTCGGAGAGCCCGCTGACAGCTGCGGAACGTCACCGGAAGGTCTGCTCTGATTGGTCCGTAACACTCAGAAGGCGGAAATAAGTGCGAACGAGTCAGGAAGATGGGCACTCGCGTGAAGGTGAGCAGCAAACATTAACACAGTGTTTTCGACTTTACTCTCACCAAAATGAATTTGTCATTTTTAGTTCGGCTAACACGCGTGTTTGATGTTCGTGCAGGTGTTACGCGTCTTCAAGTCGCTGCACAGAACGAGGATGGCTGTATTCAAAGATGACGAGAGAGCACTGGCAGGTCTTGCTGCTCCGAATCTGTTAGGCTTTACAGTACAGTAGTTGTTAATGGTCCCCATAGTTTGTTTACTTAACACCGATGTTTCACATCATGCTTTGAATAACGTGGAGCCAATGTAAAGCTCTGCGGTATCCAATTCCTAACTTTTGTTCTTTCGGGCAGCTGCAAAATTAAAAATCAACGAGGAGTTCCGTAAAAACAAACATGAATCGTCACAAGAAAACATTGAGAAGGTGAAGTGCCTAAAGTCAAATGACCACTCTGTTGGAGGAGTTTGGAGACCATTGAAAATTTGTTGTGATGTTGCAGATGATCAAAATGGGCTCAGATGTGGAAACAGTCCTACGAGAAGGTGTACTTCAAATGGAGCATCTTGGCACCGAGAGACTCTGTGAGTCCCTGTTTTCACACACAATTGTCACATGACAAACGTTAACGGAGTCTTTGCATTGCCAAAGATGTTGCTGATTATTTTTATTTGAATTTTTCTCACAGTGCTTCGACCCAGGGAGGATCTTTTATTAGAAAACGTTCCCTATTGTGATCAGCCCAGGAAAAAATCGTGACGGAGCATCTGGTGGATGACCCAACAAGGAAAGAGACTCGTGTTGAGAGACTTCTGATCATCCATCCATCCGTCACATTTCATTTGGATTAAGATCTGCCAAACAAGGATATGGCTACTACATGGAAGGTTGCAATTTCATGTGTCATGTGCAATTAAATGATATTCAAATTTTAGTTTTTCAATCTTGATTTTTTTTCCCCCCTATGCCTTAGCATTCAACTTGCGGAACATTTGGCACAGTAAAGCATTGGACTAAAACAGTGGTTGGAGAAAAATTTATATATACATTGGAAAATAATCTTTTTTAATGAACAAAAGTGCAAAACCCCATTCATTTTTAAAAGATATTAAATATTGGCCTCCAAATCTAGAAAAATACAAAAATATATATTATTGTAATAGCTTGAGCTAAAATATTATTTCTCATTCCCCCTGTGTTCTTTTTGTAATATATCAGCTAATATGTAACATTAGCCCTGTATGACATAAGTGCTGATTTGTTGATGCAAAAAGTGACGTTTGTTTGGGTCTTTTATAGAGAATTTATTACTCATTTCATAGATCCTGGCGTAAATCACGCACTGATAATTGTTTCCCAGCGAAAACCAAACAGTTGCGCCAGCAACGTAAGATGGCTGCCCTTTGGCTTCACCCACAAGGGACCTGTTGTTAGTCTATTATATATGTCCGTGGTACCCACACGGAGCATATATTTGTACCGAATGACTCACTAGAACTACTTCCGTGTTGACGGCTGTAAAAAGGCAAATGTGTTTATCAGTCTAGAAGAAACCAAAGTTGTACATTTTCTTTCATAAAATGTCCGATACAGTTCCTTATTACTCGTGGGAGGTTCGCACAGAATACGTCATCAACATGCGCGCGTTGCTGTGACGACCCTTCTGCGAGGCGTCATGTTGCTGTTTCGCCGTGACATGTTAGCTTTCGACCAATGATGGCAAAAGCATGGTAATGGAATGGTAGTTTATTTATATTAGCTCGTTTTGCGGTGATTACGATACAACAGATTGGACATAAAGTGACGCGACGTTTGTTTGTGTCACGCTTAGCAGCACGGACAAGTTGTGGGACTTGGCCACCGCCGAGGTCCAGAGTCGGGAGAGAAGCGCAGGAGAGGACGCATGTGCTGGAGCAGAAGCGGGCGGGGAGAGGACCGTGTTTCTCATGGGAAGCAAGGCTGGGGTATGTCTGCGGGAGGAGGGGCTGGTGGTCTTACTTTACATGTACTAGAACCGAGTTTGTTTTCTCTTCGGCTAAATGTGACATGTTTATCTTTCGTCACTACAGGGCAAAACGTCTATTTTGCTCCGATGCCTGGACAGGCGAGTAATTCAATACAGTTGTTGTGAACACCTTTGATTAGAGATGCTGCTAAAGCTAAAGTGTTGTGTACACACCAGGGATGAACCAGCAAAGCCCACTCTGGCTCTGGAGTACACATTTGGCAGGAGAGCCACAGGCCACAACACGGTGTGTACAAAAAAAACAAACCAAAACCCAAATAATACATTACAATACATCTTTATTCATAGAGCGCTATCACAACAGATTAAATACAGTGCTAATATGCCCGCCTGGTGACTTTCAAATCTGAATTAGCTATCGCATTGAAACCTGACATTGCATTTCTCCCCATTATTCTACTGTGACTGTGTCCACTGACATTTAATGTGTCCAGCCCAAAGACATCGCCCACCTGTGGGAGCTGGGAGGCGGGACTTCCTTGTCAGATCTGGTGCAGATCCCCATCACCGCTGCCAGCATTGGGTAATTCAGGTGTACAATGGACAGCTAAAATCTACCTGCGTTGATTTGTTCATTCGTCTATGCCCTGCAGGTCCCTGTCCGTGGTCTTGGTGTTGGATCTGTCCGCTCCAGCCGCCCTGTGGGCCACCATGGAGACCTTGCTACAGGTGGCGCAGGCCCACGTGGAACAAGCCGCTTCTCAGGCACGACTTGTCAACAAGAGCCGGGCGGGCTCCAAGCACTCGCCGTCCATGGCCTTCGCCGCACGCGTCCTGCCCAAAGACTTCCCTGTAAGTCCACACATCTTGCAATATTTGTTATGCATCACACCCATGACACACACCCGTCATGATGATTGAACAGGACCGAGAGCTGATTAGCCCCTTTCCAGTTCCTCTGCTCATCATCGGCAGCAAATATGACCTTTTTCAGGTAAAACACACACACACACGCAAACATACACCCAAAATTGTATTAAAAAAACGTTCTTTGGAAACAAGTCACGTCAAATTTCTTTTGAAAAAAAGCATGTGCCTTTGCAGGAATTGGCATCAGACAAGAGGAAAGTGGTTTGCAAGACGTTGCGTTTTGTTGCCCACTACCACGCCGCCTCGCTTATTGTAAGATGACCTGTCACATCCGCGACTTCACGTTCACACCGCCGTCGTGCTTCATTTCTTCTTCTTTGCTGGTTTTTATTGGCTGTCAGTTCAGCAGCATCAAGTCAGAGAGCCTCATGTCCAAGACCAAAAGCTTCTTCTCCCACCTGGCCTTCAACGTGGACACAGGGTGAACGTGGCACGCGGAACCATCTTGTGGTTAAAAACTACCATCATAAATAAGTTATCATGTGACTTTCAGATTGAAAGTTTCGATGTTATTTAAAATACATTGAAAGCCACTTGACTAAGTGGCAATAATATGACGTAAAGAATACAGAGAATAATTTTTAGATATTTATGAAAATAAATTATTATTCTGATGGGATTTCTTGTGCCGTCCCTTTTTAGGAGAACGCTGTCGTGTGACTCGAGCAAGCCCCTCCTCATTCCAGCAGGTTCCGACTCCCTCAGCCAAATCGGTGAGCCCGGCGCCCTCTGGCGGCCACGCGCCTGAACTACCCCGCAGCATTGCCCTGGCGACATTTGTATGGTTTGACGTGGAAAATGTGGTAGGCTCTCCTCCCGCGACGGACGTGGACATGACTTCCCTGCACGCCAAGAATCCCAAAGACCTCTGGAAGAAAGTCTTTGAGCGCATCTTCCCTCCAGAGGTCAGCTTTTGATCGGCGTCCTATCGCCGGCCGTATTTTGATCCCGTTTCATTTTGACGTGTGCAGAACACCGGCGAGAAGAAAGAAGTCAAGGATCCGGCCAAGGATCCGCAGTACGCCGAGCTGCAGATCGACGCCATGCGGGCGCAGAAAGACCAGGTCAAGACGCACGTGGCGACAGTTTGCCCTACCGCGTTCTTATGAAAATCAATCATAAAGTGACAAAAGCACTCCTACAATTGCCGAACTGTACGAACGAGCATGATCACGGCGAGGTTTCCTCTCGGGAGTCACGTGACGCTGACCTTGACTTCCGCTCCCCCGGTATGTCGTTGGATGAAGTCCGTGACCAATAGCAGCACTGGCAAAATTCAAACCGGCTTTAGTTGCGCAACAGTAGGAAAAGTAAAATCAATCAATTTTACTTTTAATCAATCAATCGATCCCCAAAAATCAATGAATATCAACCCGAAATAAAAAATAAATCGTCCATCCATTTGTTTTCTACAACCTGAAATGAGAATTCATAGGAATATCCATATGGTGGCGTTTAAAAACGTATTTTCTGTGTGCAGGAGTTGGAGGATTACAAGAAGGAGGCAGCAAAGTCCTGGAAAGGCCTCCAACTGGACACGTAGCCAGACGGACCGTGTCATCGCATTTCCCCGAGAGAAAATGCGCTCGGCATATTTTGTACAATTACTGAGAAAATTAAAAAAAAGGAAATTGTTGCTATTTGATCATGCCGTATCTTGAAAAGACCAACGCGGGGCGGTTTGTCGGCCGATGAAACCTTAACCCTCGTTGGAAACCCTAACTCTAGTTTAAACCCCCAAATTTAAAGCCCGTCCCAAATGAAAAATGGCACGGTGAGCGACGAAATGTGCACGCAGCGCTTCTCGCGGACTTCTTGCTATAATGTGGCCAGAAAAGAAGGCGACGGGCGCTGCGGAGAAGCCAATGGATTTAATGGTCCAGTGGTCCACACATGAGGCGCCCCCGTGGTTTGGCCTCAATCCGGCGATGACAATCGGACAGGCGGCGGCATCGTACATGGACGGGGAGGCACGAAAGCGCTCCGAGCGCATCCGACCTTCGACTTGAGATGGTGCGCGGCGTCAGTGGAGCACCAGCCTGTCTCGGATCCTGAAGCTGACCACGCCCAGCAGCAGGAGGGCGGGCAGGAAGGAGTAGAGCAGCACAAAGTCCAGCGTGTAGCGCGACACGGCGCCCGGGTAGCCTCGCTCCACGATTTGGTCTCCCTCCGTGATCAGGCAGCGTTCCGCCGCGGGACCCGACTGGTCTGCGGACAAGCGGGCGGTGACGCGCGCCGGCCAAAAGCCCGCGTCGGCCCAAATGTCAAACGGGAGCTTACTGCACGTGAAGCGAAGGCCGTGGAACTCGGTGACGATGAGCAGCTCGCAGCTGTACTTCTGGAACGTCAGGTAGCTCAGCCACTGGAACACGGCGGGCATTTGCGCCGTGCTACTGTTCTCCGGGCGACACAGAGAAGAAAGCGGTTCTTGCGGGAGTCCCTTGCGCGCGCCGTCAAAATGCGCCCCCTGGCGACGGAAAATAGCACGGCCCGCAACAGACGACGACTGGGAAACGTGCCAAAGATGCCGCGTACGCCACTAGAAAATTCCCCCCCCCACAAAAAAAAAAAACCCCAGCACGCACGCTCGCCCCCCACAAGTCGGAGCCTTAAAAACGGATCTACCGTAGGAATCCGGAGCCCAGCAGGATCCCGGCGATGTTGAGCAGGGCCACTCCGGTGTTGACCATGTTGGGGTCCTGGACCACCCCCAGCAGGACCACCGTCAGCAGCTCGCCTGCAAGACGCACAACGAGGTGACGAGGCGCTCGGGGGCGAGGGGCGGCCGGCCGCGCGCCCACCTGTGATGTGAGGGACCATCACGGCCGCGGTGAAGCAGGCGAAGCGCCACGTCTCGGCGTGCATCCCCACCGTCCTGTGAAAGGGGAAACGGATCGGCACGTCACGACCTCGCGTCCGTCTGCGCGTTCGCGGCGCGGCGGCCTACCAGTAGAGGAAGGAGGCGAAGAGCAGCACGCTGACGGCGCTGAAGGGCAGGATGTGGAAGACGTAGGCCAGGAACATCTGCCACTTGCTGTACAAGCCGTCTTGGCTCTCCTGGTCGCCGATGGCTCGCAAGGCGGGAACTGCGGCGGCGCGGCAGATCCGCAAGAGACCCGTCTCAATACGGTGCAGCGACGACATTTGCGTCACCGGGCGCCGCCAACGCTGCCGCTGACCAACGTGCGTGCAAAATGATTCGGCGATACTCGCATAGAGACGGCGCCGTGTTGTTTCCATACAGAGCAGCCATTTTGATTTCTGAGCATTTCGAAATTGGTCGTAGCCCCACCCAACGTACGACTACGAGTAGCAACTCAGAATGCGGTGGGGCGACTCACAGAGGGCCACGGCGTTGAGCATTCCGGTGTAGGGCGAGGCGCCGACGCATTGGTAGATGATGCCGATGCGGTCCTGCACGGCGCCTTTGGCCACGTCGGCGTCCAAACGCATGACGAAGAAGGCCACGAAGAGGCCGTAGATCAAGTTCTGAGACAGGCGCATCAGGACCCCCATTCGGTCTCTCGACAGGTTGCGCACGGTCCGCCTGGGCAAAATCCAATTGGACAAATCGTCACGACATCGGGCGCTTTCAAAAAGTATGGAGGCTGCCTCGCACTCAATCATTGGACAATGGACAAGGTTGGGCTGACAAAGCGGTCCGAGCGAGCACGAGACCTGAGGAGCACGGCCAGCTTGGCGGCGCCCGCGGGCGACTCCTTGCTCTTGAAGGGGACGGCGGCCTTGGGGCGGGCGAGCAGGCTCCGCCGCGTCCTGGCCAGCGTGCGCTCAAAGACGGCCGACTTGCGGAAGGCGCGGGCGACGTCGCGCATGCGGCCGAAGGTGGCCGCCTCGCGCTCGCCGCTGCGTGTGTCCACCGACGTCAAGTCCACTGTTGCGCGAGGGACGGCGCGTCAGCCGGCGTGCGCTTGTCTGGCACGAGCGAGCGGGCGCGCGCGGGACCGGTACCGTAGATGTCGAAGGGGTTGCAGTATTCCGGACACTCGTAGCCGCATCGGCCGAAGAAGTCCACCATCTCGTCGGGTTGGCCGCAGAAAACTAACTCGCCGCGGCTCATCAAGGCGATGCTGCTGAACACCTGCAAACACGCACGAGAAAATGACCTTGGAAGAAAATGACCTTGTCCAAGGTCATTTTCTTCATTTTCAAACGAGATGAAATCATAGTTACACAGGCTTAAGGCATTTTTGTTTTGATTTTGCAAAGTAGCGCAGCACAGTGTGATGCAATCACCACGACGGCCGGCGCGGGCGGTCCGGGTGCATTTTGTTACCGTGAAGAGTTCGGAGCGAGGCTGGTGGATGGTGACGATGACGATGCGGTTCCTGCGGGCCAGCCGGGCCAGCAGCGCCACGATCCGATTGGCCGTGGTGCTGTCCAGGCCCGTGGTGGGCTCGTCCAGCAGGATGACCCCTGCCCGCGACGACACGAGGCGCCGGCTTGAAACTCGAAAAGTCGCCTGCCCGGGGGGGGCGGATAAGCGCCCGCTTATGTGGAACTTTGTTAGACTCGTGAAGACAATTCAAAGATTGGCTCTCAAGCTGCAATTAAACGGAGATTAATTCATTTTCTGCTTGATTGCGGGGGAAGCCAACAGGAACCCCTCACTCATTCTCATCCTGAACGCTGAGGGCGCCGAGGACGCTGAGGACGAGGGCCTTCGTCCCCAGAGGAGTTACGCAGACGCGAAAAAGCAAAGCCGACGCGCTCATTGCGCTTGGATGACAGCAAACGTGACGTTGGGCTTGATCCGGCTCGTTGGCGTCGGACTTACGGGGGTCCTGAAGGAGCTGGCTAGCGATGGAGACCCTCCTCCTCTCGCCCGCGGAGATTCCCGGGAACACGCGGCCGCCGATCACGCTGCCGGCCACGTGACTCAGGCTCAGCTCGGCCATCGCCGCCGACACCTGCAATCCCATCGCATCTTATCTTTACCCGGCGCCTTTCCACTGACTTCACATTTGAAATCGAGGATGAGCATTTCTCCGAAAAAGGGTCAGATTGCGTCCCTCTTTGGAAAGTGCGCCCGCGTTCGCTCCCACCTTGTTTTGGATGCCTTCGGCCGAGTGCTTCCTGAGAGCCAGCTGCGCCGTGTAGGTCAAAGTCTCCTCCACGGTCAGAAAACTCAGCAGGTTGTCGCTCTGGTAGCACAAACGAAACCAAGAGAGTATTTCTCAGAGAGAGATTTTTTTTCTCTCTGTTGGTCTCTGTGGACGGACGCATGGTCAATAAAGGGCAGGCTCAATCTCCCGCGGTGATCAATGTGACTGTTGGTGCCAGGGGGAAAACCCGCCGATGATGTTGTCGTCACCATGACGACATGCGGATGCATGAAAAGCGTCCAGACGCTCCGTAAAAATAAATGCATCCCAATCTACGGAACAGATGGATCTAAAGTGTTGTTTGTTGAGAGGAAAATAGCGTGCTGCGATGCACGCTTTGATTGAAGTATAAAAATATCAACTCAAACTCAACTTGGCTCTTGAAATGTATTTTGTTGTACTTTTGTGTCTTTAAGCAAGAAAAACAACCCACACGTGTGTCTGACACGCACGCACGCACGCGGGCGCCGCTTGAACCTCACGCCCGCCTCAATTAACGCGCCGTCCAATCGCAATCCTCGGCAGAGTCTCTCATGTGAATGACTTTGATATCAGGCGCTCATATCGACTCCTCATCCGCGGCTTAGCAGCCAAAGTTAATGACAAGCTTGAAAGTGGACCAAGAAGCACCTTATCAGCCGGCCGGGAGATAATTTGAAAGGGGCTGTTTTTAATTCGGCTCTTGGATACACTTGAGCACCTCTGGCTGATGGATTAGGAGCATGAGGAGGCGATGGAGGAGCAAAAAAATAAAAAGAAAAAAAGTTTGCCCACGTACTAACAAACTTTGTTCCTGGAGTTTGCGAACCCAAATGGCAACAGGCCGTCATGTTGCGTGTGTCACCTGCAGCACGTAGGAGAAGCAGTCCCGGAACTCTTCTCTCGCCAGCTTGGTGCCGTTGACAAAGACTTGGCCCGACAGGGTTCCCGAGTTGCCGATCCTTCCCGAGATGGCGTCCAACAACGTGGTCTTTCCGGAACCTGCGCCGCACGCAAACGCGGCAGCCGAAAGGTGACGCCATTTTGCTTCTTGGAATTGATGAACATTGCAAAAAATGGCCGCCCAGCAACAAATGGCGCCCGAGCCGGCGGCCCACCTGAGTTTCCCAGGATGCCCATAATCTCCCCGCTGTCCACGTGGAAGGAGACGTCGTTGAGGATCTGTCGAGTCCGTCGCTTGGTGTAGGAGGGCAAGTCCCACCAGGGGCCGACGCGCTCGCTGCAGGGAAACAAAAGTGCTCCTCACACCTCAAATCCCGCGCCGAGGCTGAACAACAAAATGGTTGCCACTTAACGGGCACAGAAGTGGACTTAAGACTCAAGACCTCTGATAGGGACTTGGTTTTGGGTTTTTTAAGCCTGATGCCAACTCCAATTTGGCAAAAAAAAAAAATCTGATGTCCGATAATGAGTAAAAAAAAAAAAAACAGATAACCTTAGCTGCAGACCATAAATGTATGCAGTACATGAATCATACAAGGGAACATATTTTGATTCTGAGCACCAACTGTGGCTGCGTGGCATTTTCTTTCTTTTGCTATTTCCTAAACAGGCGTTTGCGTGCGCCGTTGTGGGCGTGCACACGGCCGACCAGATTCACGGCCAAGGGAGACGGCTCCTCTCGCTCCCTGAAACTGCGCGAAAATCAAGATACGCACAAGCGCGTGCGCGGCGTCTACGAAAATAAAACGCGTATGGTCAAGTGACTGAGCCCGAGTTGGACAAGCAAAAAAAGGTGGAGGAATGGAGACCTCTCCCCGCTGTCAGACCGGCTCAGCGGCGGGTTTGAGGCAACCGGGGGCCGGCCTTCCGACCGGACCGCGGTCGCGCCGGCGCTCACCTGACCGCGTAGCTGATGTTGCTGGCACTGAGGCAGCACGCGGGCCCGGCCGCCTCGTCCGCGCCGTCCCCCTTGGCCTCCGGCGCAAAGCGGAAGGACCGTCCGTCCCCGCCGGGACGCTCCTGCGGCGCCGAGTCCTGTCCGCTCATCTTCAAGCCGCGTCCACCCGAGCTGCAGCTCCCCCGCACGCTAACAGCGCAAAGCCATAAACACGCCACGGGCTTATCGCGGGGAACTTTGCTCCGGGCTCGTATAAAGCGGACGGGCAGAAGCGAGCGGCGCGTCCCGGAAGCCGCCGAGGCGACGGCACATCGTTTCGCAGGAGACGTTTGTGGCAGGGCAGAGGGGAGGAGCGAGGGAAGGACATCGGCAAGAAGAGGGGCGCGCAGGGGGCGCCCCGACCGTCGGACCGGACAAACATCAAGTTGCGTCATCATGGAGCCAAACAGTAGCCTGACTCGCGCCGACGGACCCTCGCAGGTCAGTCGCGGACATCCTCCTTTCATGTTTGTTTTGTGGCCGTTTCAGGTCGGTTCGCCGTTGCGCGCAGTTGACTCGCTCGCGCGTATCGTCGGAAGCGTTTGCAAATGGAATAGTGAGCTCGGAACAAGGAAGGAATCCGAGTCGAGACGACATTCGGAGATGTTTGGCCGCGGCCGTCCGATCGGAGCGCAGGAAAGTCCAGAGGGCCAAACGTCATAGCGTATGCTCGGATTGCTTTGCAGCCGCACGCCGACGCCGGGCCCTTCTCGACGGAGGAGGACAGCGGCCTCTACTTCACGTACGGCGGTGAGCCCAACCGGCTGGAAGTCAACGACCTGCGCTACGAGGTGACGACTTCAACGTGGCCTCCTGGCACCGCCGCACGCGTGCGGCCTCCGCCCGGGCCTCCGAGCCACTGAGTGTGCGTTGATCCCAGGTGGACACGGCGGCGCAGATTCCCTGGTATGAGAGGCTGTCGGCGCTCAAGCTGCCCTGGGCCGCGAAAGGCCACAAGCGGACAGCCATCGACAAACTCAGCCTGCGCGTCCGCAGCGGCCAGATGCTGGCCGTCATTGGGAGCTCGGGTAAAACGCAAAATAGACACCAAACGCACCTGCGCTGCGCTGGCAAAACCAGCTTGCAAAAACATTCCAAACTTTGACAATAAATCAAAGTAGGTTTCTAAAATGACAAGAAGAAAGATGATGATGATCCCAGGACCTGATTGAAACAAAGATATTTCCACGCCGGGCTGGCTTCACTTCTGTTGGCAGCGTATTCCGTTTGTGCGCAGCACAGCAGCTAAATGCGCCTTCACCATGTTTGCTTTGAACTCTGGGCTCCACTTACTGACCCGAGTCTGGAGAGCTCTCCCGGGTTTATCCTCAATCGGGACCCAAACATACAGTGATCGATAGATCGGCATCCCAATTTCTTTGGAAAAAAAATAGAATATCTTCTGCGGCTGAGCAGGAGCCAACGTAAAGCCTTGTATTGTACGCGAGTACGACCATTGCCACTACTCCTGACAGAAATCCTTGTGGTTGCGCCGGCGCAGGTTGCGGCAAAACCTCGCTGCTGGACATCATCACGTGTCGCGACGAGGGCGGCTGCGTGACATCCGGCCAGATTCTGATCAACGGTCGCCCCAACACGGCTCAGCTGGTAAAGAAGAGCATCGCGCACGTGCGCCAGGACGACCGCCTCCTTCCTCACCTCACCGTGCGCGAGACCCTCGCCTTTGTGGCCAAACTCAGGCTGCCCACGCACTTCACGCAGGCCCAGCGCGACCAGAGGGTAAGGCAGTCGACCGACTGGACCGCGTGTTTTTGTTTGTGTGAATGAAGCACACAAATAAAGCTGCCTCACCTCGCCTAAACATAACAGATGAACTGTGAAACCTGACCCCACGGCTCCGCCAGTTACTGTCGGTGGTCGGATTCCAAAAACCTGTCCCTGTGTAGTTTGTCTTGGAAACTCGATACCGTTTGACAACTGGGGCAGACCAGAAAGAGGGTTTGGTGTCAGAAACCGGTGCCGGAATAGGTCAATATGGTACCCTCGACAACTTTGGACAACGGTCCATCCAAGTCCAACTCGGTCAAGCAGTGTGTGCGGTCTGTAAAACGGGCTCCAGAGTTCTCGGTCACCGGACCCTTGACACCCGTGGACTATGGTCCATCCAAGTCAGACCAGGTAAGGAAGAGCATGTAGTTTCTGAAAGAGATTCCCTAGCTGTGAGTCTGACACCCCTGGCAAACTTGGGACAATGGTCCATTCAAGTCCGACTTAGTCGAGCAGAGGCTGAAGTTCCTACAAGCGGCCTCAGAGTAGTTGGTCTGGTAGTCTTGACAACTTGTGACAATCGTCCATCCTGGGAGTAGTTAGTGGGGTTCCAAAAATCATTTGCTCTGATAGCCTTGACTTCTGACAATGGTGGATCCAAGCCCAAATCTGACCGGGTCAGGTGGATGTCAACGGATCTCAAAAGGTCCATTGCGGTCTGACCAGGTCGTGGCCGTGTTTCCTCTCAGGTGGACGATGTCATCGCTGAGCTGCGACTGAGACAGTGCGCTCACACCAGGGTGGGAAATGACTACGTGAGGGGGGTGTCCGGAGGGGAGCGGAGGCGGGTCAGCATTGCAGTCCAACTCCTCTGGAACCCGGGTAAGAACCCCCTCCCTCGTCCCTTCCCGGACCTGGCTCAGCTATTAGACCAATCCCCAAAGCAAGCATTTACGTTTCCAGGTATCTTGATTCTGGACGAGCCCACGTCAGGTCTGGACAGCTTCACGGCCCACAATCTGGTAATCACGCTGTCCCGCCTGGCCAAGGGGAACCGTCTGGTTCTGCTGTCGGTCCACCAGCCTCGCTCGGACATCTTCCGGCTCTTTGACCTGGTGGTCTTACTCTCCTCGGGCTCGGCCGTGTACTGCGGTGCCGCCAGGGACATGGTACCGTACTTCACGGCGCTGGGCCACCCCTGCCCGCGCTACTGCAATCCGTCTGACTTCTACGGTAGGACCTCGAGGCTTCTCTGCCCCGTAAGCGCATACAACGTCTCTGACAAGCCTCCCTGCCTTTGCGCGCCAGTGGACCTGATCAGCATAGACCGCCGTAGTCCGGAGCAAGAGGCCCAGTGTCTGGAGCGGGCCCGGGTGTTGGCGGAGCAATTTTCGGAAAAGGTCCGGGACACCGATGACCACATGTGGAACGGCGGGACGGGCGTGGCGCACCCTGAGAGGTTGCTTTGTACTTAGTGAGTTAGCATTTTAACAACCGTCATTAAAAAGAGCACCTGATGGCAGGGCAAGATGCCATCCTCCTTATCTTACGGCCGGAGCATGTTGTACCCTGCTTATCTCATCATATGTCGACATATCAAATGTTCCCATTTGATATTACCTACCGACAGGACCAGAGTAAAGATCCTAAAACGAGTCAGGAGCCTAAATGATCGGCCTCGGTGCTTTCCACACCGAAGTTACTATTTTTCGTCAGCATTCTGCCCGCTTGCACCCGATCAACTCTCATTAGGAATGATCTTGCTATCTTGCTCGACAATTATGTGTCAGCATTTCTTCAAAAATAGTCCCCCGACCGAAAAATCCAGATTCATACGATTTTCGTATGCAGGTCTTTGTATGTCGGCACGCTAACGGTTAGCATGATTGTATTTGCTGAAACGTACCCAAGTGCCGGGCAAAAGTCAAATATCGATCCGCCTTACTGATTTCGGTGCCATCTTACACCCGGTTAGCATCCCAAACGCTAAGATTGCAAATGTTCGCGCTCGATCAACAACCGTGAGAAATAGCGGCCGTCTACAGGGTGAGACGTCAAATCCTTGAGAGTCCGGGCCACCGCTCGACTGCGTACCGCTATCTTGCAATGAGGTTGCCGTCTGGCCGCACGTTAGCGTGTCAGCGGCTGACATGCCGGCATCTCATCGACAGCAGCTCTCCGCCGCCCGACGAGACGCAAGAGGACCAGGTCGTGGTCACCTCCAAGGGAAGGGAGCGACCGCCGGGACGGCTCCAGCAGTTTTCCATCCTCATCAGGTGAGAGCAGGAAAGAGGCGGCAAAGCAGTGAGACGCCTCGTGGGGCCAACCATCTCCTCATCTGCCAGGCGCCACATGTACAATGACTACCGAGACCTGGTCACCCTGCTGGTGCACGGCCTGGAGGCTCTGCTGATGTCCCTGCTGGTGGGCTTCCTGTACTACGGCGCCGGAGAGCAGCCCCTGTCCATTCAGGACACGGTGGCCCTGCTCTACATGATCGGAGCGCTCACGCCCTTCGCCGTGGTGCTGGACGTCATAGCGAAATGTGAGCGTCCGTTCGTATCAAACGCCCAATTGAGTTGATAGGTCAAGGTCATTCCTCGTCCTCTGGCGAGTCATATCGGTAATCAAAGATGATGGACTTTGATAAAGTGCAGATAATCATTTGATTGAGGAGCCAGCAAGTCTCGAGACCAAGGTCCACCACCCACTCTGTGGAGGATTCATTTGCCGGCCAAGACTTCACACCGAGAATAATACGACTCAGCTATTAGATCGGTGGCGCTAACTGAAGTCTAACATGCCTCGAGATCTGAGCAAATGTCACTTGTAGGTCACGCGGAGAGAGCCATGCTCTACCACGAGCTGGAAGATGGCATGTACTCGGTGACCTCCTACTTCTTTGCTAAGGTACAGTACACAAAATCAGCAGCAGGGTGCAGCCTTGCTCCACCTCGCACCCACAGCGGGTTAACCTGTTTGAAACATTGCGTAATCCCAACCACTAGGGCAGGGCTGTCAAACTCATTTTTGTTGACCTTGGAGGGCCGTTATGACTGAAACCATCTAAAGGAGTCAAGAATGACCGTAGATTCAATACTTGTTCAAGTTACTATCATGAGGGGTTTGGTAACAAGAAAATGCTTTGACTCGCTCTCTTATTTATTACATGTGAGAATTTAGAAAGCATCATGGAAGTTGGCATGTTAAATGGGATTTCACGAGCCACATAAAAAGATATGGCGGTCCAGATTTGGCCCCCGCGCCTTGCCTTTGAGAGCGGTGCACTAGGGGATTTAGGGATTTATCCTGGATGACTCAGGAGTCCGCCGCGAATGAATGAGAATTGATTAAAAAGCTACGAAAAGCCGCCGACTCGCCCCTGATATTTTTGGGATGCAATGCTAACATGCCGCCATTTGGCAAGATAGCAACTCGGGCAGACAGAGCTAAGCATTTTGTGCATTGCGCCCTGCAGAACTCAAAAGGAATCCAATTGTTTTGCTCACGTTTGGCTTCGGCTGTGTCCGCAGGTTCTGGGGGAGTTACCTGAGCACTGCGTGTTCACGTTGGTCTACGCTCTGCCAATCTACTGGCTGGCGGGCCTGAACGAGGCGCCGGACCGCTTCCTGCTCAACTTCCTGCTGGTGTGGCTGATGGTGTACTGCAGCCGCGCCATGGCGCTCTTCGTGGCCGCCGCGCTGCCCACTCTGCAGACCTCGGCCTTCATGGGCAACGCGCTCTTCACCGTCTTCTACCTGACCGGGGGCTTCGTCATCAGCCTGGAGAACATGTGGCTGGGTGAGCCGAGGCTGCCGAGTCGGGAGCGTCCCGGTGGACGTTTGGATTGTATTGTAAAATTGGCTTCCTACGTCTCGCAGTGGCGTCGTGGCTCTCTCGCACCTCCTTCATGCGTTGGGGCTTCCAGGGGCTTCTGCTAGTGCAGTTCAGAGGAAACAAATACCCCGTCACCATCGGCAACTTCACCCTGGACGTGGACGGTATACACGTAAGTGCGACAGATCTACAAATGTCCAAGGGAATTCATCATTCGTTCAAATAAATCGTCTATTTTTGTACGCACCTGTGTGTGTGTGTGTGGTCAGGTCGTGGAAGTGATGAACATGAACCAGTACCCTCTGTACTCGTGCTACCTGGTGCTGCTGGCCGTGTGCTTGGTCTTCATGGCGCTCTACTACATCTGCCTCAAATTCATCAAGCAGAAGTCCAGTCTTGACTGGTGAATGTGATTCATCACAGCTCGCGACGGTTTTACATTTGGCAAATTTCGACGCCACGCAAGCCAGCTGTGGGAAATAATCACATATTATGCTTTTCACAAAAACAAGAAACTATGGTGGAAAAAGTGACGCGATTACCCTTTTTTTTTGGCCAGTCGAACCACATGTTGGCGTACCGCAGTCTGCCGCTCGATGGCAGCAGAGCACCGCAGTAACGTTGAAGTCACGTTCGATTTTTGCATGTTTCATTTTCTGTGGATGCCTATGAACTCTGTGTGTGTGTGTGCGTATCAGTATCAAGTCACTGAAGGAAAAGGCCTTGAAGATAATTCTTCCCTAAATAAAAAATATTGTACTTGTAGACTGGTTGTTTTATATGTGTACTCTATTTCTCGAGCACTTTAAAACAACCGCCGCTGATTAGTAACAAAGACAGAAGTACAAATACTAAAATTCCCGCTGAGTTTTGACTCGACGCAAATTTTATTTCTCTTAACAATGGAATTCTTTTGTAATAGTTGGAAGTAGAATTACACTGCTCCACATTTTCTCTCTTTTTTTAAAGAGATGCAAGTCAACTTTTCTGATGGTTTTGCACCGACACCAAATCTGCCCTTGTACTTCCTCAAGCACATTTAAAAATCGTAATATGCATTACAGCAAAACGTTTTTTTTTTACCGTTGGTGGAAAAAAAATCCACATCACGCAAGCTTTGATAGGTCAATGCAAATATCTCTCAAAACCAACGTGCAAGAAAAAAGTTAATCGGCCTCAAGCAGACGGTGAGGGTCACATGAAGCCATCTCTGATGAAAATGGGCTGCTGACTAGCAGAATGACTGCATTTACTCATCTGACTTGAGTTATTTGAAATGCTGAGTCATGAGGCACAGTAGCCCTCATATTTTACAAACCCGACGTGATTAGATTTATATATATATATATATATATATATATATATATATATATATATATATGTGTGTGTGTGTGTGTGTGTGTGTGTGTGTGTGTGTGTGTGTGTGTGTGTGTGTATACTGTATATACACACACACACACATATAGAGGATATAGTTTTGTGTTTTGCGTTGCACAGCACTGATAATGCAACACATGGATCCCGAACATTTATTAGCATAAATACTTCTGTACACGGTTACCACAGTCCTACTGATAGCAGAGGACAGCGGAACACCACTCACATCATGTATGGAAAAAGAAAAAAACAAAACATCTAACTGGGGGTCGGGGGGAAGTTGGGTCTTTATTCGTTGACGGGTTGAGCGTTGACTGTCCTCTCTTTCAGTTTGTCGGCGTAGAACTTGAACGACTCCTGCAGAAGAAGAAAGAGAGGTCGGCGTGAAACCCAAAATGACACTCGGGTGCCGTTTTGGCCTTTGTGAAAGAGTGCGCCCCTCCTGGGTGCGCTTAAATAGCTTGCGCTCTCCAAACAGCTTGTCTCGTTTCATCTTTAAATCCCCATTAATACACAAAGAAGGGATTTGACGCACGCGGGCGCACACACACACGTAAGGTCTGCACACAGAGAAAGCCTCCTCTCGGTTAATTAATCGCTGTTTTGATCCACGCCAGGTGTTTTGTGTGTGTGCGTGTGTGCATGCACACGCGCATTTCTTGTTTGGCTGGATAAAGGCTTTTACGGAAAGTACAGCAGTACCTTGACTGAAGAACTTAATTTGTTCCGTGAACAAAGGCCAAAGCAACGTAGCACACTGAAATTACATGAATCCACCAGCCTGTTTTTTCAAGACTTTGCACAGTTGCACCTCCGAGGCCCGGGAGGAGTCAAATTAAACAGCCAAGTCAAGTGAGGTTTGGGAAAATGGCATCCCACCCTACTTGACAGTCATTTGAATTGTCGCGAGTGAAGTTCCGTCAGGAAGGAAAATGCTTTTTATTCTCGTTCGCGGCGACGCTTCAAGCTCCGAGCTCCGAGCTCCGCCCCCAATCGTCACGGTTATAAAGTGGGGAAGACCAGACAGGACCGACCCCTTAAAAAAGGGGCGAAGATCAGGGAGGCTTTCGATCATGGCGTCAAGCCGGCGGGGGTCGCAAAGTGCCGCTCGAGCGCCGCTGTGGAGTTTTTACGACGGCGCTCGGGTCCGCCCGCGTCCCGAAGGCCGAGCATCACTTCACTCTCCTGATGTGGCAGATGTTGAATTATACAAGAGCCTCTCTTAACTTGGTCCCGCAGGTGAGTCAGGCCGCCGGTGCGCCCGCCTCCGGGGGTCTCGGCGGCAACACAAGAGCCCTCTAAAGTGTGTGTCGATACAAAATGTCTGCCCAAAATAGGCCCGCGCCCACTGACGTCATTTGACAAGTGCTCAAAGGCTCCCGAGTAGCAGAAAAAAGCCAAACGGCACTCAAAGCTCAATCGCTTCTGCGTGGAAATGACGTTTGAAACATTTTCTTGCATAAATACCTCCACTTTTGAATCGGAACATATATATTTTGCTGAATTATGTCGGGTGCTTTTCAACTCAAAGTAGCTGATGCGCTCAAATGTTTGATGAGTGTGAAGTTTGAAAACACGCTCGTCTGATCGAATACCAAATCCGACTTGAAAATAGACGTCATTTGGTAGAGAGGCACAACATTTACGTACGTCGCGGGCTTTATCGGGGTCAGGGGGTTTTTGAAACGTGTGGCCTGCCTGCAGTTAAAATGACCAATCGAAGAAGCTCAAGAGCATGTTTGATTTGCAAAGTGACTCATTCCCACCATCTATTCATTCATTTATTTCAACGAATTCGGAAAATGATTCCTTAAAAGAACATCTTTCACTTTTTCATCAAATTAGCGGCGGCGGCACTCACGGGGGGCTCTGGGAAAGGCGGCGTTTCTCCCGCGTCGCGGTGCAAGACGGCCAGCCGCTTGAGTGACAGCTCGTCCATGACCAGCCCCTCCTCCAGCGCGCGCTCGTACAGCGCCTTGGCCGACGCCAGGTCCTTGTCCGCGACTGCCGCAGGATCCGATGCGCGACAAAGAAACACATTTGAGATGGAAACGCTGCGCCTTTCGTGACTTTTCAGAACACTGGAAAGGTGCCCTCAAGTCCAAATCAACTTCCAAGACGAATTTGCCAACTTTTAGAGCAACTTACAGCCGCGCCCCGCCGATATGAAGAAGGACTTGATTGCAATTCAAGTAGTCTATCAAAATGAATTCAAAATCTACTTAACGGGGGAGACAAAACTTGGAAGGAAAACCCATTAGCAGACCTTGCTTGCTCCAAGTTCAAGCACTTTAAAAGCACTTTAGCCACATTTGCGGCACTTTATGAACCTTGAACAAAGTATGAGAAACAATCGGAAGCATCGAAGAACCCTGTAAACCCCGCGCCAGTCGACATGCCCTTTTTTTACGGACATTAAAAAATCACTCGGATGCGCAAACGGCTCCTTTTGTCACGCAGCGTAAAATTTAGCGCCGCATCCAATAATGCGCTGCGCTTGTGTTCCGCCACTTCTTTCCTACCAAAAGGGAAAATAACCAGGTTACGTCGATTAAGCAAGAGAGAAAGCGAGCCCAAGTGCGCCAAAGCAAGTCCCCTCGGAGCACCTCGCGTTTGAGCAGCCGGCTAATGCGAATGAAATAGTCATGTGCGCTCGTCTTTGCCGTGATAACGGGGCGGCTTGGGGGGTGTTCGGGATTATAGTTCAAAGGCCGGCGGAAGACAAGAGAAGTGCTGAGTGGCAGGTCGTGTCGCGATTAGCACGCTAGGCTAGGCAGGACAGCTAACTCATTAGCGGGCATGTCTTCTTCAAAAAGGCCAGCATGTTTTCTGACACCGTGCCCCCGCACGCGCATACGTTGAAATGAGCGCTCACCATTCGCAGGGGTGGGGGACCAAGAAATGCAAATCAAGTGTTTATCCTGACCAATTTTAAGAACTTAAATCAGTCCTTCTCCCATTGCGGCGAGGGGCGGGTAGGGCCGGCCCCCTGCAGTGGGGGCCCCCCCAACACTAGAATAAAGTCTAATTGGACATCCACGACAGTAGGTGGCAGTGGCGTTCTCATGTGTCTATTTTTTAATTGGGGGCAAAAATTCATGCACGTCAAATCTTTTGTGTTAGACTAAAAAACAAGGTCAATAAAGTTCTTGTGATAAATTGATCTACATTCCCTTTTTTTGTCTCCTTGAATGGGTATACAGTACTGTAATGTTCTAGACAAGTGTACTTATCACGATTTTATGGACAATTGAAACGCACCGTACATCACCCTAGAAAAGAAACGGTGTACAAATGATGGCCAAAACCTGTATGCATTGTTAATTCAGCCACACCAACTACGGTAGGCTGAGCACGCGGGCCCGGCCGGTGTCGTGGCGCGGCTCTTACCGTGGCACTTCATCAAGTAAGGGTAGAGCACTTCCTTCTCGGCAAAGTCCGGGATCAGGCTCTGCAAGGTCTTGATTTTGCCCACCTACCAAATCGCACACAAGAACAATTGTCACATCAGGTGCTTTTTTATTAATTTAGTAATACATTGTTATTTATTGTTTTTATTTGTTGAGATTGACGTCTATGCTTTTTTTATGCAGTTCAGTTTTGCTGCCCTTATTTTTAGCTGTGTGTGTGTTTCAATGCACTGCGTGTTTGCACCGCGGTTGAGAGGAAAGTCATTTCATCTGTTGCCGTATGTTGCACAACGAGCATATTTGACAATAAAGCTTGACTTGACTTGAGGTGGGATGAGCCACACGTGCTAAATTTCATTAAGAGCAAAATGTTTCAATATTTACAAATGGATGAGTCAGTCTTTTATGACACTAAAGTAATACGATTTTGAAAGGATTTTTGCTGGACCGCCCATAAGGAAACAAACAAAAACAAAAAATGCCAATGGGTCCATTTTGGAAAAGTCAGAACATTTCGAGATGGAAAAAGACAGTTGAAGGTATATCTATATTTTTTTTTCTTCAGCTAAACATTTTGACCCGCAAGACAACACTAGGGGTAAAAGCTGCTTTAAAAAAAAAAAAAAACCCAGCAACAACCAAAACCCAAAAACGTGACTGGACCTGTCCTGGCCGCTGAGACGCTCGTGCCACGTAGGACACCAGCGCTTCCTTCTGCTCAGCCAAGGCGTTGACCCTCTGCAAGAAGAGACAGAAAATATGGCTTCAGGGGAGACAAATGTGGCATTTTAAATGGGGACGAACGGCATTACAGTGTTTCATGCTGTCATGTAATCCATAGTTTGTTAAATAGTGATGAGGGAGGAATGCATCTCATTCATTCATTCAAGACCATCATGCCAGACATGGCTGTTTAATTACTGAAAAGGATAATCGCCCCAAATGTCAGAAAAATGGGGGGGCTGCAGACATGGTGAGATTGATTTCATTTTACAAGTTCTATTGCATGACTATACTGAGGAGGTGAAAATTGTGATCATGATGATAATGATAATTTAGTCGCAAAAAACTGCGTTGTTGACTTAAACTAAAATTTTTTTTAAAAAGCTGCTCTATTCCTGCTGAAATAGTGATGACGTGCAGCGGCAACATGCGTTTTCATTAGTGTGCACTTAAGTGACACATGCAAGCAAACGACTGAGAGGGGTGATCACCCAGCCAGCCAGCGAGAAGTAATGGCCGTGAAGCGGCAGCAAGCCTCTCCCATTTACCGCCCGCCTATCGCCTCTTTCTTGGCCATTCTCTCACCGTCTCATCTAGCGTCTACATTTTCATTTCCCAGAGCTCGCCGCAAAGCCGTCGAGCTTTAACTCAGGCACTGCGTGTAAATAAGTGAAGTAGAAGCCCGAGTCAGTCGACCGCAGAGCGCCAGACTCCGTGGGATGCGGGACGCAATTGAAAAAGGTCGGATAAATTAGTCAAAACCCGTGGTGGCGAACGCATCCGGCCATCACAAGGGTTTGACGACTGGCCAGAAGCATGAAGGAGTTGGGAAAAAGAAATCATCACCACTTGCCATTTTGTTTCTGCGGTGAATGATTCTTATTGGCTTTACACAGAGAAAGCACAAAGGCCTTAAACTGGGGAGTGTCAAGGAAGGCCGGCGAGGGAGTCGCCGGCGTAGCAGATGATCGGCAGAAGGATCGAGATGCAACAAGGAACATGAGAAATCGAGTGTCGAAAGTGATCTGGGATGCAAAGAATAACACAGCCCTGGAAAGAGTCAAGAAGTGAAAGAAACTAAGGAACAGACTTCAGTCTCGAGACTGGCGTCAACAAAGACCGCCATATTCCAGATTGTGTCTTGAGGGGCTCCAGGGCGAACAGATTAGACACGCCCAAGGGGTCCAAACAGTGACAGGAGACACAGGACAGCTCCTTGTGGATCTCCAGAGAGAAAGAGCGAGCTCCCGGACAGTAGAGCAATTGAGCCCCAGGATTATTGACGGTTCATTGACGGCCGGTACGCACTAGGACATTTCAAAGGCCGGCAGGCATGCGCGTTCACAAAGACTTACGGCCAGCATCAACTTGGCTTCCTCTACTTTGTCCAAATCCAGAAGGTTTAGGAAGAGATCGGAAGCCGGCCTGTAACAGGCAAAGTGGTTGGCGAGCCGCTCAGCCATGGCGCTCACTGCAAGGCAACGGGAACCTTTTGGTCAACGGCGTTTTTGCCCAATCACAAAATGTCACCGCGCGCGTCTTGGCTTACACCTGTCGAAGGCTTCGTCGTCCTTTTCCTCCAAAATCCTCCGGAACACGAAGGCCATACTGGGGCTTTTGCCGTCCGCACCGGTGTAAACTTCCTCGAGCATCTCGACCGCTGACTCCAAATCGCCCCTGAGGACAAAAGTCGGGTCAGAGAGACAGTCAGCCTTTTTTCTTGACCGTGTAAACTTTCCTCCGCTTTGTTCGCTCGGTGAAATGTTTGGCGCACGCAAAGTGAAAGCCGGACAAATATCAGCCAACTCAATCTGGCAACCCGGCCTCGGCGACTACACTTAACTGTTCCACGCTTGCCTATGCGATGAATATTTAACTGCGGCGGCATGCGCACGCGCCGATGCGCAAGTGTCCAGAGGTGGGTGAACATATCCACCCTGATTGTTGCAACCGGGACCGTCTGAATAATTCAGCGGGGGAAGGGGGTGGGGGGCAGTAAATGCGGTTCTCTCCGCTTTCCGGCCCCGCTCGCTTCCCCACCCGGGCTCTTAACCAGTCAGCTTGACTCCGGCAGAGCGGGGACGCCACGTGTCAGAGCGGCTCAGGGCGCCGCTCCCGGAGGTCAAGGTTCAAGCCGACAGGGCCGAGCAACGATGGCCAACCGGGCGTGAGGCCGTCTTGCCGTTTCTCGCGCTCTCGGGTTGGCGCGGGGACGCCCGTCGCGCTAATGCGGCGAGTGGCGCCATGAAAGCTCGATGCGCAACGCCTTCTTATATTTCGGCCGCTCTCGTTTGAGAGGCGACGCGACGACGGTGGAGGGCGGCTGTTTTCAAGACATTAAAAAGAAGCCGGGAATCATCCGACCATGCCCGTGTCTCCCATTTGCTCCGGACGCCCTGCCTGCTTGCTAAGCTTTTATGCTACGAGCGTGTCCTAACAGGTCTTGTCAGCGCGCTCATGTGTTAAAACTGTTGCTCTTTGTGTCAACCAACTTGTGCCTTGTTCTTTACAAACTCATTGGCAGAAACAAAGTTTGTTTTTCAAGTTTTTCAACAGACCGACGACGCCTGCGACAGCCTGCGCGACGACCGGCTAATTGATGAGCAATATTCTTAGCGGGGAGATTTTCCCCACCACCGTGACTATGCCAGGGGTTCCCTGAAAAGTCTGTCAAAATTAAGGAAAGGGATCCTATTTCTGGCCCGGGCCTGGATCTCGAGTCTCTCAATTCGGAATCCCGCCGAGTAGTCGTGATATTCAAAAGAACCCAGTAAGGACTTACCGTTTGATGTGAGCCAGGGCCTTGTTGTTGGTGAACAACATGGTGGACAGGTTGAGACTGGTGCCGAGACCCTCCATGAGCGACTGCACTTCGGTAATTCCCGCCACGTCGCCTTGGCTGCCGAGGGCCTGCACCAGCCTGGTGACGGCGAGCTGCGAGGGCACGTGGTCCTGACGCAGCATCGACTTGAATGTCTCCACGGCATCTGAGGGGACGGGAAAACCAGATCCCGTGTCGTGTTTGGCAAGACTTTGTGTGTGTGTGCGCATGTGCATGGTCTTTACCTTCGGTCTGGCCTCGCTTGCTCTGTGTGACCACCAGCAAATTGGTGGCAATGTCACTCAGCTGGAAGCTTGGAAATCGAGACTGGGCACTGAAATAGTTGATAGGTTGCTGTATGTGACCATTTCCAAAGACTCAAAAGCAAGCCACCCACCAATAAAGCACAATAAAGTTGATCAGTTTGGACATCAACTATCTCCGGTCTTTGTCGTCTATTCACTTAAGTATCGGTTGATCATGATTTGCAAATCATTGTCGACTGTTTTTAGTGACCTTGAACACAACATCCCAACTTCACCGGAATAAAATGTGGTTTTGCCACAACTTTGGGGTTATACAGGCGGACTTGTAATAAAACGGTACGAAAATGTACCGTCACAATTATAGTGACCAAAATCGCTAAATCTAACGATATATAATAATTTCATCAAGTACATTGATGAAAAAAAGGAAAAAAAAGTGGATCCTCGAGGCTCGGGCAGGGGGGGAAATTAATCCTTTGCTTTTAGTCTCTGCAATGCTACAGTAAATAACGGGTTGGTCCTAAACACATTGTTACACGGGCCAATGGAAAAGAAAAATCATCATGTACACGTGGGACAGGGAAGAAATAACGTCGTCGTCCAAGATAGTGGCAAGTACCCTCCAGATGGAGCTTTATCGCTCCAAAGCGTACCCTGGTGAGCTCAAGCGAGAGGCCTGTTAGCTTTCAACATGACCGAGGGACAGGGATTTGTCAGCAATGAAAGCAAATCTATTTTTTTTCCCCCCTAAGCCGAGGCGAGACGGTTAATAAGGAGGCATCGCATTTGGGGTGTGGGGGGGAGATCCTGTGGACCAAGTAGAGACAATGCAAGTTCCACGAAGGATGCCATGTCTGAGCCTCTTACGTCACCCCGGCAATAATACAGCGAAGACGTGAACGGCTTGATGGATGCCGGAGACGTCTTGCTCCGCGTGCGCCACGGTGCACGTGGACCGCATGTGGTCGGAGTGTGATTCTGCATCTGATCAATGCCCCCCCCACCTCCATCATCTGCTCTCATCCCATAGGCATGTTGTCCTGATTTCTTTGCCACCGAAGCCTCAATCAGACTCTTCCTTCTTTTGACTTCTTTTTAGAGCCCCACAAGCAGATTAATCCGCACGCTCAATTGAGCATCCGGCGAGGCGGTCCTTATCACCACGGCGACACCGGGGGTGGGGCGCGGGAGCCGCTTGCGACAGGGTCACAGCGGGAACGGGGTCGCTGCGGTGGGGTCTGCATTACGCTTATCAGGTGGGAGAGAAGCTCAAGAGGCTCTCTGGCGCACGCACACTTTCCCTGAGAGCTTCTCCTTCCAGGCATATTTGCACTTCAGCCAATGAATGCATCATCACCACACCCTCAATCCCTTAATCTGGCCACAAACGCCCCCCCCAACCCACCCCATTCGCTACTCAATTCTGTCCAGATTACCTCGAAACAAACGCACAAAGAATTAATGCCTATAGCGTCTTCATTAACCTCCTGCGTGATTAAATCTAGACGTCCTCGCCTTTTCTCCCCCCCACCCGCCACTTAGCTTTTTTTTTTTTTTTTTATCTCCTTCTTTCTCGCCATTATCATCTTCCCCAGCACCGACTGGCCTCTCGGCTCATTTCACTCCTGGGCGCGAGCGCAGATAAAATGTGAAAAAACACAAGCGCGCTTTCACGCAGCGCAGGGGGGGCCGTAAACTAGTTCAAACAAGAGCAGAGATGGGTTATCGCTCGTATTGCGCAGGTCTTAAAGCGTGGCGATTATTTCTCATAACACGGGAGGCAGAATCATGTAGGCTGATAAAAACACAGACGGAGATGTATTTTTTTTTTCTGTTCCTGTACAAATTAGTGATAGCATTGCACAGTAAGTGCTCGCTTGTTTTCCTCTGAAGGACAAAGAACAAAAAGGCAGATTGGCAGCACTCGACTCTGATTCCCTATATCGCTCTACAAGCTCCAACGCACCAAAAAATAAAACTTCCCAAACTAGCTGTTCCTATGGTAGCTTTGGAACAAACATCAGGGCAACGACAACAAGAGGAAAGCGCAACATTTCCCATCAGTGGAAACGCTCAGTGGGCAGTTTCCGACTGACTGGCAGACGCATCGAATTGCCCGCCGACGCTTTTGGCACATGTGACGGTGAGGCGACTTACGCATCCTTGAGCGCCACGGCGTCCTCCAAAGCTCCTCCGGCCAGCAGGGAGCGGATCACGTGGTCGTACGAGGCGGCGCCCAAAGCCACGCCCCGTTTGTCCGCTTCCCTCAGCATCCTGTAGGCCTCTGGAAGCGAGCGCAAGAGCAGACTTATCATGGGCTGCACCGGTGAAGTTGGAGCCAACTCGGACGATTTCAGTTTGGAGGGAGTTCGCAGAGGAGAACATAGACGAGTTGAGGAAAACTTAGCCGAATAGCATGGGAAATTTCAGTCAGTCACCACGGCCTAAAATATTTCACGATTTGGCATCATTTTGTTGATTGAATAGTCAATAACAAACTACTTAAAGTGGTTTTCGTGTGGAAATGATGCAGGAATTTGCCATCTGAAAGGCATTTTTCACATGCTTTTAATCAATCTTGATGAAAGGTTCCCTTTTTGAATTCAACTACTGCAATGGACATTTCTGCCATGTTTGGTTGAAACGAGTCGGTTCCAAGTTGTGAAATCCTTCCAGCAGATTTCCTCTGAATTCAAATGTCCTTTTGGGAATTGCATGGCTGTCGTGCATCTACTTCCCCACCTATCTGAGCAACAATGGTGCCTGGACCTATCAAGACCTTTTGCAGAGAGCCATTTTTGCTGACCCAGCATTCTGCTACTAACATTTGGCCAAATTCAACAAATTGGTCAGCAACTGGAGGATCTCGACCTCCGGCATCTTACCGTCGGCTTTTCCCTTCTTGCAGAGGGCCAGAAGTCGGATTTGATACTGGGGGTCATTTCCCGCACCTCTGCGGGGTGTTTCTGGTTTGACCTGCTGCGTGTTGGCAGCTTCTTCGTACCAAGTCTGTAAAAGACACACACGAGATCAAACTCAGACTGATGTCTCCATCAAAACACTGCCCTGGCTCTCACAAGTTGCTGCACATATTCTGCATGTGTGTTTGTGTGAGAGAGATGTGGAGCGGCCATGCCAGGGTCCCCTGATGCTCGATCACCCGTGTAGCAGCGAGGGGAGGGGGTTAAGCTGTATTGGCTGGGGGCAAATTAGGGCTGACACCGGGCGGGGGTGGGGATAGGCAAAGAGATGCGTTCATGTTAGTAGAGTGGCGAGCGGGGACGTCAACTGGAGTGCCCCTTGGGGTCATCTAGTTCATCGCTCGGGGCAACGGCGATCGCTTCCCGTTTCGTCAAAGCTTGGAGTGCAAGGTGGAGAGAGGGGGAAAACCATTCAGCAAATGGAAAAGCCAGCCCTCTCGTGGCTTGTCGTCCTAAAGCGTCTTAATTTGGTCTTTGACAGCTTTCCCGCACACGTAAGAGCAAGCCAGCGAGCCATATGGTGGCATTTAGCTGCTGGCTTAATTAGTTGGGCATTACAGATTTGCACCCACACATGCAGCTGTAATTCCTTTCGCCAGCCGGCCGCTCTGATTGACCACGCTGCAATCCTGTTTGCGCCGCTTCATGTAATGAACAGAGGTTTAAAAAAAAAAAAGAAACGGGGTGTTAGGGGCATGCGGAGCAATTCCTAAGAGGGTTTAGGCACATCCCCTCACATTTTAAGGGGCTCTCTTGATACAGACAAGAGGGGGTGAGGTCAACATGCTCTTTCAGTGATTCAGTTAGCTGGCCGCTAATTATTCAACTTGACGGTTGGATATTGAAATGAGTGATTGTGACGCGCATCGGTATGAGGACACGTTTTGTAAGATAAGTACTTGCAATACGCCTGCGGTCTGAAACAAATCAATGGACACTTTTCAATGTTACAGTCCACTTGCATCGGGGGACAAAAGACAGGGCAGTGACCCCCCCATCCCCATCTCATGAATGCGTGTGTAGTTGCAATTGGCCATTCACAAATTGACAAAAGTTTGCAGCCCTACGCCGGGTTATCTCCTGGGAAACTCACCTAGTCTGCGTTTTTGTGGTCAGCCCAAAGGCGGCCATTTTCTGGCATCTTGGTGCCATGGACTCCTGAGGTTAGCCGAGGAGCATCGATCAGAAAACAGTCGTGCTTTCCTGCCATCTTGAGGATTCCATAGACACTTCTCAACCATTGTGTCAATTACTTGTGTGGTGTTCGATATTTCTGGCCGTCTTTACGCTAGTTGTCATCCGGTCGAGACTTTTTCAATGACGTTTTTCCACTTGGGCGGGGGGTCTGCGCTCCATGGCGTGCCATTGCAGTCGTCACCACAAAATTGAATTGACTCAGAAAAGGTGGAGAGCCGGGTCACTGACTACAGTAATTCACGGCAAAATCCCTGGCCACATATTTTGTGCTAAATCTCGAGCACAAAACATGTTCAAAACCACAACTAAATGCAGCAGGGGCACCATGTGAGAGACTCCATCTGAAAGTAGTTGTCTTTTTCCATTTACAGTACAATGTGTGTTCAACTTGGTGTTCATGTGTCACATTAGACCGCAGGCGTGTTTTCAATTCCTCCAATGCTCCGAGGAATCTCAAGAATTCTCTACTGCGTCGCCTCCCTTCCCCACCAGGAGCCTTCTGGCTATTATTCTTCTGAATAATTTCCTTAATACAGTTAGCGCCGTGCGCAGGCTACAGCATATCATGTCGTGAAACAGTCTTTGCACCCTTCCTCGTTTCGGTGCTCTTTGCATATTTATCACACACAAAGATTTCATTTATTCAATTTGACGTGATTTCTTGATTCAACAAATGTGGTGCTAGGGTGTTGCCTGTGAAATTGAACTTGGCTTTCCCAAAACTGTTAATTTGTGATTGAAACATCTAAAACTACCATAGGAACAGGTAGTTTGGGATTTTTTTTGAGTGCATTTTATATTTTCTTGGGTAGTCTCTGGGTGATATTAAAATTGCAGTGATGAACCGAAAACTTTGCCAGTGACACACATGCAAAGAACACAGAAGTCTGGAAGCAGTGTCGATTTTACCCGGGGCACCTCGAAGGGAACCTCCTGGCCGTTATTCTTGAGGACGTCGGCCAGCATGCGCAACGTCCTCTCCCGGGGAATGACGTTCTCCTCCTGGATCTTGGTCCACACGGCCTCCGCCTTCTTCCAGTCGTTAGTCTCCTCTAGTGGAGGGGCAGGAATGAAAGAATTCAATTTGAAAGAGGGGAGTGCTGGCCTTGGCGGAAGAGGGTCATGTTAACACGAGGGTAATCAAGACACGAATCTGATCAACGGACTCATCCTTGTCTATGCTGTCGTGGAGGCAATTTGTTGACAATCGGCTGTGATCACGCCACGCGATTCTGCTTCGGTCCCCAACCACAACAAATAAAAGAGGGACTTACTGCAGAGACGGAGGAGGTAACTGTACATCTCATCACGGTCGCACTCAAATAACTTGGAGGTCATATCCACCATCTGCTCCAAGACCTCCATCTCGGGGGCAAAAACATTTCGAGTTTCATCATCATTTTGCACGGAATCTGTGCTCCGGTGCGGTGGTGATTGCGTTACCTGTTGGTTGGTAATGCATTTCTCAGCATACCACTGCAGACGCCCTGGCCTCGCCCTCAAACCAGGAGTCTATGAACGGAGGGGTGGGGGGGTTAAAAAAACTGTAGTGATGCACTTTTATGGTGACCAGAGCAGTGATCCATTTTTAGCAAACGGAGCGCCTCCAAAAAAACAATCTCCTTAAGATGATTAGAAAACAAACGTAAGGGAATGAAATAACGGTCCAATTTCAAGGTGTTTCATTCAGGCAAGGTTCAAGAAGTATATAATTGCATTTTGTTTTCTTCAACATAGAATACTCATGACCCGAAATGCCATGGAGTTATTAATAGGATTTAGATGTGCTTTATATCAGTGGTCCCCAAGCTTTTTGAGGCAGCTTTCAAATGTGGACGTGAAATCATATTTGAAACAAAGCGTTGCGTTTTGGGAGCAGGACG
Organism: Hippocampus zosterae; assembly: GCF_025434085.1. NCBI lineage: Eukaryota > Metazoa > Chordata > Actinopteri > Syngnathiformes > Syngnathidae > Hippocampus > Hippocampus zosterae. The sequence goes on along the minus strand of NC_067461.1, from coordinate 818,804 downwards.
ACACGGTCCGACGGATTGACGTAGATTGATCTCGGTGTCGGCGTAGCGCAGATTGACTTTGATATGTGGAGTAGTGACAAGGTGATTATTACGACAGAACAGCGATCAGGATTTCATCGGTCCCCTGGGGCCTGAATAAAATCCAAATAAGACTAGGATTGAGAGACCGCCCTCTCCTCTCTCAGTGGTAATCTGAGAGCAGGGGGGGTTTAAAAAAAAAAAAAAGACAGGAAATTAATCTGAATGAGGGAGCGAGGGAGGAAGGGGATCAACGGTGCTCAATTCCTGCTGGCCCTTTTTGATGGGAGCAGCATCCAGAAAAGATTGGCAGGCTTCATCCCTTACTGCTGCTTCCTCTCCCAATCTCTCTCAATCCCAGCCTCTTCCTGCAAATCTGCCTTGCTCCTTCTCCTCCTTCTGCGCCCCCCGCCCCATCCATCCGTCCATCCGTCCCAGGCAGAAGCATTATGCGCTTACCCGAGCAGCCAAAGGGACAAATTAAAATGTGTCGCACTCACTCTCTCCCTCAGACCGTCTAATCTTCTTAGAGACCAAAGCCCAGTGCAAGTGCTCTTTTCAATTCCTTTTTATTTTATTTGTCGGTCTCCACGTGCAAACACACACACGCACACACACAGGCACACGCACACAACCTCGTTTGGAATCCCGCAGGCCCTCGGGTCTAATCTGTAATTAATTTTGAAAAGGCAACTTTTTTTTTTTTGGTTCTGTTCGCATCCACATGTTGAGTTCAAATTGTGCGAAATGCGTCTCCGTCTAAGGAAAGAACTCTCGGCTCCCCTACACCTCACAGTAGCTCTCCATCTTTGCTTCCTGTTGTAATGTTTTAATTTCCGCTTGTCACAGTGACCATTTTAAGCACCCGCAGCATCACACGAGCTTGCATAAAAACACATAATGACTCGCCGCTCTTTGCCGATGCTCCCTAACCCCGACCACGCGCACGCACCCATGCACACGCCACAATAATGACCATCCGCTACCTAACCGTGAGCATTTAGCACAAAATTGGCCACCTCTCTCTATCATTACATTTAATTAGCTGTGATTAATCAGCTGGCAATTATACCAAACACAGCTCGAAGAGAGCCACCACTCACCGGGACCGCCACTTGACACGCTCTGCGTCGACGTCGCCGCTTATCTGTGCTTCGCCGCACGTTTTGTGCTTTTTCCGTTTTAATGAGTGCAACCCAACTATCCATTATCGCCTCAAGTATTAAAGATATGATAGATGACAGCCGAGAGCTGCGTTTGCTTGACCAGAGATTTCGAAACCTTTTTGTGAATGGTTATGGTAGCAGACAGTTGCGTATTGTTGTGTGCCGATTACTTCATGAGCTACGTTCAAATACGTATATTCATATTTTCAGTTACCTGACCACTTGTTACCAATGACTTATTTAACACCAACAAGAACATCCAGCACAACTCAAAGAATGAATGTTTTAATATATATTGTCAAGCTGCTTGTACTCCCTTCTTCAATGAGCGGCCACCTATTCACTTGATTCTTTCCGGTGCAGCATATTTCAATACCCTCTGAGGGAATGTGATGAACCTTGAGCCTGACATATGGAGGGTTGGGGGAGCCATCTCTGAGGGTTCAAAGCGATGTCTGTCACCAACATCCTTGACAGTTTGTATGTTCATCTGCAATCTGTAATAAGGCTTTGCCACTCTGGCTCTCTCACACACTCGCCCCTTTGGCATGGAGCTCACGCTGTTGTAAGTAGGATAAGGGCTGTATAGACACAATAGCATGTCAATAGCGCTTCAAAGGCTGGGGAAATCCTCAAGAGGCCCAAATCCCTCTTTTAGTGCACACGAGCGGGGACATTCTTCAATCTGTTGAGACAACATAATGGCCTTGTTCCCTCCGATGTCTCATGTCCTGATCTGTTTATTCGTCAATCTCCCTGTGCCGATACCCAGTTTGTAAGCACGCAAGTTCATCCGCGTGTCACTCGCTTCTCATCGGCCCGCCTTTCCTCTCTTTTACACTAATCTCTCAGCTTTCTGACAGGACACGGTTGCATAAATGTGGATGCAACATGTATATCTAGGTCATAATGGGGCCTACAAAAAAAAAAACAATCCCTCAAACAGGAAAGACATTTTTTACTTTCCTACCTCAATGATCTTGCGCGCCTCCCGGTAGCGAGCCGTCTGCAAGAAGGCGAAGAACAGGTCGTAAAGCATGGTCATCTCGCCGCGCTCTTGGCTCACCACGTCCATGGCTGAGGGAGGATGACAAGAGTGCTGAAGGTTATTTCAAAAACAAAACAAAACAATGGTGCTCTCTTGCTCTTTTTTTTTTTGCCACACTCTCGCTGTCCTGTGGCTGACAGTGTATTCCGCAGAGACAGAAACTCTGGAGCATATTTTGAGCTGCTCAAATAAACACAAGTTGGGTGTCTGGTCGATTTATGTCAAAGTACGGGGCGTAATGATTGAGCGACTTCTGGAAGTCCCGGCTGAAGTATCTCGCTCACACTAGCGTTTGGAGATTTCATTTTCAACAGCCACCACTCCCGCCCATTCACGTTAGACACCGATTATCCCTGTACAGGACACTGAACACTTTGTTTTTGTTACTGCCAGCTGGGTGCTTTCGAATTGAAAAAGAAAGACCAACGATGGAACGAGCGACTTGAACAAAGGTCACGTTCAAAGTTCTTCAATGTCCTGAATGATGGTCAGGGAGGTTCCTAGAAAATGTTGCCTGGACACCTTTTTGCAGGAGCTCCGTATCTCCCTTTTCCACCAGGCTGACGATGATGTCGTGGATGCGTGGCAGGTGGCCGTAGCGCTTCTGACAGTCCAGCGCTGCGTCGAGAGCGCCCGACAGGTCATTACTGTCGGCGTGCCATCCAAAACACACACAAAGGAAAAGAGAGAGAGAGGGAGAGAACGAGGGTGTTAGCCGCGCAATCGGTTGAGCATGTATGGGGAGAAAATACAGAGCATTAACCCCGCGCCCCGCCATTCAAGCGCAATGACCCGCCGCAACAATACGGGGCCGTTTAATGCGTGACAGCACAACTACAGGTGACGAGGCCTTTTGGCCTCAATACATCATTCTCACACAATGGTGCACCGCTGAGCAGGGGGCTAATGTCTCTCCGGACTGGCTTGAAAGTAGACAAAAGGGCCGCTCTTGAGCTTCCCGGCTTTTCTCCAACTGCTCTTGACGTAGCTTTTGCTTCTCTTGTCATTGCCACCATCGCTTTTTTTTTTTAAACCTTCGCTGTAACGTCTGCTCCCGCCGGCACAACCTTTGATTTGTTGGAATTCAAAAACTTGATTTCTAACAGGATGGCAATGGAAATTGAATTGAAACGTCTTCATCTCAAAACCAGCATTAAAGCTCTCATCACAGAGGAAAGCGAAAATATTCACCTTTCGCGCGTGATGTCACAGCCTCGGCAGAAGAACTATTTGCACCCATTCAAACAACCGTAAAGCGTATCGTCCCATATCCGTTTACAGAAGCCATTCTCTTCTATTCTTGATGCGCTCGACTCATAGACAAAGGTGTGAAGCAAACTTGGCTTTTTCTCACATACGATGAGGACGACGGAACATAAAAGACGGCGACGGAGGGCGGCGATCGACCGACAGGTGAACGGTGAAGACAGCAGGCAGCAGTTGAGGCGGCGGATGTCATGGCTGCGCGAGCGAAAATAAGTCTGTCGCTCCGTTTTACTTCCACTTTGATTTGGCAGTCGTTAACCTTTGGCATCCGCGGCGGCTCGCTCGCGAGACGGAGCTGTAACGGCTCAATACGCTCATCTCGAAAAGTTTGGGAATATTCGGCTTTCGGGGGAAATTTCAGGAGGAGCCCACGTGCACTGTAATTCACATTAGTAAAACAAAGCAACACAGTTAAATCGTTCAGTCTAAAAAATATAACGTCATTCAAATAAACCAGACACATCATTCAAGTTCAATCAATCTTGTGAATCGGAGGCTTGTTTTCCCTCATCAAAAATGTGGCTAGTGTTTCAAAAATGCCTTCGTTTCCCGACTCAACTCACGGCCTGGCATGCGGACTCACAACCAGCAGATGGGACAAGTTTGCCCGATGGATGGTCTGATCAAGAAACGGCGCGGCGGCAGAGCCGAAGACAAGCTGAGGGAGGAAGGGAGGCAGGGAGGGAGGGAGGGAGGGAGGGAACGGGGGGGTCGAACCGCTTCACTTCGATCGGCACTGCCGTGACAGCACCGCTGTCACTCTGTTGATTGGGTAATTACCATGTCAATCACACAGAGGTCAACGTGGAAAGTGCCTGGATGGCAAGTGAGGAGAAACGTTCAAACGATACAGTGATGTAGGTTGATTTGTGCGTGCGCCATTTCGTAAATAAACCAGAGAGCAAGCAGGTACGGCCTTGAATTCACCTTCTGTGCCACCACTGGAGAGGCAACGGCGAGTGCATGTCTGATGAGGGAGATGAAGGAGGACAACTCTCTTCAGCAATGTCACTCACGAGCGATCGAACAATACGGCGCCGACATTTTGGCCACGCGCTCCTTTTCTTTCTCCTCGAGGGGCTCGCCTCACTGCCATCATTTGATAGGAAACCTCCAAAAAAGAGCCGTCGCTTGGCCCGGCCTTGCAATTACTCCCTCCCCCCTCCCGGAAAAAAAAAAAAAAAAAAAGAGCTAAGCAGGTCAAATGATGGATCGTCCACCACCCCTTCTGCCTCCCTTACAATTTAAATGTCATTTTGCATTACAATTTACCATAGCACAGCCCTGTTATTGTCCTTAGCTTTGCATGTCAGCTACTTGCTGAGGTCTCACACACACACATACACACGAGGTTGCTGGTGGAAACCTGAAGGATTAGACAAGAAAGCTAATTGTGCCTCATCCTTGCTCCGCTGCCCTCTTTTGCGCAACAAAGACGACGGGCAGGCCAGTGATCAAGCCGCTGTCCTCGCACCGGAGACGACGGGTGCTTGTCTGGAGAAGACAAATGAGCTGTTGATCATGACACCACCAGCCTGCTGTTAGGGACATTTGCAGAGAGACATGCCATCAAAGAGATTGTTGTCAAAAAAATGACGGTTGGCGCCTCAGGAAAGAAGGCTCTTCCAAAGCCCGTGCTACAGAAGTGCAGAGCAAATTCGCCCAACAGGAAGGGAGACCAAGAGAGCTCCTTTCAAAACATTTTCCACCAATAACGTGACACAACTTACTACAATTCCTGAGGGGAAATGAGACGCGTTGGAGATGATGCGGCTGCACAGATGTGCACACCCTGGATCAACTCGGGACAGTGGCGGTGTTCAACGCAAACAAATCACATTCAAACGCGCCCCCACCTGCCACCGTTTTCAAGTGAGTCTGATCAGCTGTTCTAGCAGGCTTTTCCTGACAATGACGGACACGTGAAATTCTGACATAAATCCAGCTTCGGACGATAAATCAATAAAATAAAAGAAACGTCCAAATTCGGCCTAGGCTGCCACAACCTGGCAATCCTCTGTCAAGTTAAAACATCGACTCCAAACTATTGCTGGGGCAAATTTTTATGACGGCGTTTGGAATGTGCAACAAATGATTCCAAATCCGACATTTGCTCCGGAATGACTACGAAAATGTTGTCACGGTATCGCTCGAGGAGAGATGCTGGCGTGCTTGCCAACCTAAAAAGTATACATTAGTCGCAGCGAGAGCGTCTCCAACTCGGATGATTATCATTCCTGTCCGCGTCCTGCCCTCTCCCCGCTCATTGGCATTTTCTGTCGCTCGTCACTTCCAGAACAAGTGGCGCCCGGCTCCGGCTGCCAAACAGAGTGGAAGCGGGTTAGCTCAGACAATGCGCAGAAGACGGGCGGGAAGGTTAACGGGGCGGCGCATATGATGGGCTTGTCAAGGGCTAATCTGCCGCACAAGTGTTCATTAAGTCATTAAGCGGCGACGCGGCGGATGAGACTGGCGCGGGCGGGACCGATGCTTTGTCTTTTTTGTATCGACGCGCTCCCTTCGCCTCGTCCCGACAATCGGCTTGTCCGTCGAGTGACGGAATGAAAACAACAGAAGATAGGAAGTGGACTTCCCCCCATCGGGGAAGGTTGAGCCAAATGTTTGGCGCTGGATCGGACCGCGAAAAGATGATGAGCTTACCTTGCATTGCCAACCACCGACACAAGGGGGCGTGGGGGATGATATGATATTTTTCACAACTTTTGAATGGAACATTGGATGGGAAATATGTCTGAAGAATTCCAAGTAGCCTATGTGGGGTCTGGACGCCAATTGTTTGGTTGAAGCCTGCCAGTGGAAAATTCAAACTAGTTCAGGATTTACAGATCCTAACGATACTGTGGTGAAATAAAACATTTAGTGGAATGCGACACACAGGGCACAACCTGCTCTGACCACCTAAGCCAAGAAATAGAACGGGAGGTACCAGAAGCCGTGGGAACGGAACTCATATCCAGAGGACCACGTGCAAAAAACAACAACGAGAATGAAACGCTACCTGCGTTCTGTTGCTGCGCGTCGAATGAGAGCCGTCGGCGTGCGTTTGTTTTGGGTTACTGCTGATGACCCGGGAGTAAATTAGCCCACTAATCTCGCCAAGGCAGCCATTAACAAGTGAACCGGGCAACTGCTTGTGCCGAAATTACTTCAAAGATTAACAGTGGCGGGGGAGCACCTGCAAAGTACTACTTCCAAATCAAACACGCGATGTAAGTACGTGTACGGCGTCTGTGTGTTTGCGAGTCCCCGAACGGCGCGGCTGGGGTAAATCTGGCAATTAGCGCTCTGTACATCATTAACATGCTAATGAGTTGCTCCACTTAGAAGCTCCTCTGACAAATAGAGCACACGGACGCGCGCACGCACACACGTGCGCATGAGGCGAAGCCGAAGAGGCGGGCCAATACGAGTGACCCCGCGGCCAATGTTTGATAACACCGATCTGCATTTGACATCGAGAGAGAAGGCCGTGCGCGCAAACAACACAAACCTTGGGAATATAGCAGTGGGTGGGCAAGCAGGGGCGGGGACTCATGGGAGAGGTTGCAGCTGCCGAGTCCAAAACAACAAAGCCACATGGACTCGGGAACACAAAAACCTACGCAAATGAGCAATTTCCACATCCTCTCATCCGCCTGAGGCGCTGAACCGGAACGTCACCTCGGCTATGATCACGGGGAGGGATGAGCGGCGGGCCCAGGTACGCACTCGCGCGCATCCAACACGCCACCGCGGGCTGCGAGCAAAGGCCGAGTTGGCGTTACCTGTTCAAGTAGGCGCTGACCAGCGGCGCGCAGAGATTGGCGCTGGGCTTGGCCAGTCCCAGCGTGAAGATGGTGTCTTGAAGGCGCTGGACCACGGGGGGGCCGCCATTGGCCACCGCGGCGCTGAGGGTGTGGAAGAACATGGTGACGTGGCCGTCGTTCAGCACCGCGTCCTTTTCTCTCATCTCCTTCAGGATGTCCACGGCCTCTGGAGAGCGAGCCGCCAGACGACACAAAGAGCAACACGTGAACACGTGCGATTCGAAACAAAGGAAAAGTGGGGTGCGCAAATGCTTTCCTAAGAGGCCCTCTTAGCTAATTCCACGCAGGGAAAACAAATCCATATCAAAACAGCATTTTGCTCGCAGCAGGGGATGCGAATGCAACCCGGGATAATGCCAACTCCGCTCTAATTGCTACGTGCGGTTTTCGAAACGAGACCACTATTAGGGGACCCCTACGACGAAGGCCATCTTTTCGCCGTGGCCAGGCGGAGAAGGGGTGGGGGCGGGCTAAATTATAGGCACGCGGCGCCGAGACCTCTGGAAACGGGATGAGGGGCCCGTCCATTTTGCATGGAAATGCGGGGCTATTTTCCTCGCCGCGCACCCATCTGGCCAATACAGGAGGGGGCGGGGGGGCCGAACAGGGGAGTGCGCACACATGCGTGCGTATTACGAGGATAAAGTCATTAAGATGCGTTTACCATCTATTTAGACAGCTGCTAATGGGTTGATAGCGATACAGCCGCTTTCCAAACCAGATACTCATCTATACACCGTGACCGAGGGCCATGACGCCAACGTGCGCCGAATATCTGTGAGGATTCCCGTACGCAGATGTGGCTGAACACGAAAACGCAATGCCGGGCATCTGAACTGGGAATACAGCGTTGTTTAGCACGTCAAGATACAGCAAAATTCTCAGTTTGGTCGACATGTGTGAACAGGACCAGATTTAACATTGACAGTGAAACTGGCAACATAATCACCTGCTGGCTGTTTGTCTTATCAGGCGGTTTCTCCGTTTTTTGGGGGGGCAAGGGGGAGGATACACACACACATATACATATACATATGTGTGTAGAAAATGGCAATTATAATGCATTGGGGATAAGCGAGACGGAAACTCTAGCCCTTCCCTTGGATGTCACCTTTCATTTCCACGGTCACGCGCGTGTTGCTGGTGGATCAACTCCCTCAGTTCTCACCCCCCAACTAAAGTCCGCGGTCTCCGATCGGCGCTCTCCATCACCCCGTGACACAGCCGCTAATCACCCAGGCCAATGGCTCGGAGCTGATCGGGCCAAATGGAGCGGTCCATCCAGCGTTCAAGCCACCCCGCGCTTCCCGGCGGGCGGGCATCCGCCGTTGCTTTTACCCGCCCGTCCGTCTCGCCAGTATGCATAACCATCAGCTCGGCCAAGCATCTGGGCCGGCAAAGTGAGACGGACCACTCACACGTGCACGCGAGCGAGCGAGCATCGGGAGACGGGGAGGAGGACGGGCAAACTGACATCACACAGTCCGGTGGTTCATCTAATGCTCCCTGACGCGGGAGCGGGCGAAAAGAGACAAAGACGGCCGACTGGCAGCGCCTGGCGGAAAAGAAGGACAGACCGAGTGAAGGCCAAGGGCAGGTCAGAGAGACAAGTGGTGATGAAGAGGTGTAGTTAAATCGAGAAAGGCAAGACAAGCGGAAGACTGAGGCAGTGTCTCCTATTTTGTGAGCTTTTCACCATAACCTCTTGGAGTCGTTTGGGAGGGGGACTACCTCCCAACTCCTCTATTGGCAGTAGACTGCATGCTTGACAGAGTTGAAGGCTAAAGATCGACTAAAACGTCGGAAAGGCATGAATCGTTTTCTAACCTACGGCCCATTGACGGTTGTTTATGAAATGCGAAATTCAAGGCTTGATGGCAGTTAGGTCCGGCAAAAAAAAGTCACAAAACATGCTCGTTCCGTCTTATGTACTTTCATCTCTGGCGGGGTCGGCTACATATGTCTGGAGCCGCGAAAAATGAAAAGCCTCATCATGAAGGCAACCCATGCTGTATGTATCTGTGTTAGCTCAATCAAAAGCCTTCATGATGAAATGCTTTTTTTGCCCAACCATTTTTGACCGAGGCTCTATTTTTCGATCCACCAGCTTCCCGCGATCCACCCGTGACCGCAGGCGCGCGTACGCACACACTTACACGCGCATGCCTTAATGAGCAACGGCCATAACGGCCGCTTAGATGAACGAGGCATCCGGATGTAAAATACAATCGTCAGACAAAGAGGCTTGAAGCAGATGCCAAGACGCAGCAGACGTAAGTTCGTTGATTAGATGAGGAGGAAAGTCAAAAGTGAAGATGTTAACAGGCACGAGTGGAACGACAGCAAAAGAGGTGCCGTGATAGAAACCACGCCGGTCAACATGATCGTCATCTGGGGCCCGGTGTGTGCGCTGCGAGCCGGGAAGCCCGCCGGTGCTTGAGCGGGGGTGAGGGGGGCTGCTAACATCAAGGTTAGCCAAGTGTGCTAATGTGGGCGACAAGCGTCTCACCCGTTGCGCGCACTCAGGCTAATGGCCAACGCTTTAGCGCGGCCTATGCACAAGCCGCCACGCGCAGACGAACACTCCAACTGTCGCGCCCAACAAATACCTTTTGCTTGAATTCACATGCAAATGTGTGTGTGTGTGTGTGTGTGTGTGTGTGAGTGTACACACCACTCAGGCACTTTGGTGGACATGATCTGCCATGAGCATCAAGGCGGATTTCAATAATTCCACAAAAATGCACAGAGTCCTGTAATTTTCCCCCTCTCATTTCTCTCTGATGCAGGGGTGCGTGCACAATTGTGTGCGTGCGCGCGCGCGTGTATCTAGAGATGTCAAACGGCCGTGCGGGGAGGGAGGACAGAGGACAGACACGGGAAACATTTGGCTGTCATTGTGTGAACAAAAAGAGAGAGAGAGAAAAAAATAAAAAGCAAAGCGGCAGCACTGATGGTAATTGGCTCCTCGATGAGCAGAAGGAAATTCACCGTAGCATTGTGAAAATGCTTGGCTCATTTGTATGCTTTGAGGGAGGCAGGCGGACCGGTGAGACACACACACACACACACGGGCGCACAGGCGCGCACAGGCACTCGCACACTTTTCCCATTTTTCCATAGAGCACTCGTGACTAGCAAGACTGACCAGACAACAGCAAGGGTCTCTTTGGTGTTTAAATGTTACAAATCCTATACGGTAGTGACAAGAAATGACCATGACTTGATGGGGCACACGCCATACATTGCGCCAGATTAAAAATAAAAAATAAAAAAAATCTAACTGACAAAACAATCGTCACTGAAGTTAGGCTGAATCAATTCAAGGAGAAAATTTGTTTTCTTGTCCAATATGCAATACTTGTATCTTTGTATTTCACCAAATTATTTATGTACATTTATTTTAATATTTGTGTATGTTGTGTTGTCTAATATCTTAGGATGTTAATTTTTTTTATGTGTTGCTCCAGGTTTTATACGTGTAATATGTTTGCATTTTTCTCTATGCATTTTATTTTATTTTTTATTTGCATTTTTCATTCACGATTGCCGCATTTTTGTTTGATATTCTTGTCAAATACACACCGGTTGTCAAACTCAAATGATCCATCCGATTTTTGGGGCCAAATATTTTGTATACTTTTTGTTGTTTTTGCATTTTTAGACTATCCCGCCCTCCCAAAAAACCTCAACTCAAGATAGCTTTCAAAACCTGTACATTTCCTGCAGTGCAAGGCAACTGCAATCTTTGGAACTTTTTGAATTATTTTTCTTGCTCATGCAGTGACGGCGGCTACGTATGCTATTTTATCTTCTTCTGACATGAAGGACATTCCCGCTAACCCTGGTTGACAACTGTACCCGGGGGGGTTGTGACAACACTTCAATCTTAAATCCAAGATCTGGTGTTGGATACAATCCACTTCTTGCTTTGACTGGTTTTGCACCTGCGATGCAACTCAACATCACTACTTTTATCAGTCTGGTGAGAAAAGAGCTGCGACGGTTTGAAAACGAAGGGCGACTGTTCAACGTGTCAGTGCAAGGATGCGGAAGTCGGGAGTAACCAAATGACTGGGACAGAGAACTCACTGGCGACAAGCTTACCTTCCACTCGGCCATTCTTGGCGAGCACCTTGACAAGTGCGATGTATTTACTGCTATCAAGCGCCACGGATGAATCCTGACGGCTCCTGAGGAAGGAGAACGGAGAGAGACGGACATTGGGGATTCATGTATTCTGCTCGTCGTATTGTAGTCAGCTGTGGGAAGCAGGTGACGGATGGAAGAAACGGGAAGCTGGGGACGGGGGCTTTCCTGCGTTTGACGCAGTCGACAGAGCGGGCCGGCCGGACCTTGCATTAACGTCTCTCCCGATAGCGATCAAGTTCAACTTTAATGGTTGCGGCGTCATGTGTGTGCGTGCGTGGCGCGCGCGTATCCCGCTTGACGCACATTTCCCTCTTCAGGTTGAGCGCCTCCTCCGCATCGTTGTGGCGGCAGCACAGGTTGATGAGAACGGCGTAGGCCCCGAGGCTCATCTCGTCCTGGTGTTGCCGCTTCAGCTCGAGGGCGCGCTGCAGGTTCTGCAAAGAGGTGGAGGCTTTTAAGAGGAGAGCCCAACCATTAAAAATACAGCAGACCTTCGCAGCACAATGCAATGCATTTTGCATCATTAATTACCTTGAAAAGCCCCCCCCCCCAAAAATAAATACATTTTTTAAAAATCTATTCAAACACTAAGTGGAGGCCCTTCAAAGGCTGAGGAGGCAGAATGGACCACACGGCTCCACCGAACGGCTGCCAACTGTGCGATTTCATCCAGCTAATCAACGCAAAAAGCAGTGAGAAGGATGACGACAATCTTGAAGAGGGGTGCAGCACTTTATTAGTCGTGATTAAAACGGAGAAAAAGTTCTTTGAATAAAAAAATGACTAGCACCGCAATCAAGTTCTGCCGTGAAGACATGAATGTCTTCTTGATCATCTTGAGAATGACTTCCACGGGCCATTTTTCATCGAAAGGCTGTTCTCTATTTTTTTGATATTCTTGTGTACTTTGCGATACTTTTGATGAAGTCTTGTTTTTCTTTCATCATATTTGTATTCTGAATATTCTTGTGTTTTTCCGAAAAGTGTACAACATTTGCCTCCTCTTTTAGTTTGCACATGGTATGGTATATGCCGTCTTCCTTTGTGTTCACATTTCGCAACGTATTTTTTCCGGCCAACTGTTGGTTAGACGTCCACCATTGGTGTCATGTTGCCGGCATCAAAAAGTGATGTCAAAAAAAGAACTCTAAAGCAGTGTACCTCCTCAGCCGAGAGAGCCTGGATGACCTGCTTCAGCGTCAAAGCCAGAGGTTTGTTTTCCGCTTTGAGCTCGGCCAGTTTCGCCTCCAGAAAAGGCACTTTCCCCTCAAGTTCCTGTCGGTTAGCAAACACAAAGGTTAACTCTACTCAGAAAGAGATGAAAACAAAATCAATCAATCAAAAGCCAAACACGGTTGTCCCACTTACATTCAGGCGGGGTCCCGTTTGCTCGTTTGGGTCCACCAGCGCGATCACATCCTGACATAAAGACGCACCAGGTCAATATGCAGAGTCGGGTCAGACTTCCTTTTTTAATTCTTTGCATACAAACGGATTGCTCACTCGAGCGCCCACCAAGTGTGGAAAAACACTAGGAAGTCAATTGCTCCCCCCTGCCCCCCAAAATATGACCATGAGTACCGGTAAGTCCTTTTGCCCCACTGTGATGTAACAGGGAGTTAGTAACACCCCCGCACCAAATTCTGCCCCCCTCCCCCCATGACAGACGGTGAGGAGAGCCGCATTGGGTTGAGCAAATTAGCGTCAACAGCGCTAGCTGACTTCCGAGTAGCGGCACATACCCGACCGCTCAGTCAATGTTTGTGTGGCGAATGCGCCGATGCGGATCAGCACACTCGCGAACGGCGGCGCCATTCAGCGGCTCGGTGATCAAGTGCTGTGCGTTTGTACCTTGATGAGCTCTGGAGCGTGGCAGGCCTCCAGCAGGTTTCTGATGCCTCTGTAGATATTTGCAGAGATGACGATGTTCTGTCAAATCAAAACAAACGACCAACTGATCAAGCTAAAAGCACGTGTGTTCAAGGAAGGGGCAAAAGAGGTGAAGATTAATGAAGCCAGAAGTAAGAAGTGGTTACATTTGGTCCAGCTTTAATTGACTTCAGCCACGGAGGGCCAATTCGGGGCTGCCACAGAGTTTGCATTTAAATTAAAGGATGAATGAGGATGGAAATTAAAAGGTGGATTTAAATGCTCTTGGGGCAGATGACAAGGGGAACAAAAATGAAATGACATTGGAAGCAGACCAAGTATCTCGAGACGCTTTTTTTAAATCTGCAGATGTTAAGGGCAAGATGTTTACGGTGTGGATTACTGTACGATTTATATCGGGATTGCAGACGGAGCCGAATTGCTAAGAGGCAGCTTGTGAAACATGAACTAATCTATCGGAACACGTCTGGAAGTCTCAGCTCAGAGTTTGCACGCAGCGGGTAATCTGGCTGCACTGGAAATAAAGTCAAAGTGAGTTTAAAGACAGGGAGGTGATGATGATTTTTTTATCAGAATTATTTTCTTGTATGTGTCAATACATTTTTTTGTGTAATAATTTTGTTTTTTTTTAAATCATGATTTTCAGTACCTCATATCCAAGCATTTTTTCCCACCAATATTTTTTTTTTCTAAAAAGGTTCACATTTTATGTCTTACACGTGGGTGCAGGTGTGTACCTGCGCCTTCAGCTGGTTGAAGTACTTCCTCAGTTTGTCTTCCTGCGCTTGCATATTGCTCTCTGACATGCTGTCCATCAGATTGTACAGGAAGTAGGCGACTGTGTCTGGATGAGAAAACACACACGCGCCCATTGAGTAGCAGCCCAGGGAATACATTTCATTTGCCACCACATCAGTCAGTGCCTCCATTTGTGAGTTTATATTTTCGTGGCGGTCGTGCTGACAGAGGCTGCTTTGGGGTCGCGGCGCGTGCCATGGCTGGCTGGCGCTGACAGCAGTGGCTAACTTCGACACATGCGGATGTGAACACGGGCCCACTCGCCCCACTCGCATACAAAGCAAGGCTCGCAGATGTTGTCTAACGGGATGTGACATGGATAGCAATCTCCATCGCTTGCACCAGCACACCAGTTCCAGCATTGGCGGGGGGGACTGGGTCTAGGCCTCGCTCTCACATGCGCACGCGCACAGTGACATTAACGCCTCACAAATGTGCGTTTTCCAGCAGACATTTCACGCGTTTTACATGCTGGCCACACACACGGTCACAACTCAGTGCTGTGTCAGCGGTCAGGCTGTGTTTCCGCCTATGGCGGACAAGCGCATTTCTTTCACTCTAACACACGCATGCATGCATGCACACACACACCATTTTTATGTCAGTTGAATTATAGCTGCAAACCGCCGACGCCGTAAAGGTGAACGCCGACATGCGCCAAGAGTTTACCTGCCGGTTTGGTGTGTGCTTTGCTGAAGCGTTCGTCTTCATACAAGAGCTTGGTTATCTGTTGGAAGAAACAAAGAGCCGTTAGATCTCCATCAGAACTAAAGGCTCGGCTAGTTTGCACTGGAGCTCATTACCTTCACCATACTCTCCATGTCATCAGACCTGCAGTAGGGGGCAGTGGAGGACAAGGCATTAGCTCTCATTCCACATGCTGCCATTTCAAACACACACCAGCAAGTTGAGATACTTTTATCTCTTGGAGCATAAGAAAAAAGATGACGCGAGTCTACTGAGGAAATAGCTTCATTTAAGTCACTGGTGTCTTTCTTCATTTTTTCAACGCCACATAAACGTCATCCTGAGAAGAATCTGCTTGGTCGTGCCTTTCTGACCGCCAAATAACATTTCAATCGCAACGCACTGATAAGCAGTTGTTTTAATCGACTCCATTTGTTGACTGCGCGGCTAGCAAATTGCAGTCACATCACCATGGCAACAAAAGTGACAAGTATGACACTAAAGGCCACGCGCGAGGCGCAGATGAGGCTCGACGCCCTCCGGCCCACAGGATAAGAAAGACGAGACAGCGGGACAAAAGCGCGTCAAACCACAAAAGAAACACACGCGCTAAATGATGACGCGCGACATCTCTGGTGCTGTCAGCGAGCCGGAGAGGAGGAGAGAGGAGAAGAGGAGAGGTCTTTAATGATTAAATTATCCCTTGACCTTGTCTTTGACAGGTCCCCGCAACACAATGGGGTGAGCGCACACACAAAAACACACACATGCACGTCCCAATTACTACCCTGTCAGGGAGGCTTATGGAGTGCACAAGTGTGTGTGTGTGTGAGTGTGTGTGTGTCTTGACGGAAGAAGAGGTGAGGAATAGAACCAAACTCCAAAATGGATGAAAATATCACGGCCGTCTCAACTGGCTGCCACGCAATCGCAGGGCATACATAGACCAACGACCATCTGCGCTCATACCTAAGGGCAATTTCGAGTGTTCCATCAACCTGCTGTGCACATTTTTGGAATGTGGGAGGAAACTCACGCAGGCACGGGGAGAACGTGCAAACGCCACACAGGAGGCCGGAGTTTGATTCCGGGCTCCGGAACTCTGCACCCCGAGGTGGACGTGCGAAAATGTTGACTACCAGGCCGCCACGAATATGGAATATGACAAAAAATATATATATATACACTCTTGTCAAGTAAATACTAACACAAATGTGACTTCACAATAAAAAAAAAAGTTTCCATCAATTCCCTGGCTAGAAAAAGTTTATGTGAATTGTATTATTATTATGAATATTATTTTATTATTATTTTTAACTAAATATTTGTGCTGGTATGGATCTGACCTGTATTATTGAACGGAGTCATAAATGAAATTTTGTGATTTTGAACACAGTTCTCAAGGGCCTCTCGGTTAAACTGGCCGAAAATGAAATTTAGCTGAACTTGGTGAAGTTTGCTTTTGGTTTGTTTGGGTCCCGGCGGACAAGTCGGCACTTTGCTGCGACTCACCTCCAGCCTGGCTCTGCATGAATTAGCAAAGAGGGTAGGGGAGCACTATTGGTGTGCAACAACGTCGCGTTAAAACGCTAAATATTCATAAAGACCCCGTTTCAAGCGGAGCCCGCCAGTGTGACTGGGGTCGAGGCTTCTTTGCGTGCTAGGATGAAATGGAGGGAGACCGCGGGGCTGGTTCAGGCTATTTGGTAGGGGCGGGGGGGACTTAGAGGGTAAGGGCAGCTGTGGGCCTCTGCCCATTTGCATATCTCCCACGGTGCTTTGGGCCGAGGGCCAGCGGATGAAGCCTCCATATGCATGAGGCAGCCGGGTGCGTATGCTGCGTTTCTCCCCGCAGCTGCACGCACGCATACACGCCCAGGCTCCGTCGATGGTGTGATAGGCAGCACATGTCGTATGCAAAACGTATGCCGCTGTGACCTCCAAGAGTGCTACAGGCCTCCCTAAAACATGAGTCCACAGTCGCGTGGCAAAATATGGAAATGGAGGAGAAACAGCCAGAGCGCACAACAGGTTAATTGACTGACTTTCTGAAGCCCTGGATGAGGCTGCCGCGGAAAATCCCAAGCTCCAGTGGGGGGTGGGAAGGGTCCGACACTGGAAAAGACAGGAAAGCGGAGATGAATACATGTAGGAGGCCGTTTGTTTAATCCGCGGTGTTGATTTGTCGGCAAATAGACATTTAACTCTACTTGGATGAAAAATGGAGTCCTTACTTTTCCAACAGAAGAACTGGATGAGGGAATTGCGCATGGGTTGATGAGTTTGCGGACGTTTTTTTAATTATTCTATTTCGAATATTTATTGATTTATTCAGAAATAGGGAGAGCGGGCATGGATCAGGTTGGATTCGTCAAGTTGAAGGTGGTCAACTTGTAGGTGAAATAGCAGAAAGTCGTTAGCCCCCTTCAAACTCCAAAGTGTCTCTTTGACACGCTCAGCTCCCTGCTTCACTCCTGACCTTCACCACTTCAAATCCACGCGTTGATAGGCAGACAGACATGCTTGCGCGCGCAGCACACAGAGCATATGTGAAGGCTAACATCATCATTTCAGATGGCAAAAAGTGTTTGTGGCTCAGTCTTGGTTTTTGCGTGGATAGCCGCTCGAAATGGCACTGTGAGTGTTAGTTTTTTTTTTTTTAATTCAACTAAACAAATCTGAAGTCTACCCATACATGTCACTTGACAGTTAGCAGTAAATGCGTAAAACGGGACACAGAGCCGACCACAAATGCGAAAATGAGGAAAGGAGACGAAAACCAGCTAAAACGAGAAACACGGCAAGCGTCATCTATTATTTAAGCGGGCCGCCTTTACGCCACACTCCTCTGCCCAGTGGAGGCGCCTCTTGTCCTTTGCTCTTTACATATTCACAAACACTAATCTCTTTAAAAGCCCGATGAACGCCAAAGAGTATGCGAGTGTGTGTGAGCGCGTGCGCGCACTGGGCCAATTAGCCCGCAGGCTTAGCAGCAAATTTTATAATGACGGGTGATCAAGATGCAGGCCATGCTTGTTCGTAATGGGAGGAATAAACATGGCAGAATGTGTGTGTGTGTGTGTGTACATACACAAGGTATAGAGTTGAGCCAAGTTGCTTGTGGCCACCAATCGAATCTCCGAAGTTAAGAAGCCCTCTGATTGCAGTGAAATGCCTGCATCCTGAAATATGCAAATATTCAAATCATTCAAGAGAGTACAAAAGTTCTTACTGTTCAACTGCCGCACAAGACGCACTGGGTCATGTATAAAGCAAATATTCAAAGGGCAAACTATGGTGTGTCGTCCTCTCGCTGTCAATTGCGGCAGCACTACAGCTATGTGACACTTAGCATGTCGTGGCTCAGCGTGGTACTACACACAAGGCGCACAACTGTAAATTCCATCTTGCCAGTACCTGTGCTGTAAAATCCCTGCCCCCCCTCCTAAAAAAAATTGTAATGTAGCAGGAGTGCAAACAAGGAACGGTGGTATAGCGGGGGAGGGGGTAACACTATCTCCACACGCACAGTACCTCGAGAGCCTGTCGAGCAGCCTCGACGCTGGAGAAGACCGGATGGATGTAGGTGGATACGGTGTCGAGGTCCAGGGTGACACCGAGCGCCTGCATGCCCTTCATCACCTCCACCACACCTTCAAAACACACAGAAAATCCTACATCAACTTTATCGACAAACAAATGAGGAACGCTTTCACGTCTTGCGCACACGAAAGCGCAAGCCTGGAGCTGTGGAAGCTGCAGAAAAGTGCAGCTTAGCAATCAGCAGACTCCTACGCACAATACTCTTAGCACTACGGTGAAAAACATATCCGTCCCTCCCCCCTCAACAAAACGCTCATGGATGCCAACTGCTCCACCTTGGACTAGAGTGGAATGCATAAGACGCACACTTGGCCTGAAGTGGACTTTTGCGAGTGTTGCCCTGCTCTCCAGCAGAGCCCTGAGGTCCTGCCCAAGGGAATTCAGGCCTAAACAGCCACATGCATATGGAACAGCCCGCCCCCCCCACCCCCACAGAAGTACGAAAGAGGCAGCAACAGCAGCAGCGCTTTGCACATGTCAGCGAGGGTGCCCGCGTGATCTAAAACGAGTGCTCAAACACATTCCGCGTGTACACATACATTCACTTTTAAGTGCAGTTTTGAGACGGAAATATCCCCGCAGCTATACGGCCGCGTCCGGCACATGGCAACCTCCCATGCGGCCTTCTGCAAACTACCTAAAAGTGCTAGAATTGGCACACCTCAACATGCCGTGTGTATTTCTGCTCGCCACTCAGATTTGACAAAACACACACACACACACACACACACACACTGGTATCTGGAGCTCCGTTTCCGTATCCTCCCGGGATGTACGTGCTCACCTGGCGGTCTCGCTCTTTAGCTAAATAATAGAGGAGTCGCAGGCTTTTACACGCCATTAAAACCTGTGTCCGCCTGATAGCAGGTACGGCTACCTGAACCAGCGCCGTCAATTTATGCCCCTCCGCTCCATATCGCTCATTCATGGGGTCCTCTCGCTATCCATCTTCTTCTCTCTCACTCACTCCCTTTTCCAAGAAAAACAAGCAATCTTCCTCCTTCTCAATGGACTATCGCTCCATTCAGCCATCGGCTCGTCCGTTCTTATCCCCCCTCTCATCGCTTTTCCCCGCTGCTTATTTAATTATTTCTTTTTATGAAAGAGAAGCAGTAGCTGCTGAATAATCCATCGTCAATTCCGCTGCAACAGACAAACAGCAAACAAGTGAATGGAGACCTGGGGCGGGGGTTGGGGGGCGCCAAGTCCACACACAAGCCACTGTGGAAAATTGAACAGGAGATATTCGTATCCACTGAAGACCAACTGAGGTGAGGCTACATTCAAATCCTGCTAGCGGTTTGAAAATTGCAAACTCCTTTCAAATTTAAAAACAAACACAAAGCTTCCATTCCATTAGATGAAAACAGTTCCACAAGCAAATTGCTGTAAAAGTATGGGTGACAAGACCTGGAAGTTACACGGGAGTGGGGGCAGATTATGACCACATGCGAAACATAGCGCAAGCTCACGTGGCATCTAGATCTCATGCAAGTGACACACGCGCTCAGCTTCGGGCCTTGTCCGAACAACTTTGGTTTTTGCACAGGGCTTAGACGCGAGTCCAGAAGAGGCGGGGGGGGGGGGGGGGGGGGGGGGGGCGAAGTGCGGTGAGGGGGTCCAGGTCTGTTAGCGTGAAGGCTGACACAAATCCGGGCGAGAAGTATCAAAGTAGTGAGTTAAGGATGGCAGCGGTCACAAGATATCAGCGTCAGCTTCATGTCTGCAGGTTAACTGTCAAAAGATGAGAAGTGCGCGCCGAGCCCTGAGAGGAGCGGCGGAGCCAACCGCTCGCTGTCATCTCTGCCCCCGACCTTGGACACGAGTACCTGTCACTTCTCCTCTTCGAACCCCTGCGCCCCCCTTCTCTATGGCTGTGACTCTACAAAGGGGGCGCTTGATCTTGCAGCGAGGTCAAGACTGCAGAAAACAACAAGCGCGCAAGCAAATGGCACATTCTTGACAGGAGCTTGGGGATCACAGACTACTATTAAGGCAACACCGTGAGGTTCCGGGTTTGAATCCCTGCCGCGACCTTCACATGTCCACCTCCTGTGCCTACACAAGGGTCCAAAAAGTACCAAGTCTGAAAATGTACAAAAATACAAGACCCGTTCGATAACGACAAGAAAACAAAACATCTGCACTTTCCACTTTTAATTTACTTTCAGGAATCCTGAGAAGAAGGGTGATGTGGGTGGGGATTATTTGTCACGTTTTAGAGGAGGCAACCTCACTGTGTCCACTTTTATGACAGCAAAATGTCATTAAAAAAAACCCACTGCCGTCACCAACATTCACCGTTTCGTATTTCTCACCATCGCAGCCGTCCCTATTTTTCCCCCCTACGATCTCAATCAATCAAGATCTCAACCAGAAGATTTCACCATTTGTTTTGCCGGTTGGGGGATAAAAAAAAATAGTATCAAGCCTACTCTAAGGAATAGAAAATAGCTTGATCTGTTTTCAGATGAAGAGAGTAAAAAGGAAAAAAGTCGGCTGAAGAATAAATACTTAAGTGCAGATATCGGAAAACTCTGATCAAGTACAGCGACAAAGCTTTCTTCCAACCACGACCTGAGCGGAAACGTGACTGTGAGAAATTTGGATGGACAGCATCAGAGAGTTCAAGGTGAGGCCGCCTCAGCAGGCAGGTGCAGACCGCACAACACTAGCACAAAATATTACCTCCCCCTCTTTTTTTTCCTCAGCAGAATCCTCACCCCCACCCCTTGTTCTACCGTGTCAGAAGTGATCAAAAGTGGCGAGTGCTGACAAGCCATGACTAGCTGGTGGCAGGTGGGCAGTGCGGGTCGGCATATGCTTCCGCTAAATCCACACTTGATCAAAATGCACCCCCCACCCCCACCCCGCGCTGTCCTTTTGCGCTCCCCTCCCAATTCCGCAGCTTCGGACCGCTCTGCCCGCTAGTGACACCTGTGGACAAAAAGTGACACGGCGCTTAATATTTCATGGAGCGTGCACAGTGGGGCGCGTAATCCAAAGTGAATTCCCTCAGAGCGCTCGCATTTACATGAAATCAAGTCACTCTGCATCAGTCACATCACCTGCAAAGACCCCCCCCCCCCCGCCCCGCCCTCCGCTTCCTCCCTCTGTAAGACCCTCTCTGTCCACACACACACACACACACACCTCCTGCAACTAGGGAGTGTGTGAGAGCGAGCGGAGGGGAAGCGGCTGCATCATTCATGAGGGTTAAGGCAGACCAGCGAGTGAACGAAAGAGCAGTTTCTCCACTTTGCCTCCTTCCGTTTTACACCGTGACAACTAAATGGACGTCGTCCTGGCGTTTGCGCGTCTCCTCAGAAGCTGCGGTTAGGCCTGTGCACGCGCGCATACTCGTGTGTGGTTTCAAATCATGCCTCCTTCTTTTCTACGCCACCAAGTCAGGCCCCAAAGACTCACATTGACGAGCCGTCTCGACCGCACAAGAGGAGTTGATGCCGCGTCCCTGTCAATTAGCTGACAGTGGCAAAATGCATCATTTATTAATCGCTCTAAAAAAACCCAAAGAGAGAGGCAGGATGGCGCTTGGCAAACATCAAGCACTTAAAAGCCAAGCCACCGATGCGCGTTTGACAGCAAGTCCGCTAACGAGCGGTGGATTCTGACAATGTCGGTCGGCTATCTGTCACCGAGACGATTCCAACCCGACTCCTTTTCCTCCCCTCTTTGTCCTCCGAGCTCCTGCTGGACAAAAACACGAGGCTGGGCCGGGGAATAGCCGTCAAGTGGCAGCAGGAATCGTCTCCAAAAGGAGCGAGCCATTAAAACGGTCAGCGGGAATAAAAGGCGAGAAACTTTGATGACGCTTTGACAATGTTTCTCACAATCAAGGAGGGTGAAAATTTTTCATCTAAAGCTCGCGGTCACCGGCAAAAATATCATACCGTCGTGTATCAAATGAAAATGTACAAAGAGGTGAAGTGAAGCAGCCTGAAAAGAAAAATCGGCCATCAACGAACGGACTTGGCGCCCACTTTTCACATGGCGAATCGTCAAAAACGATAAGCAAACTTTGATGCCTTTCTCTGGCAGGTAAACGTCGCGGGCAAGAAACCTTCCCAAGTTGGCGTTGTCCATCCGTCTAGCGTACCTGTTTCAGACTGGGGCAAATTCCCTGACAGGAGCCCTAGAAATTTGGCTTTAAAATAACCAAACTCGAGGGGGGGGGGGCTGAAATGCCCATCCTTCAGTGAACTCACAGAGAAGACCCAGCGAGGTCTCAGAACTGCCGCAAACATCTGATGCCCTGTAGGTGGCGGTCAAGTCCACGATCCAGGTTGCCACAAAGATCAGAGGGCTTCAACAAAGCCACCAACAGTTTCACACCGATGACATTTCCTCAAAGTCAAGC
This sequence comes from Hippocampus zosterae, assembly GCF_025434085.1. Lineage (NCBI taxonomy): Eukaryota > Metazoa > Chordata > Actinopteri > Syngnathiformes > Syngnathidae > Hippocampus > Hippocampus zosterae. The sequence continues at coordinate 795,971 of NC_067461.1, read as the reverse complement.
GTGTTGTTGTTTTTTGTGATTGGGAAGTTGGGGGCTCCTGGGGAAAAAAAAAAAACTTTGCCATCTCTTGCCCGAGCCCTCCAGAGAGCGCGCGTGTTTGCTTCATCTCCTCTCGCTCAAACGCTCTCACGCGGGAGGGGGATCAGACCTCTTTGCCCTCGGCTGCCCCGGTCCGTTGAAATCCGTCCCGGTTCGGGGGGGTGGTGCCATTAATATTTGAGGTGAAGCGCTCCTTTTAAAAGCTCTTTCTGCTAGAAAATACCTCTCATATTCCCCCCCGTCCACATTGCAAAAAACAACACAAATGGTTGCTTTTCAGATGGGACGGACAGACAGACGTTTGGCAGCTCGCCGTCTATTTTTGTCATTGCAGCGCTTCCTTGAATGCTACAACTAGCAGACAAAGTCACTTTAAAAAACGCAACCCAAGCAATAGCTTTTTGCCAAAATGTCGAGATTCAATGTACATGAAACAACCCAGAGGAAAGGGGACATCGATATGGAAAGATACCACAGATGGGTGGAAAAAAAAACATTTCGAAAGGGATCCCATTTCAGGTTTAAGTGGCCCTTCCAACCAGATGCAGAATTCTGACAGGTGGTCATTTGGGGGCGGGAGGAATATTGTCACATTTCTACTCATTTGAGTGTGCATGTGCATATAGAAGTCACTGTGATTATTCATGTGTGTGTGTTGTGTGTGACTGTTAATACCTAAACGATCAATAAAAAGAGAGCATTTACAATGTTCATGTCTTCCCTACATGAGTGCATGTGCACGCGTGTGCGTGTTACCGGCTACGTTGTTGTCCTTCGTGTGCTGTGCCAGCAGGGGCCAGAAGTAATGAGGTCTGATGGGCAAGTTGTGTTCTTTCATCGTCTTCATCAGCTCCAGAGACACATCTGCAAGAAAAGAAAGCAGCCCTTAACGACGTGACCGCGGTCTGGCGTTTCACAAGCTATCGAGTTTTCGGCGTCGTACGGGTCTTCTTGGCTTCCAGGGCGCACGACAGCGTGAAGGGGAGCGGCGAGGCGTGCAGCTGGGCGTCCTGCAGCTCTTTGCAGTAGCGGCTGATCTTCTCCAGTGGCTGTAATGCAAACGCAAACAACAAAACGGGTCACGACGTGCGACGGGAGCATTCAGAGCGCAGGCGCCCGACAATGAGCGACTTTCCATGATCATTTGGAGAGCGAAAAGGATGCAAAAAGTTCATGTCATTAGCCGTTCATTTCTGCCACCGCTTGGTCACCAGGTCAAATGTATTAGCGTCATTTTACTGCGCCACACTAACAGGATCCGAGATGTGACAAGAGTGTCTGGACAGGGTACTTTGCAAAAAATGGTCCAATTTGAAGAAGAAGAAGGGAGCTTAGTTTCAAAAGGGTGACCGGTGCCAACATCCTATGAGCCGGCTCAGTGAGCGAGGGATGTCAAGCACCGTGTCCATGTTGATGCAGTGTCTGAGGAAGAAGTTTCCCAGGTTGGCCGAGTCGGCGTTGACGTCGTCCGCCTGCAGGCTGGGAAACGTCCTCAGGATGAGGAAGGCCGTATCGTGGTGGCCCCGCGTGATGAGGCTCAGACACAAGTTCATGGCATCTGCAAGGTGAGAAGCATTTGAAGATGCACTTGCCGAGATACCCGTTGAAAGATGCGCGCGGCGTGGTATATCGCAGGCGCACCTGGGACGTAACCCCTCTCGTGCCTCAGGAGCGCCACCATTTCGGGGATGTGCTGCTGATGCCCGGCCTTGGCCAGCGTGAAGATCACATCCATGACATCTCGGTCCATCAGACTGCAGTCGGCGCTCTCCGCCTCCTCCAGCGTCTGATGCGGACCGGGCATCCTTATCGATTCAAATACTCAAGGGTAGGGTGTTCGATTTCAAGACAGACAGACGCACCTTCTTCAGACTGTCCATGTCTCCCTTCTCGGCGTAGGCGTTCAACAGTGACACAAACGTGTCGGGACCCGGCTCCATTCCAGCTCCCCGCATGACTGATGGGATGTTCTTTGCGCTCTCGATGTCGCTGTTACACACACACACACACACACACACACACACACACACACACACACACACACACACACACACACACACACACACACACACACACCACGTTTGGAGCCCATTTTCCCATGCGCACAAGAGCGTTTTGTGATCTTGCCAGTCAAACCGTTTCATTTCAAGTCAACAGAAATGTTGTTGTTCCACACATCAACACGTACAAGGGTTTGTTTCACTTCATTTGCAAGTTGTGGTAACAATGACATAAAAGCAATTATTTCATTTAGTTTTTTTTTTGTTTGTTTCTGACAATATTGGATAATTACAATGACAAGAGGAGCAGCACTCACCCTGCCCGCGCGTGCCCCGTTATCAGCGCGTCGAAAACAGCTTCGGTGATGGGGAGGTCTTTGCTCTTCATGAAACCCAGAATGGTGCTGGCAATGAAGCGAGCAAAACAATTCATGGTTGGCGATTCTGAAATACGTACACAAAATATCCTCAACAATTCCAAAGGCTTGAGTTGATAACAGGTGCGAGGAGCCTGTTTTTGACCACCCTACAGCCCTCCACCACGAGGCCCAGCACGGCGACAGCTCTGCTTCATTTTTGGCTTTGGTGTTTTAGACACTTTGAAAAGAGCACTTCGTCACATAGCCTAGTTGTGCCAAATCATGGGCAAAGATGTTTGATGTAGGGGGCTGTTCATATATTAACTAACCCACTCTGATGTCACAATCTGGGGGAAAAAAAAACACATCAGAAGGGCTCCCTCGAGCACATTGAACAGAGGATTGACTTGGCTGTTGCAGACAGCCACTGCTGATGCCCAGCAATGAATTTTCCAAAAAATGGCCCCTTGAGTGAGCCCCTTGGCACATCCACAAGCTCACCTGGCACCTTCGATGTCTCCATTTTGGCAGTAGGCCGCGATGAGTCTCTGGTACGTAACCTATAAACACAAAGGACCAAACTTAAGAACAGCTGTGTGCATTAAAAGTATGTTGGAAAATGTGCAAGAATTTTTTTAAAATGTCCTTATTATGCTAGCGGCGACAACAACATCCATCATGTCAGTGGTTTTTTCCGTGCTTTCGTCTTACTCGGTTCGGCAGGACATTGGCGGCCTCCATCTTGGCCAGGAAGTCAGTAGGCGAGAACTTGAACTCATTCTGCAGGTACACCTTCAGCAAGGCGTTGTAGTGACTCACGTCATATTGCGCACCTTGGGGAATAATGAGATAATCCGATAATTTGGGAACGGGCAGGGGGAGCAAGGTTAGTCAGAATGTCATGTGTAGATAAATAGGTAAAACATAAAAAACAAAATTTAAAAGAAGCAATAAATAAATAAATAAATAACCTGGCTGATTTTTGCTCATTTTAAGCGATAATATCGGCCAATTAAATGGAACGGTCGGGTCGTCGTTCCAATGTATTGAGATTTCAGCAAAAAAGTCCATTGTGCGATTCCTCTCACTCACCCAGCTCCTGCAGCTTCTCCCAGACGCGGTGAGCCAACTCGGTGCGCTCGTCCAGGCCCATTTCTGGCAGCAGAGAGCCGCAGCTCCGCAGCAGTAGCAGGGCCTGGTTACCACTCGGATAACCTGCAACCAAACGGAGGCATGGAAAAGGCAACATGCGTTTTTGGAGTGAATATAAAGAAGCAAAACGGTCCAACTTTCTACTTGCACTTCTTTGTATTTGATCCAACTCTTAGATTGCAGGTGTGTATGTCTGCCATAGCTACCCGCCCTGGAGATGTCGTGGAAGATGCGCAGCAGCAAAGTCCTGGTGATGCGACCGGTCCTCCTCACCGAACTGTCCAGCTTGGCCAAGGCCCAGTCGAACTGCTGGGCCTGTTTGGTGCGCACGGCCGCGCTAAGTTCCTCCTTCTTCTCCGCGGCCACTGCGTAGCTGCGGACGCATCCCGCTGCATGTGGCCGCGCATGACTGAAGGGGGTGAGTGGAGGAAAGCAACAATTACATTCAGCGGTCAAGAATATGACACACAACAATCAGTAACACTTCCATTCCCACCAATGGACAATTTAAAGCAGTGATACCGATCAGCTGCGGCACATTTCTGTCCCGTGAGAGCTTGTCAGTTGTGCAGTGGGAAATTATGACAGTTCACTTACCTGGTCCAAACACTGGAATTCCTACAAAACAATGTATCTTTGTTCATCTATCTATGCCAGGGACGTAGAGTGACCAGAATAAAAATTACATACTTTTCCTCTAGTTGGCAATAGTATTCAGGTCATAGTGAAGTTCATGTAACAGAATGGTGAACCAGACAGGCAGACTTCACTCTGTGCACCATAAGTACATTTTTTAAGCAAATTCAGACAAGACAAACAGTATCTCCTGACATGACGTAAATTTGTGACATTTTCATTTGGTGGTGTGTCATTTGATTGAGCTAATGTCAGATGTGTGCCTTGGTGAACAAAGGTGAAGAAACTCCACTTTAAAGCATTCAATTAACCGAGCATGCATGCTTTGGGAATGTGGGCGCAAACTGCAGAGAAAGGCCCACTTCTCAAAACTGTGAGGCAGACATGGTAACCACTAGGACACAGGCCTTCAAATCTAGCCTTTATTTAACCTATCCTCCGTCACTGGGTGAAAAACTCTCCTCCTCGTGGAGACAATATGAACGTAATTGTGATCGGCACATCAGTGACTTTCCACTGGCGGTTTTTTTGGCTTCATGGATGCTGCGTGACATAAGCAACATCAATGATAATTAGTCTGTGGAAATTAAACCCTATATTACATCGGTTCATACGCAATCTAAAAACGATGGTAATAACTACTATGCGAGTGTAAACGTCCACCAAAAAAATTATTCCGAGGGACCAAAATTTTTGTTACGTATGTTAACCCGATTACCCAACAGGGTGCCTTTAGATTTACTTGATACTAAGCCACGTGAGCAACAGTAACAAGAAAAACTTTTATCGTAACATTATTACAAGAACATATTTCTCAGGAAAAGTACGAATCATGCTTGTTTTGTAGTTGTCATTGAACCTCAATGACATACGCGCATCCGGCTAAGGCGCGTGGTTCACGCGTACCCAAGCTAGCGGTTTACCTGGACGCGTTGTCCACACTCGGGTGCGTCTGTCGGGTCACAAGTCCCGTCCTGCCGACACCAATTCTTCCGCTAAAAAGCCGACTGGGCGGCGGTCCGGTTCTTCTGGTCCCCGCGATTTGTAGTATGCCCGAAGGCGAAAACTTGAGGAACCGGGCAGATCTCAAGAGCGCGGCCATGTTTGCTGTGTCGCGGGAAGCAAAGACAAGCGAGACTTCCGTTTTACGTCACCAAAGCATCACGATATTTGGAACGCGAGTTGAACTTGCCATGGAAGCAGTATGGAAAACGCCAATTTATTTCAGGAGATTTTTACAGCTGAACAACTCAAATATTTTATATATTCACTAAATACAGAATTAAATCATTCATTATTGTATCGTATTGTAGAAAAAAAACAAATTCACCATCTCAAAAAATGTGAATACAGTACTGTATCACATACACAAGCGAAATGAACTTTGCCAAATGATTAGCATTTTCCTGTGGTTACCGGATCCGTATGACATGTTTCACTTATGTCAGTAAAATGTACTTTCAAGCCATTCTTAAAAAAATTATACAAACTGAAATTAAACTTAGATCGTTATAAAATTAGAACAAGGGATGCCACAAAACAAATAAGGGTTCACCAGTTATGCACTTTATTCATCCATACAAGCATACAATTATTCACACTTTTTTTGTTTATTATATCACAAACCTTTAGAAAAGCCGCTAATTTAACTCCTGTATCAACGTACCATGAACTTTCCTCTTTTCTTTTTTAAAGCTCTCCGCAACTAGCATCTTTGTTTCCTCCACACTTTTCCTTCGCCTCGCTCGCTGACTGTGCTCGTTCCACAGCTCCAAAGCCAACCCACGAGTATGACACGAATGATCCAGAGTCCAAGCCTGAAGGAATTCACACTTCTTGGAAGCCAGGAAGTATTTCTGTCTCTTTGCTCCTTCTTCTCCCTTCTTTGAGAGAGAGGCTCTGGCTCGAGAGAGCGCCGATCGTATTTGACTCAAGGCCGCCAGGATGTATCCCGTGGCGTCCTCTTTGTCTCTACCCGTCAGGACGTGAGCGGTGGCTTCGACCGCCAAGTCTGTGGCGTGCGATTCTTGCTTGTTGAGATACCCTCCTCTTAAGATGAGTGTCTCTCCGCTGTGTATGGCCTCTTTAACGGAGTTGAAAACCTTGCTGGAGCTCAGGGCCTCAGACAACGCGAGCATGGTGTCACAGAACTCAAAGAGGAGCGAGTCAGCGTCACCATTGAGGAGCTGCAATGTGAAAGTATAGCAATAGAGAGCGTTGATCACACTGTAGCAGACCAATGGAGATGGATTTGGACACAAGGAACTCAGTTTGGGGATTTTTGCAAAAATCGCAGGAACACCAGAGACCGCAGAGCTTGGCGTTTTATCCTTGCTCTTATTCACTTGTTGGTCTGGATTCTGAACTCCCTCCTCCAGCAACTCCACCAGTGTTCTCCCTGCCTCGTCGTGTTCCTCCCACCAAGGCCTCCACACGGGGATCAACCGGCTCAGAGCGCCCTGCCTAAGCAAACCGGTGAACTTCTCCTTTTCCCCGTTGTCAAGGAGCGCCCACAGCTCCTCTTCTGAGAGCTTGTCGAGGTCAAGCTCCGACAGATTTTGGCCCACGCTTTCCGACGGCTCCTCATCTGCTTCCTGATCTTCCAAGGTTCTCGTGAAGTTCTCGATCTCCCCCATACTATCTTCTCCCGATTCCTGAAGCTCAGCTAATTTGGACAGCAGCTCCACAGCCTCAACACCGTCGTCTTGCTCCATCTCGGCTTCTCTTAACACGCTTTCTATTCCTCCATTTGTCACTTGAGCCTTTTGTCTCAGTCCGAGAAGAATCTCATGCATTTTCTTCTTTCCCTCTTGGTCTGTTGCCGCCATGTTTTTCAACTCCTCAAAGACAGCCTCCTTGTAGAACTCCTCTGAGCACACCGAGTGATCTGGGCTGCGGTAGCAAGCCACGCCGCAGTAATGCAAGTTGCACCTAGGGCAAGTGTAACACGCAGGCTTGCAGTTGCACAGCATGCACACTTTGGAGATCTTTCCATCAGCCGAAGCCTGAGTGATAAATTCCTCCTGTCCAGAAGATGCCCCTCTTCCGGGGAGCAGGATGCCATCTCTGCTGGCCGCCGAGGCATCCTCCGCTTCCTCCGGCCACTCGTCCTTTGGACCGATGTCTGTCAGAAGAGTCCTCACTGACCGAGGAAGTGTCCGTCTAATTATTGGATTCATTGCAGTCAAAACAGAGAAGGAGAAAGCGGCGTCCGAACCGCTCGAACCGAAAACCTGCGATATAAAACAAAGGAGACATACTAGATCAGGTGCCGCGTAACCAAGTCAAAAAGAAGCATTTAAAAATCATTAACGCCAGTTGCAAACTCGGCGAGTGCTACAAATCAAAGCATAAACGCGTTTCATGCCGTTTGTGACATTTCTACACCCACTCGGGGCACTTAAAGTGGATCTTTCACTTACCAAGTTGTATTAGCAAACACGTCTGTGCTGTACTGTCGCAGTGAATCAGCGAGCCGCCATGTCGGATTTTGATGACGTTTTCTTAAAGCAACAGTCACCCTTCTGTTGCCCCGCGAACATGTACTGTAGTAGGTAGTACAGCGTATAGTCCTACAAAAAATAAAAAGAAAACCGTTCATCTCGGGTTTAAAGTCATGTTATAAGCAACTATAAACATTTCGCGGGAATGGGCGTTGATTACGTCACAATTCGCAATGGGTTTGGTCTATTCAGAATGACTGCACCATGCATATCGGGATCGCGTTAAAATGTGGCCTCTAGTTTTAGAGTAATAAGCACACTTTGAAACATATTCAGTCTGTCTCACGCAGTTCTATCTCTGTCCATGTTTATCCTCTTTGTGTCCACATCTCCCACAGGGCTCTTTGCTTGGAGGTGATGGACTCCTGCCGGGGGAGTCAACCGCAGTAAAGGTCAAGCAGGTGGGGGGATGTCACATGGTTGTCCACCCCTCACTGGGCAAACGGGTCCTCGTGATGCCTAACACCCCCTGCGGGCGGAAGACAGAATACGACAAAGGGGGCAAAGGTTGACGTGTGCCATGCTGTCTTTGCCCCCGCTTGCCCTGCCCCTGGCAGCTGTGCAAACATTCCTGGGCACACTGCTGCCTTCTTGTGTCCCATTTGTCCCTCTTTGAAATGTCCTGTGACATTGCATCTTACTGGGATGCAGAAGCGTGGTTACTGGCAGATAGCGCAATAAGTTGTCAACACATTTCAGTGAGGCTACATGTGTCTACATGTGTTTGTAGATATTGCAAATATTGGATGTCTCTAAAAGATTATTAAAAGATAAACACACTAAGATTGTCCCAAAGTGTGAGTGTCAGGGCGAATGTTTGTTTGTCTACGTGTGCGCCCCGCGATTGGCTAGCATGCGGTTCAGGGTGTGCCCCGAAGACGGCTGGGAGAGGCTCCAGCACACCTGCGACCCTAATGAGGAGAAGTGGATTACAAAATGGATGGATGGAGGACGGTAGCGTGTGCAGTAGTCACTCCCATTTGCCGCCCTTTTTCATGAATGAAGCCTGGAATGTCAGCTCAACCCCCCTCCCTCCCCCAACCCCCTGTCATGAAAGCATCAATGCACACCGTCAATAATTCAAACACCCGGATCCATTATTCACTTAATATTTTGCCCTTCCTGCCTTCATGCATGCACAACCTCCCGGTGCTCCTTCCCTCCATTGACAAGCTCAGCACATGTAAACACATTGGCCGCGCTTGCCACCTGCCAAGCGCCCCCCTCATGCACCCGTGCATAGTAGCGTGAGATGTGCTGAAACACAGGTGGAAAGAGCGCTGGCCTCTCAGTGACCCAAACTGGCAGAAAATGCAAAAAGCACATGGAAAACGGATGATGCGATGTGTGCTGATCGGCCAGAAGATGAGGGACACCCAATTTGGATTGCTGCTTATCCTTCTGAAGATCTAGTTGACTTTCAACATGGCCTCAAACTCAAAATACATGTATTCTAGGCCCTACAAAATGACCAACTCCGACTGAAATTAGCCCCACTTAGGGGCAGCGTGCACGGACGGGCGCTGTGGACCTCCGATGGGATGTGGGCGGAGCATGGCGTCAGCGTTTGCTGGGCGCGTTCCACCGTCCGATGGCCCTTCAGCATACAGACGGCTCTTTCCATTCAACACAATGGAAAGGCGACGCAAATGATCACGCGTTGGGTGTCCAGCTGTACTTTTCACAGGTGCAGCCCTTGAAAGCTTTGGGAATAGCACGTCCGACCCAAGCGACACACTTGGTAAAATGTTGTTTGGAAAGTGTGGGGGGTGGGGAGATCTTCTTCATAGTGGAAGGGGCTTAACCTTGAATTTACCAAAGAGCAAGGCAAAGGAAAAGACACGAAAGTGAATTCAGCTGAAACACATAAAAAGACACTGGAACTGTGCAGGGTTTCCCCAGGACATTGGTGGTAGTTTCACTGCTTCATGGCTGATTTTTTTAACAGAATAAATCGTTCTCCTTTTTGTTTTCTTTTGTTTGTTTGTTTTCCTTCAAATGATGTAACTTCACGTGACTGCACGACCACTCGTTTTCCATTTAAACAGCCTCATGGGTGTGGCTGCAAGATGCAAATGACTTATTTGGGGCACAAATGATTCTGCTTCGCAACAAGTGGCCTCGAAGCATCGTATCGGTTACGATTCTTTTAAAGAACGGTTTGCATTTTGGCAACATGGCCAAGAATTCAACAATTGTTGCAAATGTGTGCATTCTGGTTAAAACAAGGATGACCCCCTAACCCACCCACACAAAAAAAAACCTCAGTGAGGGGCTAAATTAAAAAAAAGTTGGCAGTTTTACATTGAAAAACCTGTTTTGTTTTTAAGATATCTGTTTCAATACAAGTGTTTCCTCTACATCTTGTCATGCGTGCCTTCCCTCCGTCGCTTCTTCCATCACAGCATTCCCGCGGGAGACGACCCGAGAGCACCGGAGTACCAGTGTACCTCCGACCGCCGAACCTCGGGCCCTCCCTCTCCCCGCATACACGCAAAGAGGAAGCAAAGGAGAAAAGTGGATCCGTGTCCCAGAGATCGGGTGTCTGTCTCGACGCATCAGGAAGTGAGAATGTGACGGCGGCCCAACAGCAGGAAGGCTGTTATGCGCGGCGACCGACTGGGCCTCGGTGGACGGAGGTGTCATACGTGTGAAGATCGCAGCTTCGCGCTACTGGCGAGTGGGCCGGATGCTCCAAATGGCGCAGAGAAGCGTGCGCTGATCTGTCCTGCGTCTGCCGGGACTTTAAAAGCTACCTCGGCCGGCTTCACGCAGCATGTGCTTTTCCAATTTGCTGCGAAAACCCAACATTTTCATGTCCCGCCAAGTCATTGAGATTCCTGCCTTTTAGCCTTTGACAAATTGCAAACTCCGCTTTTTATACACGCGTTGAAAAAAGAGAAAAGAATAGAATAGAAGGCTAGCTGGTGGAAAATAGAAAATGACTGCAAGGTAAAATATGGCAGAACATCTTTGGCGAGTGCTTCTGATATCCTACGCGAAAAGATCACACGGTGCAGCCTCACAATAGGGTAACCGCGTCACATTTTCAGGGGGAACGGGGAAGCTTTTGGCATTTCGGGAGAAGAGGTGCAGGCGGGCGGCGTTTTTTTGGTCGCAGTCATCACACACTCTTGCTGTGTTAGTGTCGCCTCAAAAAGGTTGTGCGTTAGCGTATTTGACAGCGCTCCAGTCCTGGCTGTGATGTTGACGCTAGTGCATGGGGACACATCACCCAAAGCACAGCAAGAGCTTGGGGGGCAAGGGGGGGGGGGGTGTGCGGGTAGCGCATCCTAAGCTTCCCAAATAATCTGCTCCAATGGAGTTGTGCATTCAACACATCCGCCGCCACGGAACGAACGGATGTGCTCGGCCAAGCCCAAACAAACGAGAGTACAGACGCACGGCCGTCATGGTAGCGCGTGAGCTCACGGACCGAGCGGCAAATAGCTCGAGACTTCGTATCGTTAGTTAGCATATGCCAGCTGGTGTGCGCCAGGGCGTGGAATGTCGCCTGGCATCAGAGGAAACCGCCTGCCATCAAGGTTTTGGGCCTCGAAGTCGTCGAGTTGGGTGTTCCAGTGGGCTTGATTCCTTGGTCTTGCAACATTTTGGTCAGCATCACTCCCCAAAACTTGCTTTTGGCCATCTTCAGGGGTCACTCCGGATCTGGTCAGGACCAAAGTGCAACTGGGTTTTTATCTGACATCCGTGGGTAGATTACGTCGGCACCATAGGGGGCGCCGACCGGCGACCTTAAGCCGCTTGCAAGCGAGCGCCAATTGGTCTCTCCTCAGTTCATGCTCAACAACCTCGTGTGCTCTTCCTTTGGGAGGCCATCCTCCTGATTGTCAGCTGACTTTCTGACGTCCACCAGCCCCTCGGTGTCTTGTCCATCTGCGTATCTGTCTCCTGTCTGGCCTCCAGCAGCTCCGTCCCTAACCTATGTCTGCTCCTCCAATCTGTCCATCGCTCTTGTCTTCATCCTCTGGCCTGCTGTCGATGCGTGTAGCTACAAAAATGGTGTGTGTGTGTGTGTGTGTGTGTGTGTGTGTGTAAGCAGAAGGGGTGTGAAGACAGCTGTCACGCTGTCTCAGGATCATATGATGGCTGTCAGACATGCTGTAAAGTAACTGGCATCCAACCCCCCCATCCCTCCCCTGCCCCTTTTCCTTTTCCAGTAGCGCGTACCACACACATCACTTTTGCTTTTTTGATCCTTTTTTAAAATGAAAAGATGGAAAGGATGTCGTTTGTAAGCAAAACTATTGTGCCACACGCGTTTGAAGTAATTGGCTCACCAATCTTTATGTATTGTTTGCTTTATAGTGCTGGAGAAATATAGCTGAGTTGAGTTTGGTTGGTCACCGAAAGGCCGGTAGGTGGGTCACCGCTGGGGTAGGTCGATAGGTAGGTAGGACTCCTTTGTTGGGTTTTCTCAAAACCAATGCGCGTATCATTGATCTGTTTTGGACCATTCTGTCCGGCTAACTTCCTTCAGGTCGGCGGGTCTCCGTCAGGCCCGACGGAGCTGTCGTTTCGACTTAGCGCGGGCCCCGGAGGTGGCCGAGAGATGAATAAGTGACGAGGCCGCATATTGGACTCATTTTATATGTAGGGAGGCAAAACAACCACAAGCGGGTGCTTGTTTAGCTCTTTATATGACAGAGAGCCCGACTTGACATATGCACACAAGCACTTGCAAGAGACCTGCTGCCTTTCGTACTGAGCTTCTAATTAGACGCACACACACGTGCGCACACACTCACGGTGGACCCTGGAGAGAGGCCTCAAACCTGCCTGTCAGCTGCAGTTAGATCACAGCGTACTGAGTTCACAACACACACACACACGCTTCAGAGTCAACTTATGCTTCACATGAATAATTTATTTTCAATAAACTGACTGAACTGCCCAATCATCACACATCAACATGGAGAACTTCATGTAATTCATCCGCAAACACATTGGTGCATTGGTCAGGGGGTCGGCGGGTGGGCTGGTGGGTCAGTCGGCCGGGAGCTAGAGAGTAGGCGGATTACCGGTAGTTAGGTAGGGAGGCATGTAAGATGATTGGTCGGAGTGCTTCGGTATACTGCAAGCATGGTAGGTTAGTTGCTATGGAGATATGTAGGCCAGTGGGTTGTTAGGTCAGCAGGTGGTGGATAGTTACAGTATGTCGCTAGAGAAGTGAGATAGGGAGGCAGAGACGTGACTTGGTAGTTCGGTGGGTTGGTTGGTTGGCTTGCTAAGTAGGTGAGGTAGTTACATAGGTAGGTGGGTTGGATACAGAGGTCGGTACTAAGGTGTGGTAGGTAGGTAGCAAGCTAGGTCAGTCGATCAGTAGGTGAGCGGGTGAGTCACCGCAAGTGATGTTAGGTTGGTGGCCAGCTTTGTCAGTAAGTCTTTATTTACCATGAACTTTGAAGGACTCAAAAGGCAAAGTCGCTCTTGAGCATGTCATTACTGAGCAAAATGAACATTCCTTCCCTCGAGTACGACGGACCAAACACTGCCAGCTCAAGCTGGGGCAAACAGAGCATGACCACAAGCGTGAGGATGAGGAGCAAGAGGAAGAATCGCTGGCTGGCCTTCTCCTCTCGCCTGCTCAGGGAGAAGATCGCCCTTGCTTTGGTGAATGCTTTCTTCCGGCTGAAGCGTTCCTCCCGATATCGTTAGGGGACCAATTGCTTGTAGAGCGCCGGCATTCCCCGGGTCACCTTGGCCGGCGGGGCTCAGGCAGTCAGCCGATCGATGCCCTTTATTGCCATCTGACTTGCCATTCAGGTTGTTCTTGTCACGAGAGGTTGTGCAGAGCGCCGCTCTGGTCCCTCTTCAACTTTGGACGCAAACATGGTCGAAGCCACTTGGTACAGCGAGAGAGTTGGAACCAACTCGAGAGGTAAAGGATCTTCACTGAAGTTTGCACGATCAAGAATCTTGTACTATTTGTTGCCAACAGTTACTTTTTCTTCAAATTAGTCCATTGAAACTGCTTGATTTTGAACAAATTCTACGATCTCAAAATGATCGGATCAGACATTGTGACTGCAATGTCGTAAAATACTCAATTCAACAAAGCTGAATCATTAAACGATATAAGCGATTAAAATAAAATAAACATTTAGATTCAATTGTTCCCAATCAAAATGTAAAAAAAATCTACGAATGAACCGGCCCCCATCTGTCCGTTTCAAAAATTAAATGTGGCCCTGGAGCACAGAGGCTGGCCTACTCCTGCTTCCAACTTCTTTGCCCAGTCACGAAGAAGAAGCACCTTTGGACTCCTTTATTCGCTAAAGCCGAGTTGCAGTACCGCCCTCTGGCTGTAGGTGGTAGTGTGGCCCCACTGTTCGAGCAACCGGCCATCCTGTGACCGCGATGATGACACAAGACGATGCCGGTGAACCCGCGAAGTGACACTGCCGGGGACGGTGCTATGACCGTGCTTCCTTCGGTAGGAGCCGAGGGCGTTTAGTTACACTCCGCCGCAAAAGAGTACAAAGTGCATATTTTAAGCCAGGTGTTAGGATATACTGTATGGTTTGGATAAACAGGTAGGTAGGTAGGTTAAAATGTTTGTCATTAGGTGGCTCGAATAGGATGGGTGAGTAAGTACGAACGCAACCTTTTCCGGTAACGAAAACACTTCCTGCTTCTCTTCAGCCAATCAGACGCAAGCAACATAAGAATTATTAAACAGAATATAATTTAGGTAACTACTATATAACATAAAGGAATATAATGCTCAAATATAAAATGAAAATAACTACTAATTTAACATAAGCTTACGCTGTATATGGTTTTGCTTTTTGTGCTTGACTGAACAAATAAAGATTTTCAAGACAAATACGAACTCTTGCTTTCATTATGTTGTTCGCAATGATGTAGGCCACTCCACAAAAGTTTAAACCACGTTCATTTGCTTCGCATTTGCAGCTGACTGCTGGGAGAATGCTGACACTGGCTCATTTGCATACTGAAGGCTGATTGGAAAACGGCCGTCCCACTCAGTGAGGCCGGCAGCAGGCCGATAACGCCGAGCACTGAGCAGAGCGAAAAAGGGGACATGGAGCCGAGTCGAGAAACAGCTTGATACGTTCTACATTTGCGGGGGCAAGCGAGAAATTAAGACAGGAACAAGTGGAGCGGAGGAGAGAGGCAGGAGATCATAAAAATATGTGAAATATCATGTATTGTGTGTGTGTGTGTGTGGGGGGGGGGGGGTCACATCGTTGATTTGCCCCTGTCTAGACCCGGCCGGTCCTGGGGTACGCAGCTGTCATGTGATATCAATGTTCCATGACATTCGGATTTTCATGTCATATTGACACTGAACGGACATCAGATGCCCACTGGAGGGATGTAGTCGGCGGGTCGCTAGGTCTGGCACCCATTGGTGATTGGTGTTGTCAGAAACGATCGCCTTGCCAATCCACTCGAATGGGTTACTCACCACCGCTGACGCTCGAGGCAACACTCAGGCCACTCCATTCGGGAAGTCCAAACTAGGGCGGAGGTTACGAACCCCTTACATGAGGCTCTCTCGCGTGTTTCACAGGTCAGGTGATTGGAAATTGTTGAAAGTGTTTCATTAAATGACACGTTTTGCATGATTTCAGTGAGGAGAATGTAGGACCATCTTGCTACAGATCGAAGTGGGACTTAATAATGCTTCAAATAAACTGTGTGCTCACGTTATAAACTTGGGCTGATTTTATTTGTGTCCTAAGTCTCTATTCGATATTTCCTTGGACATATAGGGGGCTTGAATTTTGGAAATTTGGAACCTATCATTATGTAAGGTGTTACGATCCCATGTTTTGGACAGCTGTGAAACTGGTTTTGGGCTCCGTGTGCATGTCTGATGTTGTTCACTGTGCTCCAAGCCATGCAAAGGGTGTTGGTGTGAATGCTCGTGTGAAATTAGAGCAGGGGTGTCCAAAGTCAGTCCTAAGCAACACACCTGATTCAAATAATCCGGATCGTTCTAATGCTGCTTCAGAGGTGGCGCTAGTGAGGAGGAGGAGCTGGACATGCCTGAAATTAGAGCGACCGAGCGAGAGAGAGCTCCTTGATATTCAGTAAACACTTAGTTAATGACTCCAATTCCATGAAGAAGGTGGAGCATCTTGCCCCCTTCCCATAACATGCATTCAAATGTATGCTACCTCACTTTTCAACCATATAACCAAGAAGTAGATTTGCCCCCCCCACACACACACACTCATTAAAAGAGTCAAGTGAGCAAGTACAAAAAAAAAAAAACCTGGAAAAATGTCATGCAAATCAAATGAGCGTTATAAATCTGCGTGCACAATTTGCCAACAATTATCGTTTCAACCCGTCTCCTCGGCAGACAAAAGCAAGGCGCGCCCTCCGAGGAGGCAGGAAATCAGCTTTTCAAGAGCTCTTGTGCTTGAAGAGCGAAAGGGCAAGGTGAGGCGGCGTGATTGCTCGGTGATTAGGCCCGAGTGGAAGGGAAGCCTCACGACCGCCTGCGGGTTTCTCCCTCTCACACACACACACACACACACACACACACACACACACACACAAACAGACTGCGCAATAAACAAAGAAAGAGCACTTGACTCTCTGTTGAGCCACTCGATTGTTTTAGGGAAACATCATCAAGAAAATTGATCTTGCCGCCTGCTTCCGCACACGGTGGTTAATTAAAGCAGCACGGCGAGTACAGCATACAGGATTTGTATATGTTGTATCTTAATAACGCAGTGGCGGAGATTGGACTAATCCAAGCAGACTGTTTACTGCCAAAACACAAATACAATACATGCCGATTTATAGAGTGCTTTCACAACAGCGGCAGCTGTAACAAAGCGCTTAACAAAACACTTGACATAAAGTAAAATAAACACAACACATAACATAAAACACAGACAGTCGTGCAGTCCTAACCACTTTTCCGTCACACGCTTTGTTGTTTGAAGCAGTTTGAGATGAAAGAGGAGAGAATCAAAGTGTCCTTTAACCAGTGGATCAGAGACGTCATGCTCAAAATGTGCACACAAATGATACAAGTATGGTTCGTGGTGTCATGATTTGGTTTGGGACCAACCAGTGGCGCTGTAGGGCTCCCCCTGCAGTTGCACACCTGTTGGTCATTAGGTAATTATTAGTTGTATTCTGTCACGTAGCAAAAGGTGGTGGTGGACCCCAAAAAGCAGGCAGGAGGGAGGAGCAGGGTGTATTTGAAGAAGTGTATTGATAAAACACAGAGAAAACTAAATCCAAAGAGCAATTTTTGCTATTGGTGGCCCCGACGCGGATGAAAATACGGAACTCTTCATTTGCGCAAAGCAAACTTGGATTACAAGCAATCACACTTGTTTGACGGTTTGCGGTTGCGAAAGGTTTATTTTGAAATTCTTGAGTTATTATGGTGTGTGAAATAAATGTCTGGCCCATTCTTAACTTTACGCCATATACTCAAGGCCCATCCTCTATTATTGATGACCTACTTAGCGTTGCAAACAACACACACAGGCGCCAACATGAAAAACCTCTTCAATGATCACCACACGGTGATGTCAGTCAATGATCTGAGCATCACATAAGTGAGCGTTTATGACCCCGAACGGGGAGCGTAACGGTATTGCTGCAGCGGACATTATTTTATTTTATGCGTGCTTGTTATCTGTCAGTCATCTGGCTCATACAGAGAGATCACCTTATACCTTCCTTCCCGGTCAGCTAAGAATAGCTCGAAAGCCTTCTGATGAGGGATCTCACTTATCTCCCAAGTATTGCAGGCCAACTGAAATAGAACATGGAATATAATGTCATCTAAATAATGTAACAGCAGAAACCTTTATACATGTACATTTAGGGAACTACCCACAACATGATGTACATCTACACAATCAGGTGCAGAAAACGAAGTTTAGTGCAGCGTGTTCCAACAATTAAACGGGGATCTGAGAACAAAGGTGGGCAGAGTATGATGTGGTCTCTGATGTCGGACTACTGAACTCTAGCTGAGTTGAACGGCTTCAGGAAAGCAGCCTCGTGGTCCTGTGGGTTGAGTACTTGATGATCTATCTATCTATCTATCTATCTATCTATCTATCTATCTATCTATCTATCTATCTATCTATCTATCTATCTATCTATCTATCGATCGATCGATCGATCGATCGATCTATCTATCTATCTATCTATCTATCTATCTATCTATCTATCTATCTATCTATCTATCTATCTATCTATCTATCTATCTATCTATCTATCTATCTATCTATCTATCTCCACATGTATACAGGAGTACAGTACATAGAGTACACAGACATAAATATGCACGTTTTCAAGGTTTTATATTTGCTATATTATTTATTTTGTAATGTTCGTGTATTTCCTTTCGAGTTGTGATTTGTCTTCTATTAACTGTAAAAAAATAAAGGTGTTTGTAAAGGTGAATGTATGGTCTCTATTCTAGAACTAGTAAAACACGTTTTAAGTACTCTGTGGGAAAGTGCGACGTAAACGACTTTCCAAATTGTTATATTAAGACACCGTTTACTGCATATATAATAGATACGTCGGCAGTCTACGTTATATGTGACACAGAACGCGCACATCGACAAATGTTTCGAATTGTAAACGTGTACCTAATTCTGTGTCCACACACCCACTCGTCCAACCAAGCCAAGGATCGAGTGTTTACAGGACGCGAGAGAACACGTGAGCGACACCTCTTGCGACCAATTGAAACGCAATCTCAAATCAGTGCTTGAGCAATCAGAGACGTGAGGTGAGCGTGTGGCTCCGCCCTCCCGTGGACGTCGAAAAGAACGTCATGAGCTTCATACATATAACTTAGCTTTAGCCAACATTAGCTTCGCGCTTACGTGCTCTCTAAACAAGTGTGTCCCTCGCTAACCGAAAATCCGCCGGCACTCACTTAGTTGACACTCGTTCCAAACATGACTTTGAAAGCGAAACGCCCACGCGGAGACGGGCGGAGAGGGCACCTGACTGGCTAGCTTTCAATCCCGTGCTAGCGGCCGATGGACAACAGGCGCTAACGTTTCAAGAGCCGCTAAGCCTATCACAACAAGCCCAGCTCCTTAAACGCAACCCGCCTCTGGAGCCACACAAACAAGGACTCGAAAGAGGCTCAACGTCTTTTAACAGTAAGTACGCGGCCGGGTCACCCTTCCTGATACAAACGTAACAACGGCTAGTGTTGTGTGTGCAATTTGACGACTGTCAAGTGAGCCTCGTCTTAATTATTGTCCGTTCCAGCCTGGGCTTAATTAGCCTTCCAATAGAAGCATTCTGCTCACTGCTAGCGGCTTTCAAGTGAGATTGTTCACTTTGTGGACTCGGGTCGTTACATCCCTAGCTTTCAACCGTGTTCGTGTTGGCACCTTGATATGAATTGGATGCAGTTTGGAGCCGACCACTGCCAAGTCTGCGGCCGCGTTGAAGGGGCCTTTAATGTGTTTGCATTCGGTTTCGTCTGTGGTCTCTATAACCTCACGTTATTGGTGGCAAAGGCAATAATATAGTTAGCAGGGGCTCGTTTGAATGGCTGCCTTGATAGCAGGGGTTCCACGTTAGCTTAGTACGAGAACACGCGCGCACACGCTGTCTTATGCAGGAACACCGTCCAATCCTCCACAAATGCCCCCACTGGGAAATGATGCCAATTGAAAGCATCGATATAAAGTGAAAATAAAGGGCTTGAGAATTTGACACACCACACAGGAGAGTGGTTTCAGCCCCTGCCAAATTTGAATGACAACAACAAAAAATGGCAAGTATATAGTAATGGAGTCTTCAAAATCATGAACATTCAAGTGTGTTCTTTGAAAATCGGTTGCACATTTATCGACCAGTGTGGTTGGCATCCAACCTTGTTTTTTTTTTATCCACCTGCCGGTGGTGTACCAAATAGCGAAGGATGGAAGGGGGGGGGGGGGGGAGCTAAATCTATATTGTCTACCGTGGAGTAATTTTGGCGTGAGGTTAGCGATGAACATCACCCATGTAAAATATTCTAATAAAGGATGCCCCTCCCCCACCTTGTAAAGCTTCCTAACACGACTCTTTTCATTTGTATTTTACAAGTGAGACGTACAACCTTTTCAAATGCATTTATTGAGACAAACGACTGCTTGGTTGATTCTGGCCACAGATTAGATTGTGGCTAACCCTGACTTCTCCGACGCAAACTTGACACCTTCGAAGTAGTGGCAGTCAGAGAACATCTCGGAGAGCTGAAAGAAAACGCGGCAAAATAGGCCGCTGTATGCGAATGGGAAGGAGCTGGTTGTTCGTTACAAATGGAATCAGTTCTACGGAAGAAATTGTGAGTTGGCCAACGGCAATTTGATGGGGGTTCCCGGCGTTGTTCGGATATGTTCTCTCTTGAGCCAAACTACACTGAGCAACCAGGATAGCTACACCTCCATCACTTATTGCAATGCAACACTATTTTATTTCATTCCAAGCGCTGCTCTTCCAGGAAGTCGACCGCTTCTGATGCAGCTTGGACTTGTGATGAGTCATCAACCAGGGGCCATTTATGATATCCCTGGCGAGTCCTCCTTGCTTGTAAAAGCATTCTCTCTCCGTCTCTCACTATCTCAAGCTGGCTAAAGTCCAATTTGCAGGACTTTTCACATAATGTACTTTTAATGGCAGTAAGCATCGGCGACGTCCGAGCTTGTCGGACAGTCCGTGTTTGACGGGCTGATCCCGGCCTGCGCGCATCCTCCAGCAGCTAACTAACCGCTAAATCGACTTAGCTCGTTAAAACGGCCCCGCTTGTCTGAGTCCGCCGGCCCTCCTCGGTCTTGGTGGGCTGGAGCGTAGCGGCGGCAATGGAGGGAGGATGAGCGTGTACACGGTTGCAAAAAGTTTCCAGTTTGTCCCAGGCCAGACTTGACCGCCTTTCCTTTTTCCTTATATCCGATTCCAAATTGTTAACGATGAAAAGTCGCCGAAGCTGCTCGCTAGCTGCTGCATCCCAAAACTCTGCAGCGAACATGAAGTCTCCCGGTCGGTATCTTGAAATGCGAGTTCCCGGTCGGTTGTTTCACCGCCCTCTTGTCTCGTGCGCCCTTTTTCCAGAGGCAGGCGCGGGTCTCCGCCATGGGTGCCTTCCTGGACAAGCCCAAAATGGAGAAGCACAACGCCCACGGCGAAGGCAACGGCATCCGCTACGGGCTGAGCTCCATGCAGGGCTGGCGAGTGGAGATGGAGGACGCCCACACGGCGGCGCTGGGCCTGCCGGCGCCCGGCCTGACGGACTGGTCCTTTTTCGCCGTCTACGACGGCCACGCGGGCTCCAGGGTGGCCAACTACTGCGCCAAGCACCTTCTGGAGCACATCATGGGCGCCAGTTTCGGGGCCCCGGGGCAGCGGAGCTCGCCGGCCGGTTCGGAGAGCGCCGCCGAGGCCCCCGCGGCGGAAGGCGCCCCCACGGTGGAGGCGGTGAAAGCCGGCATCCGGGCGGGCTTCCTGGGCATCGACGAGCACATGCGCGGCTTCTCGGACCTGCGCAACGGCATGGACCGAAGCGGCTCCACGGCCGTGGGCGTCCTCCTGTCGCCCGAGCATTTCTTTTTCATGAACTGCGGCGACTCGCGCGCCGTCTTGTACCGCGACTCCCAAGTGTGCTTCTCCACGCACGACCACAAGCCTTGCAACCCGCGCGAGAGGGAGCGCATCCAGAACGCCGGCGGATCCGTCATGATCCAGAGGGTCAACGGCTCGCTGGCCGTCTCCCGGGCCCTGGGGGACTACGACTACAAGTGCGTGGTGGGCAGGGGCCCCACCGAGCAGCTGGTCAGCCCCGAGCCCGAGGTTTGCGAGATGCTCCGGACCCCCGAGCGGGACCAGTTTGTCATCCTGGCCTGCGACGGCATCTGGGACGTCATGTCCAACGAGGAGCTGTGCGAGTTTGTCAAATCCAGGCTGGAGGTGTCGGACGACCTGGAGCGAATCTGCAACGAGGTGGTGGACACCTGCCTGCACAAGGTTCGGTCCCGAGTGCGCGCGCGTGCCTTTGCGTGCCTTCGCCCGACTTTGATCCGCTTCCTCTTTCCTCCCCTCCGCCTTAGGGGAGCCGGGATAACATGAGCGTCGTCCTCGTATGTTTGCCCAACACCCCCGAGGTGTCCGAGGAAGCCGTGAGGAGGGACGGCGAGCTCAACCGCTACCTGGAGTCTCGCGTGGAAGGTGGGCTTGAACGGCCGCGTCGTATTCCCCTCGGATCTTTCCGGCTTGTCGCCCTCGACCCGACTTGGCCGCCTTCTATTGTCAAAGGCGGTCGCAGCGCGCCGACCGCGGAAGATTGACACCGTCGTGACCTCCTTTTCCATTCCAGCGAGCTTGTTCCCCCTCGCGTCCCTCCGACATGCTTTTCTCCTCTCCTTGGCTCAGACGCGCCGTGTCTTGGCCTCCCCCTCATTTGTAACGCCTTTTTATTTTGCTCGTTTGCTTGGAAGCTCTTCTCCCCGGCAACGAGGGCTCTTTGACATTCTGCTCGATTCCTACAAATAGACCTTCACCGAATGGATCTATTGGCACCTCGGAGTGGAATCAAGTCACTCAGCATCGTGCTAATCTAAGCCTTCTTCGGCCATATCCTACTTTTAGAGCAACCCCCCCCCCCCCCCCAAAAAAAAGGGGACAGGAATGTTGTAGTGGCAACTTGCCACCAGTAACTAACTTGCATTGGTCTCCTCTTCACATTTTGACACGGTGTGCTCATGATTAGCCCCCCCCCCCTCCGCGGCGTAACGCTCTCTCCGCTGTGGTTTTCAGCCATGCTGTCGCGGGCGGCCGACGAGGGCTTTCCCGACCTGGCGACGGTGATGAGGAACCTGTCCGCTGACGGCGGCATGCCGGCGCTGCCGCCGGGGGGAGGCCTCGCCAGCAAGTAAGAGCCCCTCCGCCACCCCAATGGCTTTTATCTTCAACGCGCCACCGCTTTACGGGGGCATATTATGGATGGGAAATGGACTTTTGAAATTGCTCCGATGGTTCAGTCTTGGAGGGAAGTGACACGACAAAGTACTTTTGGTGTTTGCTACCTTTTCGAGCGTTGCCGGCGTGTCGTATAACACGGCCAATTGAGACAATTAGCCGCTAGTTTGGCCGCTGCGGGTCGGGCCGCGCTTGGGCTTGGCGCGTCATATGCGGCACGTGCTGTGCGCGGAGCGCGAATAGACGAGTTGATTGAGCGCCGCCAGTGAAAATAGAAATGATGCCTTTAAACTCGTCAATTGTCTCGTCGCAACAGCCGAAGTTCGCCACAGCTGCCACGGAGACAAAGCCGTACTTTGTATTGGTTCCGGAGTACGTATGGAGAAAAGTCAATCGACTGCTTTGAAGCAGGTTGACGTTGGATTCTCGACGTGTTTTTGAATTTCAGAGACCTGGGGATTTTATTTTTTTTAATGTCCTAACATATCCCCTTTAAACGTCGCCACATGCCATCGGTTACTAATTGACGTTTTCCATAACAGCATTTGACTCAAGTATCGGAAATGAAATTGTGGCCGCCACGGTGGTCTTCATGACGTTTGCCAGCGGCCTGACGTTTTGCTTTCATTCCACTGTTCTTCTTGCAGACAAAGCGTTATCGAAGCCGTCTACAACAGTCTATGTCCCTACAGAGAAGAAGAAGGGGTCAGTATCCGCCGCGCTATCCGAGACTTTGTAGCGTCATCATTATTTGACAAGTCAAAATGAGAGCGCCGCAGGTGCGTGCGGGGACCGTTGGCGGTTTCCACTCGGAAGGGTCGCGCCCCCTTAGTGTGTGTCGTTTTGAAGTGAGTTGTTGTGCCGCCATTGTTGTCACATCATCGTAAGCCGGAGCGCTAATCCCCCCCCCCCCCCCCCCCCACACACACACACACACATTTGCCTCAGCATTCCACTCAAATGCTTCCAAATGTTTGGGTCCACATTTTTTTGTTGCCCTTGTGCAAAGTTCTCACTTTTTGGTTGTGCGCCATCACAAACGGCAGGACAAGCGAGTCCGTTTTTCTTCCCGCTTCTAAACGGTTGACATGAATCCCAGTGCGTCGTCTGACCAGATGGGGTCACTTTTGTACTTGGTCGCCACCGCGTTAGGTACACCTGCTCCATTTGTCAATTCACACATGCCGAGCGCCAACATTTGGGCCTTCCTCGGTTATCTACTTTGGAGGAGAAACTGTGTTCAGTGCGTGCACACACACACACACAAAGGCACAGAGGCACTGTGTCCAGTTCCAATTGAATTCATTCCTCTCATCAATCAATTTCTCTGTCCGTTCCAAATGAGCCGCGTCTGACATGCCCAAGTTGATATTGACGGAACGCAATGAAACCACCCGCATGCGGACATGTCAGACTTGTATGAAAATAACTTCACGTGTGTCAACAGTGTGCACTGGCAACACCCGCACAAAAGGGAAATAAAGGATACAAATATTGGAAGTTGCATAGTTCTTTTTTTTTTCCGGGCAAATGACGACGCGATGAACACGAGAGCTTGTTTGTGAATGAGGTCATTGATTGGCGGTCATTGCGTGGCGTTGAGAGCGGGAAAAGAATCCCGACGGTCACTGTAAGCGTGCGGCGCGCATGGAGCCGTAGCGGGATGTCAAGCGTCTAATTGTGTTCACCCTCTGCTTAACGCAGCCGTCCTGTTTCATTTGGTAAGTGACGCTTGGCCCTTTTCCCTCCGACTGGCCCTCACCCCTCCCTCCACGCGCGCTACCTCTTGCGGGCATGCCCACCGGCCACGTCTTCCATCCGTGTCCACTTAACGCTAGCATGCGTTGTGTGCCTACAATGGACTGTCCCCCTTTTGCCCTTACGTTTTGTGCGCATGCATGACCCCCACCCCCACGCCTCCAGCCCTCCTGGCGGGCTCTTCAACCGCACGCACGCATACAACAGCGGAGGCAGTCCCTGTCCCTCACTTACTGTCACCGAGAGCGGCGTCCTTTCCAGCTCTTCTGTTGCAAGTGTGACCCGCTGGCTTTCCTTTGAATTTAGCGTCCAGGTTGCTCAGCGTCTGATAACCAAAAGTCTCTCTTTTCCTCCTTCTGTCCCTAATGTGAATTCTTTCTCTCCTCCTTTTGTTTTCTCCTCCCCTCTCTCTTTGTGGCCGTCCTCCTCCAGAGTGGCGCCAACCTGGAGTGTCACTGGTAGAAGTTCCTGATCTCCCCCCCCCCGCCCCCGCCCATCTTCAGTTTCTTCACATTTTCTACCACTACAAATTCACAGGAAGAAAACCTGCGGTTGAAAATAGGAAGCTGATGATGGCAGCACCTTTGGATTTGTGCCAGTTAAGGCCCCTGCCTTCCGCCACTCTCACGAACCGTGAAAGAAGTGAGAAGCCCAGCGTGTCGGTCAACGACTTCCGAAGCTCCTGGCTACTCCGGACCGGACTGATGGTTGAAACGCTAAGCTTTGGTTTGCCTGAAAACCGCTTCCTGGACTTTGAAATCCCTTGATTACAATTTTTTTGTTTCCGCCACTAAGTCCAAAGACTGCCACACCTGAACCAGGTTGTGTGTGTGTGTGTGTGTGTGTGTGTGTGTGTGTGTGTTGGGGCCGGGGGGGGTGTGGTCCAAATTTTCCCCTGCAGTCCAAACGGACAGTCAGGTGTGCTTTCCTTTTGTGGTCAATCCTTTTTTCACGTGCTTCCTCAGCTCGCCACTTGGCTGATGTTGATGGACCCGACACACTTTGTTGTCTTACATCCGATTAGTGTTGTCAAGAAGAGTTTCGACATCCAACGTTTCCAATGATCTACTTCGATTTGGAGGGTGTTTTTTTTTCCTTCTTCAAACTCCGCCTTGTGGCCTGATATGCAATTTGCCTGAGTGCAAAAGTGGCGCCGCGCCACTTGGTTTTGGACACACACGCACAAGGTCGCGCACGGCGTTCCGTCGCCACAACGTTCCAAAGGGGGCACGGCCGTGCCAGGCCAAGAGCGATCCGCCCGCGCCTTTTTTGACACATGCTCCATCCTGCTTGTGCTGCCACTTGCCTTTTTTTTATGTGAGTTGTCATGTTAATAAATTACTTAGTTGACCTCCCCAAAGCCACTTTGAATTGGTGCTTTATAGAGGTTTTTTTTTGGGGGGGGGTTCAAAGTTAAGCTGCGTACCATGCCCGACACTGAGGAGTTTTGGAGGAAACCAACATTGCATCGTAACACTACACTGTAGAGAAATTGCTTACAAATCAGATGACTGCTAATCTTTTTTTAATGTATTTATTTTTTCACCATTTGCAGTACTTGACACATTCCAAATGCTGTCATCCAAAGAGAAACCCATTTCCAACTTATGCCCCCCACCCGCCCATGTCTTTGTTTTTCCCAGCTAGAAAACGACTGAGAATTTGGAGACGGCATACGTGCTTTTCATCGGAGAGTTACTGAAAATGTTTTTAAAAGGAAACATTTTTCAAAATTTTAGGTTGTACTACCCCCCCCCCCCCCCCCCAACATAACAAGGCACTATTTGCATAGTATTCAACTGAATGATTGAGAACGTTTTTGTTTTGCAGATGTGAAAACAAATTCCACTCAGAGGAATTTTTGTTCCCGGTCACGATTCCAACATGGGATGACGTTGCAATGTTGCTGTTGTTGTTTTTCTGTTTGTGCGCATTATTTGTGTTGACGTGAATCTTGGGATGAATGCGTGATCGTTTTCAAAGTATGTCGCTCCATCTGGCCGCGCCGGTCAGAAATGGCCCCAAAGACGCCCGCGTGTCGATTTCCAGGTTTCGGGCAGGGAGATAAACGAGCACGAGCTCGCTCCCCTTGTTGCCACCTTCCGCAGCCGGCCGATATGACGACGGCAAAGTTGACGAGTCCTTCTGTATTATCTGTCATTTTGAGCGGAAACGTCAATAAAAAGATTTGTTTAAAACCAGGTAGAGGGAGCAGCCTTTGCCTTTTTTTGTTCTTTCTCCAAAACAGCCAACTTCTGACCAAAAGTGGAGAAAGCCAGCTTTTTGTGACACGGCAAGAGACAAACACGGTCTGCTTGAACTACGTAAGCATTCGTCGTGCGGGGTTGAATTCATAACCGGTCGACCCTCCTTTGGCGGCGCTAACCTCAACCGAACGTTTCCTGTCGTTGCAGATCAGAGCTGCACAAAGGTCAGGAGGAATTTTGCAGAGAACCAGAGAAACGGCTTTGGAAAGAGCAAAAGCTGTTTCTCTTGGGCTGTTGGTGTGACCGGCTGTCTCTTATTGGCTTGAGGGCGGGACTCTGACCGGGCCGCTCCATAACTCGTAGTAGCTTCTTCTGTTGAGCTTAAATTGATGAACACGTAAGTTCTTCTGCAAAATGGGAATTCATTTTTCCTTGGCTGAAAGCAATCTGTCCAGGCCCTGAGGCAGTAAGCAGCCCCAAACCATGATGCCTCCTGTGAGCAGTTGATGCATAAATGCGGGTCATTCCAAAGGGCCGACTTCCTTTGCTCAGAAGCCTTCTGCAATCACTGACCAAACTAATCTCTAACGCTCACATTCCACAGGTGGGGATGTCAGTGCGCGCATGCGTGCGGCGACCAATAAAAACAACGGAAAGAACCCTGACCTCCACACTTCACGCACACATCAAGAGAGACGCAACACGGCCGGCGCGTTCAAACGCTAAAAGTCACCCGACGACATGGAGATGGCCATCGTCAATCCGGACTTTCAGGACGAGGAAGTTGGCAAGAAAGCGGAGGAGACGGCGGACCCCCCCGCCGAGGAGTACGCGCAGATCAAGCCGTACGCCGGCATGCCCAAGGAGGTGCTGCTGCTTTACTCGTCGCGGCCCCGCTACCGAGTCCCGCGGGAGATCCTCTTCTGGCTGATGGTGGCGTGCGTGCTGTCGCTGGTGGCCGTCACCATCAGCCTGGTGGCGCTGTCGCCCCGCTGCCTGGGCTGGTGGCAGGTGTCCCCGCTCTACCAGGTCTACCTCCCTTCCTTCAAGGACTCGGACGGGGATGGCCTGGGAGACCTGAGAGGTGAGTCGGCCGCTCCGCTCCGAACCGAGATCCGAGCCGCTTCGTCGGGAAGGGGCGTCGGCTTTTCCTTTGATCGTTTGCGCACGTGCCCCCCCGACAGGCGTGCGGGAGAAGCTCGGCCATTTCCAGTACCTGAACATCAAGTCGGTTTGGCTGAGTACTTTCTACCGCTCTCCCACGAAGGACGCGGGCTACGGCGCCGAAGATTTCCGGGCCGTCGACCCGCTTTTTGGCACCATGCAGGACTTTGACGACCTTTTGGCCGAGATGCACAAATTAGGTGACGCCCTCGCCCGCTTGCCGCACAGACGGCGGCGGTCGCTGGCCCGCTTGGCGCCGCGTGACCGTCTCTGCTCCCGCCAGGTTTGAAGCTCATCGTGGACTTGGTTCCCAATCACACCAGCGATAAGCACCGCTGGTTCAACCTGAGCCGCGCCAGAGATCCGCACTACGCCGACTACTACGTCTGGGCTGACTGTGGTGCCGCCCAACCCAAGCCCAATAACTGGGTGGGGTCCCGTCGCGCAAGCGAAAAGTGGAAATATCCGAGTTGCCAGCGGCGCCCCGAGACCAGATGAAAACGCTTGGATTCATTTGCTCGATTCGAGTCGGGGGACTGGCGGGGGCACGTAGAAGAAAAGGTCAGCATCGCTTTGAAACTCTGCTTCCCTTCCTCCAGGTGAGCGTGTTTGGGAACTCGTCGTGGACGTACGACGCGGTGCGAGGCCAGTGTTACCTGCACCAGTTCCTCAAGGAGCAGCCCGACCTGAACTTTCGAAACCCTCGCGTCCGTCAGGAGATGCTCGTAAGACCGCCGCTGCGCACGCACGCGTCGGGGGTGTCGTCGCTGTGACGAATTGACGTCGAGGTGCCGCAGCGTCTCCATTTGGGCCGGATGACGTGTGACGCTTCTTCCCTCACCTCAATGCCGACATCGCAAGATGGCGCCCGAGTAAAACTGTCATAGCGAGCGGGAAAACTAATTGCAAACCCAAAAAGCAAGTGAGCCGCAGCGCTCCTCCGCCGTGTCATTTGCAGTCGACGGCGGGCGGCGCCACGAGGCAAAATGGCCGCCCCCGTAGACCGCCAAATAACGAGGTGGCTTTTTCGGCTCGATTCAAATTTCCACAAACGCGACGTTAATGGGGACCCCCTGCCGAGGAGCCGTTGTGCAACGTATTGTCAAGAAACGTTTGGACTTGACTTGCCCTTCGGAGGTCGCGGTGGGCAATTTCGCCAAACATTTTAGCAACCTCTTTCGCCGCCGCCGTTGTCAACTGCTGAGACATCCGCATGCTATTCCACATTAACTTGAGCTTGTGCGCTTTTTACGAGGCTCAAAGTGCAAGTGTCCTTGTTTTTTGTTTTTTTTCTCCACAGGATATCATCCAATTCTGGCTGGACAAGGGAGTGGACGGCTTCCGGCTGGGGGCGGTCAAGCACCTGCTGGAGGCCGCGCACCTGCGGGACGAGCCCCAGGTGGACCCCAATATGCCCCCCGTGAGTCGAACTGCCAGCCGTTGTGCGCAAAAGTACAAAGGCCTTTTTTGCGTTGCCGTGGCGATTTCAGCAGATGAACTCCTGAGGCGGCACCATTAGACCGCAGGCAGGATTACGCTCAAATCTCTACTCGTGGGGGCGGGTGGGGGTGGGGGGGCAAGCTGCACGGCACTGGAGTGTGATGGCTCCCCGGTCGCACGCAATGAGGAGTTGATGCTATTTCCAAACGCAACAGGCACTCCTGCGCGCACGTGTATTTATTGTCAAATCAAACGATTTGGCCAATCGGAGGCGGGCCGCGATGAGATCTTACACGTGATAGCAGGCCGCTTTATTCTCGGTTCCAACCGCTGTCTCAGCAGAACCTCAACGAGTTTCCTTAATGATTGATTTTTGTGTGTTTTAAAAGAAGACGCGTACACACCGCACACATACTGCACACGTGTTACAGATATCCTTGAACATTTCATGAGATCCAATAAAATATTCATATTAAAAAAAAAATAGTTGGGCGTTAGGAATAGAACTCCAGTGTCGGCCACCGTCCTCCACCAATATGTCCTGCCCACCTTTGTGGGATTTTATCCTGCTGGATTTATGGCAACATAATAACACCTAAGACGCGAACCTCAATATAATACGGGACTTAGGGCCCCGAAGATGAACGTAAGAGAAAACGAAAAGAAAAGATGGCTCTTGAATGGTCGTCCGGGGGTCGGTACGGTAGACGACTGAGCAGGATGCTCCGCCCTCTTGCAGGAGGGGGCGACTTCCGAGCGAGACCTCCACCACGACTTCACCACCACGCAGCTTGGCCTGCATGATCTGCTGAGGGAGTGGAGGGCTCGTATGGACGTCTTCAGCCGAGAGCCGGGCAGACACAGGTATGGCGCCCCCCCCCCCCCCCACCCCCATTGCAGTTAGTTCGTTGTTGGAAAGGGAACCGTAGCCCAGGAAATGCCAGCGTCCCATTTTCGACCCCCACATGCGGCCTTTAGGTTAATGGTGACCGAGTCACACGATGGCAGCGAGGTGGAAAAGACCATGATGTACTACGGGACCCCCCTGGTGAAAGAGAGCGACTTCCCCTTGAACTTGTACCTTCTGGACTTGCCTCACAACGGCAGCGCCTCGCGGCTCAAACATCTGGTGGATCTTTGGATGGCCAACATGCCGGCGGGACGCTGGCCCAATTGGCTGGTGAGTCGCACGGCCGCCTTATGATGTCGCCTCGCTGACGTGGCCCGTCGCCCCCCCCCTCCCCCCCCCGGGTCAGGTCGGGAGCCGCCACGCGCCTCGCGTGGCCTCGGCGCTGGGTCGGCGCTACGCGCGGCTCATCAACATGCTCTTGCTGACGCTTCCCGGGACGCCGATCACCTACTACGGCGAGGAGATCGGCATGGAGAACATCAACGTGACCGACGGTCGGCCGGACGACTCGGCGGGCGGCTACGACGAGGTAAGACACGCTCCGCTTCATCCCTTTGCGATGCCATACGACATTTGCGCTCGTCGTCTCGATACCGCACTCTGCTCATGCCCGCGCAAAACCCGCCAGTGCCACTGGGGGCGCCGCATCTGTTGAAAATGAGAACAGATTTTCAACTCGGTCGCCCCTTTTGTGCCGCACTACGCGATCCCAATCGTATTTTTTTCCTCCAATCGCCATGGCAACGTGAACCGCGATGAAACAAGGAAAACTGAGCGCTGGGAAAGGAGCAGAGAACGAGATTAAAATGCCACCAGTGAGGCTTGTTCCAAACTCGGAGTCCCGCTTTGACCCTTTTATTTGGCGCAGAGCGTGAGCGGAGCCCCTCAGCGCTCCCCCATGCAGTGGAGCGCCGACGCCAACGTGGGCTTCAACGACCGCACCAACGTGACGTGGTTGCCCGTGCATCCCGACTACCGCCGCGTCAACGTGGAGGTACGCGGCGGCCCCTCCCGACCGCCTCCCCTTTTCCGCGGCACGCGCGCCGACCGCTTCCCACGCGTCTTCTCCGTGTCCAGGTCCAGAAGGGAGACGAAGGCTCGGCGCTGTCTCAGTACCGCCGTCTGAGCGGGCTGCGGCAGCGGGAGCCGGCCCTGCAACGGGGCTGGTTCTGCCACGTCGGCGCCGACCGCGGCGTCTTCACATACTTGCGCGAGCTGGACGGGCTGGAGCGCGCCTTCCTCCTGGTGCTGAACTTGGGCAGCCGGGCGGCCGTCACCGACCTCTCGGCGGTCGCCGAGCTGCCCGAGCGCTTGCGGGTCGCGATGAGCACCGAGCGGGCCGTCGACGGCGAAGCGGTCGGCAAGTCTCGGATCGCCACCGAGGCGGGAGAGGGTTTGATGCTGGAGTTTTCCTCACACGCTCGCTTTCACGCCAAGCACCCGGACCTGTGCCACATCTCAGAGAAGGCTTGCTATTTTGGCGCCTTGGACATTCTCTACACCTGCTAAGCGATGCGCTGGGCTGCGCGATGCTCAATAAGAAACCCACACTGCAGTCACGTGGCTTGTTGTTCCCTTTTTTGTCGTGCTCGCAGCTTTATTTGTTCCTCCTGCGGCGAGCGCCGGGCGGTGCCACATCCAGCTCCTTGTAGAGAAACGCCAGCTGGAGGGCTTCCTGCGTTAGGCAGGAAAGACAGCGTTTTGTCCTTGGTGGACATCGGCGCGAAGGTGAGACCCCGCCCCCCGCGTTGCAGCCTCGGTTTTGGCGTTTACCTCCTCCAGCACGGACTCCCAGTCATCGGGTCCCCCATGGTTGGCTCCGGGTTGGACATTCACCACAATATTAGCTTCCGGGTCTGGAAGAAAGTGAGACAAAAGCCAAGGTGAAGGAATTTCTCCGCCGCTCGCTCGACTCGTCGTCCATCCTCTTTGAATGTGGACGATGCGAGTGCCCTGACCCTCGCCTCCCCATCTCGGCGGTCGCGGCTGTTTCACAAGCGCGGTCTTGACCTTGACAGCTCCCCGGTCCGCGGCGTCTAATCTCTGGCTCCGATACACTATCTCTTAAGCATGCTAATGGGCCCCCGCCGCCCGGCCCCCGCGACATCAGCACTTTATCAAATAGACTCCGGAGAGCCGAGATTATGCGCGCAGACGCCGCTGCGGGCGGGTGAACGACCGGGACCGAGTGATGTGATGAGGTCCGATTAGAAGCGAGGGGGGGGGGGCCTCTGTGGGGGAACGAACGAGTGCAATTAGCGAGCACGCGCCGGAGCGCAAGGTGACCTCCGCTTCACGTCGGTCATGAACCAAAACGACTCGCGTGACGGACGGCCGACGCTTGGCGAATGCGAACGGGACCGTTTGCGGCGACCCAACACGTTAGCGGAATGTACCTGCTTTGGCCGCTTCCTTCAGCTTCTCCGCGTACTTCAGGACGCCCGCCAGAGGCGTCCTTTGGTCGTCGGCGTAGGCCGTGAGCAGCATCGACGGGTAACGCTAAAGGAGGGTCGGGAAACAAGGAGAAGCATTAAAACGCCTCGCCTTCAAAATCGAGTGAACACTCTCCAGAATGTATGTGTGTGTGTGGGGGAGGGGGGGGGGGTGAAACTAGACTCATTTTTTTACCTCTTTTGTTTTCCCTTATCAACCGATTGTACAAAAAAAAGTCAACTTCAAGCTGTGCGCTTCTTTACCTGAGAAGTAATGTTGCAAACTGGGCAATAGGAGGCGATGGTGAGCCTGTGTTGCGGGTTTCCCAGGGGGTCCCCCCACTCCTCCCTGTCCTCCAGCGTCAGGGGCAGTTTGGGGTCCTCCATTGTTGCCAGTACATCCAGGAAAGGACTCTGTCAAAGGCGGGGAAAACACCAGTGTGTGAAAAGGACTCCTCTGCATTTGCGGCCCCGCCCCACAGCAGATTTTTCAACGTCATTTGTTGTTGTTGTTGTTTTTTTTTTTTTTTTACGGTGTACACAAAAGTTGGACTTTAGAGTCGTCTGCCTTCAGCGTAGTCTAGTGTTGCGCCACAACATGCCAAGCAGTATCAGAGTATAGCGCAAACTCCAACCGGGAGCGGCACGGAGCAGCTCGCAGCCTCTTTTTCCGAGGACTCGTTCGATATTCGACAAACTGCCGCTTATTGTCGACTTGCGTGTCAACTGGAGTCCTCCGCCGCCGTCGGGCAGCACTCTCTGGAGTCCACGCGTGACGCGTACCTGTAGCGTGACCGCCAGCATCATGTCCGAGCGTCGGTTGCACAGCGCCCCCACCGGCACGGCTCCGGCGCTGCGGGCGGTCAGGACGGTCCTCCGAGGGCCGGAGACCCCCGAGGCGAAGAGGTGAGCGAGGCAGGCTTGAAGGTCTTCCACGCTCCTGCGCTTCCCCTCCACCTGAGCTTGTCTGTGCCACGCCAGCCCGCGCTCTCCTCCCCCTCCACGCCACATCGAAAAAACTCAAGTAAAGCCTTCAATCGGGCGGTGAGCCGCGGCGGCGGATGCTACCTTATATGGCAGTAGGCCAGAGCCCAGCCCTGCTCCAGCAGAAAGCTTTTCTCCGGGCGGAAACGCATGTCGACGTCCCGGCCGTAAGCTCCGTAGACGTGTACCAGCAGAGGCGTGTCTTTTGTGCACGGCCCGCCGCGAAGCAGCGTCACCGGCACCAAGGTTCCGTCCTGCAGCGGGGATGGATGCCATTCTCAATGCCAATGTCAACGTGTTTTGGACTACGATTAACAAATGTAGATATTGAAAAGAATTGAGAAAGGAAATTACAAAATGCCGTATCAATAATGCATTAGGCAATCGCCACCTCCCCAAAAAATACCGCTAATATGAAACTGCTGAATAAAACGTCACACTGAACACTGAAGGTTTGAGTGTTGGCACCTGGCTGCGGGCCTTCAAGCGCGCGGTGACGGCATTCCCCCGGTCGGCTGGAAAGGGAGCGGGCCCGTCTCCCGCGCCCGATGAAAGGAGGCCTTCCCGCAGGCCAAGCCGGTAGGATACCGGGGGACGAACCGGAGAGGAGATCAGCAAGTCCACTGTGCCGCATGGCTCTGCAACGCCCGGATGCTGGCTTTCAACCGCGCATGCCCAGGAGGGCAGCTGCAAGCGGAACAGTCAGGGAGTGAGTGGACTATGGCACCAAACATTTTGTTTGAATTTTTTTTTTTTGACCTGCAGAGTATAGGCTGCCCTCGGTCGGGAGAGCGGAACGACGATCAGCTCCAGCTGGTCGCTGGTCGTCGCGGCGACCAATACGCAGTGGTCCCCCACCACGTCCATGTCTTTGAGCACGGTGCCGGGACGCGGGGTGAAGATGGCGTCCCACGACATCATGGAGGGCTCGGACATGGGGGCCTTCACCACCTGAATGGGGGTTTTGCGAATAAGGTCAAGGGGGCCATCCATATTGTTGATGAGCTCGTTCCTGCGGAGATACCTTGGGTTCGTCCTTCATTTGCATTTTTCTTGGACTCGTGCTTTTTTTACCCCCATTTTTATATTGGAAATGCCTACTGCCCCCGAGACAGTCGGGACGGGCTCGGGCGCGCCCCGCGACCCTCGTGAGGAGAAGCGGCTCCGGAAACGGACGGACGGATGCTTGCGTGGAGCTTCTCTCTACCTGATATTCCCGTCCGGGCCCCGTGTTGGCGAGGATGATGGCGTTGCGCCTCCAGTGTTCCACGTAGTACAAGAGCTGCGGCTGGCGCTCCTGAACCAGGACGGGTTCCAGACGGGGGTCGGAGACGTCCACGAGCAACACCTCGGAGCTGCTCCTGCCGCTGCAGGCGATGCTCAGCACACGGCCGTCTCTTGAGCGAGACACCTCCACGAAAATACTGAAATTAAAAGGGGGGGGGGTCGGGCACACTTGGCATCCCGTATTGTGACCTTCGGATCAACATTTTTGCAAGTGTGCCGCAGCGTCGAACGACGTAAAGCCACCTACAGCGGCCTTCATGGCTAAATCAACGGTGAGTACACCTCTGAATGAAATTGTCCAAAATTTGCGGGGAATTGACGCTTCTCTGAAAATGAGCCTAAATGCCACAAGATCGTGTCTAAGCACTACTTTTCCATTCGAGCAATGGCCTGACGGTTAAAAAAAAAAGAAAAGTGCAAATAAGCGACTAACATGGGGATGACTTTTAAAGAGTGGCCATAAACGTCACCCTCGAATGCTTCTTGATACTCACTCCGGCTGCGATTCCTCATACACGGAGCGTATCGTGCTTCCGTTTTGCGTGAGGTCCAGACGGTAGACGTTGCGGCATTTCAGACCTTCCCGGGTGGTGTAAAACAACACCTCGTCCGTGGCCCACTCTTTCCAGACACAAACATCAGGTCAGACGTTCGCTGCCATCGTTGGACTTATCCAAGCCGCTTTCAGAAGTTTTGTTTTCAAAATGTACCGAAGCTAACGACGTTGTCCAGCGTGAGTCCGCGTCTTTGGCCCAGCTTCACCACCACGCACCTGCTTTTGGATGTCACGTGACCTCACGCATTCATTGGAAAGGAAACGGACAAACGTGTCGGGATTCTCTTCTCCGGTACTGACCTTGTTGTTTCTGTGCTCCGCGTCTTCAGAGTGGCGGCGAGATGCTTCTCCTGTGGGGAAAGGCGTATTCTCTGCACCGTCCACGCTTGCGTCTCCTCGCCCGTCGCGACGCATCCCAGGTCGTGAACCGGCTCTGGTTCTGACTCGCCTGCGAGCAAAATGCTGGTTTTATCCGCAATGGACACGGAATGCGACGGCCATTTCGGATCAGTGAGCAAAATAAAATGAGAGAAGTCAAGACAACATTTCAATCTTATTCAGCAAAAATAGCAAGGCATTAGACAGAAACGATATGTAAATGTTGAAATGCTGAACCGAATCCATCTTTGACCAAGTTTCTCCGGGTACTTTGGATCCTCTGAAATTGCGGAATTGTGCATCAATTGGCGACAACCGCAAAATGACGTCAACTGTTACTGAACGTTGCTTACTTTTGGTCTTTTCCATTCTGTAGATGCCGTTTCTTTCCACAAAGTAAACATGGTGACGACCGTACACCTGTGTCAAGAAAGATCGAATCCATCGCGCAACATCTTAGACACTTGGAGACATTCAAGTGGGGTGGCGATACACTTCCGCATCGATTAACTACCACTGAGTGGTCGGGTAGGTCTGAGAACCTGCCGTACGTTGCCTTCAGGTGTCTCTTGAAACGCGCCTTCAAGTCCTTGTACCGCTCAAGGTCGCGACCGAAACGGTCCGAGTGTATTTTCTGAAAAGTGACAACTGTTTCAACATGTCCAAAGAGAACCATTGCGGACTTTTCCGGTTTCAGAGCGGGCAGAAACGAAGCATCCCGTTTTTTGGCCACACTTACTTTCGTGTAGTAAC
Source organism: Hippocampus zosterae (assembly GCF_025434085.1). Taxonomy (NCBI): domain Eukaryota; kingdom Metazoa; phylum Chordata; class Actinopteri; order Syngnathiformes; family Syngnathidae; genus Hippocampus; species Hippocampus zosterae. Next base: position 759,452 of record NC_067461.1, on the reverse strand, counting down.
GACAACGGACACGCCTCGTGACAAAAACATCCTGCAATCGGGAGCGAAATGTCACAGAACGTGCAGCTAAACGGAGTGCGGCGGCGACAGCCATTACGTTGCTTTACATTTCACGCGTCGTCTCGAAGGAAGTTTATCGGCGTCCGCGCTTCCCTAAACAAAGGCTGCGGTGAATGACGTAACAAAAAAATTCAGACGTAGTTAGTCGATACCAGAGTTGATGGGTGGCTTGTTTCCATCTTAAAATCGAGCTCGACCGCTCTGAACACTACTCGTATGTCTCAAGTGTCCAAAGTGTACGGAAGTGGTGTGAGGTTGGGAATCTTGAACGGGTCACGCCAGTGCAGCCCGTCGTATTCGCGTCGGTGTACTTTGTATTGTTCAAAAAACGAAAGAAAATCACTGCTTTAGTGATCTGGACACGTTCCAACGGCGCTTTGAGGGGAGAAACATGAACGAGGGCTCGTCTTGTGCTGCTAATTCCCAAACGTCTCACGATGGTGTCGCCCGAGCCAGGTGGAGCCTCCTCAGACAGGTAACGGCGCCCTTTCAAAATGTCTCAACGCTGCCAAAACCATTAACAGGGGATTTTAAGACCAGGTGTGTGATTGGAGCCGAGTGGAACGGAAGGAGAATTAGCATGATAGGTCCGTGATTCTTTTGAGCCGCCGTTCCTGCTGAAACGTGACATTCTTCGATGATTACCTTCTGTACAATCGAAAACAATTCCCCGGTTCGTCGATTATACCCCAAGGATAAAGAATGGTTTCAATTGTTCAATTGACTCGTTGATGAAACGAGCCCGTTTGGATTGGGCGGCCCTCATCCCACTCCACATGACGATGGGCAAAATCAACTGCGGGCGCCGTGGCTGCGCCGAGAGTCCCTAACGGGGGCTGAGACCTGAGATGCACACGCGAGCCCCTTTAATCCAACTTGGTGTCCGTTTGCCCTCGTGGAGGCAGCATTTCATCACCAAGCCGACAAATCACGTTTTCCAATTAGTACGCAGACCCGTTTAACCGAGTCTGCCAAAGCTCAATGCAGCTCTGCTTACCCTTTGATTTTCACCCTCCAGGTCCAGATTTCCAGATTAGAAATGACATTATTTTCCAAGAGGATGCGCTAATAGCGGCTTTCCTTCGCTACTGGGCTAAGCCGAAACGCTCACGCCATTCACCGTTTCCTCCTCCTCCTCAGGTTTTGCGCGGGAAGCAGTCGGACAACCCGGAGGTCAAACGGGCATCCGTCCGCAGGTTCGCCACCTTTGAGCTCTTCAGCCGGACGAGGCCGGCGTCGCACGATTCCTCAGATGAGCAATGGGCGGAATACAGAAGCGTTTTCTTTCCCGAGTACGGCGTCTTTCTCAGGTAGGCGCTCTTGAGTCCACGTCGGCGCACGTCGCGATTGGAACGCGAGCGTGCTGTAATTCCATTCCATATTTTAGGGACAACCCGGGCCCGCTGCGAGTTAGCCAAGTGCTCAACAGCTTCGACAACACCGGCAATGTCTGTGAGTACCCTTTGACTTCCTCACTCGCCCGCGTGTCCTCCTTTTTTGCCCTCCTAAAAAGTCACTTTTGATTGGAGGGATTAGAATTGTGTTGATTATTATTGTATGAAAGTGCTGTTCATACTTGCGGTGGATATTGCTCTCGAATTGTGTGACATATGCGCCCTCGGGGGTGTCAGACATACGGCCCGCGGGCCGGAACGGGTCCATCAAGCGATGCAATCGGATTTGGTGTATGACCACCGAGTTTCACCAGATCCAAGGGACACTAGAGCCATTTACAAACTTTCACTGTTCATTCATTTGAAAAACCCAAAACAGTAATCCAAGTGGTGCGCTCTGGACGCGGAAGCCCGAGTTGGCCGGTCGCACTCGCCGTTCATCGAGAGCCTCCTTCTGTGCCCAACCGTGCTTGAAAAGCAAGCCATGTCAACGATGAGAGGTTCGCCATAACCGGCCAGATGGCGCCGCGGGGGTCCGGGTCAAAGGTGAAGGCCGTGGCTCCAGGCCACTTCCCCCACTTCACCGTCACGGCGACCGCACTCACTTACACGCGTACACTCGGCCAGGGAGACCATGGCGTCCAATAAAAAGACGAAGGTCCTCATCGTGCCTCGGTTGATGATGATGATGATGATGATGGCGCTTGTTCCAGTGCGCGTCCGCTTTCTTCAGTGTTCCCCCGCGTTTCGGCTTCCTCCCAGCTGGAGGCACGCTTGGCCAGATGGGGAAGTGAGTTCCCGACTCAACCGGTGGACCAGTGCAGCCGGAGATGAGAGTATCTCTTGGGCGGGGGCGGGGGAGAGGAAGCCTGCGGGCGGGGGCCGGAGGCCGTCGGCCCGTCTTTCTTGAACTCTGCATGCTTGCGCCATAATGGGCATGTCATTTGCAGATCATCTTAGGAAAACAAACTTTCTTGAGAGCACACTTCGCATTTAAGGCAACCGACCGGTCAGAGAGTCCCGAAAATCGCAGCTGTAAAACTCGGGGAGGGACGCTCCTTGGAGAGGCGGCAAAAACATGAGACCCCGACACCAGTTGGACTGATTGAGAGCCAATCGGGTGAACGTAGGTTTTTTTTTTTTTTTCCAAGACCTAGTTGGTGCCAGAATCTGGCCCGACAAATCAACCCAAATGACATAAGGGCGGCGCTCCACCGCAAAAGAATTTTTGTCCTCCGATGCTGTCTACCTGAGCCGAAATTGCCAAGCTTTGTTGCCGTCTCCGTTTCTCGCAATCGGAACGCCATGAAGCCTTTTGCGATCCGATCAACAGAAGCGGGGAGCCGTCTCGGCCGGGCGCAACCGCAGCGCGCTTCGGACGCCGCTCACGCCTCACTGTGCGTTTGCGTGGAGGAGAGCAAGTTCCTCAGACAATGAGCCGCCCCCCCCCCCCTCCTCCCCTCCCCCGCTCTCCATCCCATGTTTGGGACTAGCAATGCGTGAGATCAATTAGAGCTGGTTGAGAGGAGGCTCTGAAAGGAGCAGAGGTGACCCCGTGGCAGCCCCCGGGGTACGCTTGCGTTCCTGCTGGAAACGGGAGAGGAGCCCTTCCAAGTCCACGCGGGGCTACCGACGCGCCGCCGCCCCCCCGCCCCCACCCCCGCACCGACGCACCTGGCGTACCTCGGCCACCTTCCCGTCGCCGTCCCGCTAATCCGTCAGCCCTGAGGTGCGGACCAGCCCGGATCCTTGGGGGTCCCCGCGTCCCGTTCAATAGCCGACTCCAAAGGCCGGCCGGATTAGGCCCGCCGGCCCTAAAACGCCGACTGGGCTTTAAATTGCTGCCCCCCGCCGACACGACCCCGTCGCTCTCTTTCTCTCCCCTTCGCGCTTTTGTGTTTGCGCCGCCGCCGAGCGCAGACGTGAACAATGCGTGACGTCTTAGCCGACAATAGGCCGCAGTCGATGGTTTCACCAGCGCGAGCGGCGGGCGACGGAGAGCGCGACGCCTCCGTTCCGCTCGATTCCGCCGCCGCGCCGTCGACGTGCGTTTTGGAGCCGCCGCACCTTCCCCACCCCTGCCCGCACACTCTGACCGGGGCCGACGCGTCACTCTTCCCCCGAGGCTTCGGACCGCTAAGAATACACCCCGTGTGGGTCTTTGTTTTTATTTTTGCGTGAGTGTTTGAGGCGCTGAGCCCATGTTGACTTTGCGAGGCTTTTGGCTAAGAGGTCGGCGGCGGGGGCTTTGGGGTGACTCCAGTCAAAGATCACATGCCCGACCGTGACCGGGTCGCAATCGCTCACTGGAATTCACCGATGCGCTTGTGCTCGTGCAGTCCGCTCTTCCCGCGTGGAAGGTGTCAACGCCCGCCGCCGACGTTCATTCCGATTCCTGTTGGCAAGGAGCTAAGAGGGCGCTTTCAACTTTGCTTTACGTTCGAATCTCCAAGTTTGCCATCAGGAAGAGGCCATTTACAAAATCCCCCACTTCACCTCACCTGGCGATTGAGCGGACATTGTCCAAGCCTCCGCGATGACTTTGCCGCCCGCGTGCGTCGGCGAGCGCGGCATCGCGCGCTTGAAGTGAATCTGTGGAGCGCGGCGGCGTCGAAGGCTCGGGGGCACGTTGAGAAAGAGTCGGGCCGCTTGACTTAATTGAAAGTAATTGATTTTTCTCCGGAGGCCCAAAGCGACGAGGGGCAAGGATTCGCCTGTCGTCGCCGGGTTGTCCTCATGCACTCTGGGATGTTTTAGCGCTCAATGCAATCTGACGCCCTGAAACCCCCCCACAGCCCCCCCCCCCCCACCCACACACACTGAAAAAGTCCCTGCACTAAACCACCATGCAGCTTTAAGCACAACAGGGATTGAAGGGGAGCGCTTGGGTGTAGCTTTGCCCCGGAGACCCCCCCGCCCCCCCCCCCCACCATTAGAGTTGATGGGATACGCAAGTTGAGCTTGTCTGTGGGCGTGTGCGCATATGCGCGTGCGTGCGCTAGCACCAGCAAGCAGCGGGGAGCGGGCTCAGGAAATGAGTCGAGCGTTAAAGGGGGGGGGGGCTTCCCTTCTCAGTGCCGTTGTATTGTGAGCGCCACTAATACTGGGCTAATTACAAGGACATACTTGAACAGCAAGCATGTCTCCTTCCTTTTCTCAGACCTCATAGAAAATCCGCTCAGCGTGGAATTAGGTGTGGCGGAAAAGCAAGAGTAATAAGAAGAGGTCGTTCCCACCTCCCTTAAAAGCAAAGCCGGCCCCCCCCCTCCGGACGGCTACGACGATTGGATTTTTCTCCGTTTAAGTCAGCCAACCCCGACATTAGCCCCGCTTAATCGCCTTCCTGTTGCTTTTGAACGAGAGCAAATATTTGTTATGCGCGCAGTCCGCGGACTAAGCCTCCATAAATAGTTGACGTGTCCGTGATCCTTCAGCGTCCAACTTGTTTGCGGCGCGAGACGTATTAGCGCGACGCCAAATGGCTCAGTGGCTTACTCGGATTGAAGTCGGTGGCTCCGTTCGCTTTGGCTACGCGAAGGCAAGCAAATGCAAAACAAAGTGTTTATGTTTTTCAATCAACAGAAACAGATTTATGATGATTTATGCCTCCCGTTGCCCTCTTGCGGCGGGTCGCTCCGCCGCTCACCGGTGACTGCCGTCGCCGCGACAATCGCGGATTCTGTGCCGGTGTACGAAGACACGGGTGTGCGTGCGCTCACACCTCCCGGAGAAGAAACACTTTTGAAGCTTTTATGCTGTTTTCCCAAGTGGCTGTTTTTGAGCGCGGCCACAATGGAGGGCCTAATGCGGATTTGTTTAGAGAGCTGCTTAATTGGAGTGGGATGCTCTAATTGCACCTCTTTCATTGAGTGGGGGCGGCGGCGGGGGGGTACATTTGGCCGCGGCACGCGTGTGTGCGAGAGCCTCACCCGGCCTTCGCACCTCCTGTGCTTGGATGCAAATCTCACGGCGTGACGATGACCATATAAGGTATGGGCATCCTCTGAGCTGCGATGTAAACAAGGCACACCTGCGTGCGCTCGCATGTCGTGGAGAAGCGACGCGGGGAAAAAAACGCCAACCAATGAAGAGCTACCTCAAGTTTTTAACAGTCGAGTTATCCAAAATTGGTAGTTTTGGCGCAATTTATGCGCCAAAACTGGAGGCAAAATGCCCCACGAGCAAGCAAGCCAGCAAGCAGGCAGGTGTAAATGACTCCGACTAGCTGCTATTTATTTGTCGACATCCATCTTTGAAACTTGAAAGTGATACGCTCCCAAATAGGAGTCCAAATGGAGCCGCGGTGGTCAATGGAGGTGGCGTGAAGCGTGTGTCGCCAAACCAGCAGTTAGCGAGTCGCCGGCGCATTCTGCCGCCCAACTAGCGGTTAGCGACTGTGGCCAGCCGCCGGCGCATTCAAAAGTGCACAAATCTCGCAGAGGACACTTATCATCACACTTTTAGCCGCGTTAGCTTGTGTGTCTGTCTGTCTGAGCTGTAGCGGCATGGCTTTGGGAGTCGCCGGCACACCCCCACACACACACACACACACATGCTGTGCCTCCAGTGGGGCTGTAATAGCGGGGGTGAGTATATTAGTTGCTACAGTCCAAGTGTTAAGTGCTAGCCTGGTGTGTGTGAGATCAATGTCAGATGTGCTATCCTTCACACGCACACACACGCACACCCGCACAGCTATATGGCCCCTCTTCAGCATTTTGTCTTTCATTTGTCCAACGGGACCTCTCTGCAGCGTAGCCTGTTGACAACATTTCACACAGTCCCAATTTCACGTCTTTCATTTTCCACGTGCCCGTTGTGCTGACAACGAAACGCCTTGATAACTTGAATTTCACCATCACGACGAGCAGATTTTCCCCAGCAAATAATGAAAAGTCCTCGGTGACGTGGAACCGCGGCACGTCAACTGCCGCCGCGACTTTGCTTAGGAGGGAAACGTACAGCGCGGGCGAGCAAATGTTGCCGGAAGGCTGAAATCGTCCGACGCTCGGTCGAAACGACCAATCGGCAAGATTGGCAGATTGTATCGGCGTATTTGGAATGGACACGTTTACATTCGAAGACGCGTTTGTGTTTTTCCGTCCATAAGTGTCCACAGGAGGCAGTGCGGACATCCTAGTTGGCGGCCATTTTCTTGGAAAGGGCTACAGCGGTTATCACACGCCGATTGGTGATGTCCCACCAGGTGGGACTGCGCTCGCCACTTGGTGCACATTTGCCACTCGTGAGGACACACGCAGAGCTATTGCGCACGCGCCCCTCCCGCTCGGTGGCAGTAGGGAGGGGCCGCCGTTGAGCGCCGACGCTCCATCAATACTCGGGCTGGACACTAATGCCTGCTGTCTGCTGATGGACCTTGGCCTGCCTCCAGGGACCATTAGCCGCACCAGGACACACACACACACACACACACACACACACACACACACACACACACACACACGCAATGTCCAGAGAGCGTCGAAAAGGAGTATTCGCACGCCGCACGCACTATGAGTCCAGTAAAGCAGTGCGGCTTTGTTTGCTCTCAAATAGGTTGAAGCGCTTTTGATGAAGCGAAGCTCCCGGTCGGCCAAAAGGAGCGTTGCGGCGCGGCTCGGCCCCGATTGCCATTCCAATAATTCCGCTTGACCAACGAGCGTTGCGTCCGCAGCCGCTCTCTCCGCCGTTAGCGTCCTCTTTCGCAGTCTCGCGCGCTGTTTTCGCTGCCCGGTGTTTACCCCAAACCGATTCACGGTGCGCAACGGCAATCTTTCAACTCAATCGATCCCCCCCTGGATTCTGTTCGTTGGCAAACTGCCGATGGTTATGTCAAGATGACGGGAGAAAACCGCAGCGCTTCCGTTGTCTTGCTTTGCCGACCCCCCGACGTAAACCCGAGTAGCGATTCGATTCAAGCTTGACAAACTATCCGAAAGGTGAAATGAAGCTCCCCCCTCCCTTATTTCCTGTGATTTTTTTCCTTTTTCCCCCCATTAGACGGCAAATTGCAGACACAAGGTCGTCTTTATTGAGTTCCAAAAAAAAAAAAAAAAAACCAAAGGCCCCAGAGTGCAGCCAAACAATCGGAAGACAATAACAGGAAGGAGCGTGTCGCTAACAAAGCCGCGCTTGGCGTTTGTACGGAAGCAAAGCTCGGGGAGGTTACACACGACAGCGTCTTTTGTTGTTGGGGTGACGGGCTTTGTTTGTCCGTTCGGCCGTCTTTGTCCGCCGTGACGCCGCGGCGAAACCTTCTTCGGAAAACGTGATGTGCAGTCCTCCCTCTGGCCGGGGTGAGAAAAAGACTCGGGAAAGCGGCCGAGCGTGCGGATCGAATGCGGCCGGGGCGCCATCTGGTGGAGAAACGCTGTCGGGATGCTTCGGGTTCTTTCTGGCCTCCCAAACCCAACGCAAAGTCGGTGGCGCTAGTCTGTCTGTTGTTAGGAGCCTGTCATTACACCCGCCCGTGGGCTTTTTTTTTTTTTTTGCCGCCATTACGCTCGCTTGTCTGCGCCTTGGTGAGTTTGTAAGGTTTTTTTTTTTCTTTTGAGTTTGAACTGCGCTCTCCCAGTTGTCGGCGACGCTATTCGCCGCGAACAGTCTGGTTGAAAAGACTCCAGCTGCGCCGACGAAATTGGGAGCGCCGTGCGCCCTCAGGCGGGCTATGGAGAACATTGGCTTGACAAAAGATTGCGGCCGCCTCCGGAAAAGAATCGACTCCACAGATTGCAATTTACACGAGAGCCGCACGCGCGGCCGCTGTCTTTTCCGGGCCCCATAGTCGATCGGCTGGGCGAATACCATGATTCCCATTGTTATTTCTTTCTTTCTTTTTGTTGATCGGAGCTCGCGGCTGCTCTTGGCAAAGGTTGTTTTCAAACCGGCTCGCGGCCTCGGTTGGCGCAGTCGTCGCGCGCAAGTCGCTCGTCGGCGCAGTCGTCGCGCGGACGCCCCAACGCCGAGTGCTCGGCTCGTCCGTTATTTAGAAATGAGCAGTTAGCTGTGGAAAATCGCCTCGGAACGATGCCATCATACCGATTGGCTCTTGGAAATCTCTCTTTGCGCGCGGTGTCGCGGGCCTTTGACTCCCTTCCGACTTTCTGTCACTTGATGGAAGCGGTGGCCCGCAGGGTAGCGCCCCCGTTTCGTTTGGGACCGTAAAAAAGCAGATGGCGGAGGAGCAGTTGAAGCCGTTGCGACACTAGATGGCAGAGGAAGGCCGCATCAACTGAGAGCAAGGAAACGGTGGCTCTTTTGGGGGGGGGGGGGGGGGGGGGGGATTGCAAGCCCATGACGTGCTCAGCAAATGTAAACCCAAAACCGTCGGTCTAGTTGGTCTTCTGCCATGAAACCCAACATGCTCGTTTTGTAACGCGGGAGGGAAAGGCGAAGCGCGCACGTCGGGGCAAAGCATGCAAAAGTGAGACCTCCCAACTGCGAGACACGACATGCTCACCACGAATCCGCCGCGCTTCCGCCACATTCATCAAGAAATGTGTGGAGAAAGGGCGAGGCCCGCGCGGCTCCGAGGCGGCTGCACTTTTGACACCGCAGTGCCGCGCGTGGCCTTCGGGTGGCAGCGGAGGCTGGCGTTTGACCGCCCCGCGTCTGTCGAGGAAGAAGAACGCCGGCTCGGGCTTCCGACGCCGGCTGCATGTTAATAGCGTTGAACAGTCGACTTGGTTATCTGTGCGCTGCAGCGTTTAGCCGTCGTCACCTGTCCTCCATTTTGGGATCCGTTCACTTCTCCTCTAATGAATGTGATGTCCATGAAAGAAAAAAAAAAAAGGACACTTGATTACACACGGTCGCCCTCGATGCGTTCGCCTCGTGATGTACGCTCTTAATTGATTGACCCCTCGTTATGGATTGCCTCTCGCTCGGCTACCGCACCCCCGCCCCAGTCGATACCTCCAAGCCTTCGAATTCCTAGGTGGCAAAGCGCGTGCGTGTGTGTGTGTGAGAGAGTGAGGGAGAGAGAGTGAGAGAGAGGGGCCGTTTAAGAGGCGGAAGATATTGATCATGTGCAGCCGCGTCGCCGAGTTTACCCGTCCTTCCAAACTGCTGGCATCATCAGCCACGCGCACACGCTGCTGCTGATGCCGCTCTTCTCCTCCTCCTCTTCCTCCTCCTCTTCTTCTTCTTGCCACTTTGTCCTTTTTGTCTCATTCCTGTGTGTGTGTGTGTGTGTGTTTATTTGCATGCTTGAGCTGCAGATAAAGCCTAAATTGAGCTGTTTTGATTGTTCAGCGAGAGTGCCTGCAGCACATGGCAGGCCCCCGCGGCTGAGGAGTATACACACACACACACACACACACACACGGGCAGCACTGCGTATTTGTATTATTAAGTGGAGTTGGCAACGGCGGCGGAAATTCTTTTAATTACTCGTCAGAAGAAGTCGGTGTCTGCGCGAGCCGGGCGGGCAGGCAGGCAGGCGCACTCCCGCGCGACTTAACGTCTCAGCGCGGCTAATCTCGCTTTCCGCGTCTTGTTGTCGCAGCCCAGATTAGCCGCGAGGCTTTCCCGCCGGGACCGCCGCCGCACGAAGCCATTTTGAGAGCGGTTGTCAGCGTCGCGCGGCTCGTCGCCCCCCGCGATCGCCGCTTCGGTGCTAACGGCGGCGGCTAACGGCGACGGGTTGCGTCTTGTCGGGTCTTGACCAGGTGAGGGTTGAAAACTTTACATCCGGATGTAGAGTTTAGAAATCAAGTTGAAAAAAAATGAACTGATGCATATATAGGTCATCTCATACGGTGTACAAATGTGCAAAATAATACACCGGCGGCGCAATACTCCACCAAATATCAAGTGTCGTATTTTTCTGAGAAGAAGAAAAGTGCTGTTTTGAGGGACGGGTGGGGGGGGGGGGCATTGCTGTTTAATATTGATATTGCCACGGTCAGTTCAAACCATTGCGCCGCAAGGCTGGCGCTATATAAATATGATGAGCATCACGAAAGTCGTATCACAAAAATGACTTTTCAAAAATAATGAGGATGTATTTTGTCATTGTTTGAATTGAACAACAAACGAATGACATTTTTTCTTGTTGTTGCATTTCACAAGTATGTTATGCGTGCTTCTTTGAGAGCTATTTAATTTCTTGTTTGTTGCCCCCCCCCCGGCCCCTTCGCACCAGAGCGCAACCGCACAGATAGCATGCAATTATCGAAAGGCCCACTCAAAAATCAACCGCAAACGATTTGGCTGCCGCTTTTGACAAGAGACGAGGCTTTGCTTCCTCTGTCCTTGTGCGCGCGGGGCCAAAAACATGCGCCGGACATTGTTCTGTGGAAGTCGCGCGCATGCGCATGCGGGCGGGGTGTGGGGGGGGGGGGGGGGGTTATGATGCCTGGCGAGGTGGATAAAGTGGTGCTATTGTAATTCGATAGATTGCTTTCCCTCAGATAATCTGCCTTAAACAGATGATCATTGGGGAGTAGATTTGATTGATGCGGGACAGCGAGCGAGGCAAGCCCAGAACGTGTGCCTATTTTTAGCCCCCCCCCCCCCCTTGCTGGCTGGTGAGAGAGACTCACCGGGCTAGCAAACATTTGAAAGGACGAGCTTTGTGTGGACACTTGGCCGCCGAAAAATTCACGTACGACTTGTCTTTCGGGAGGCCTCGACGAGCCCCAAAACTCACTCAGTTCGTGCACCTGGACAGGGGGGGTGGGGGGGGGGGTTCTGTCTGTTATAGTCAAGCACATTTGAGGAAAGAAAAAAAAATCACAGCAATTAATTCCTTGGGTCCTACTCGCGATTCACAGATTTTTTTCGGAACGATATTCTGTTATGCGCCAAAAAATGGACCAATCAGCTTTTTTTTGTTTTGTTTTGGCCAAGATGAAGCCGAAGCACGAAAAGGACTCCATCTCGCCGCGTCTTTCTTCCATGTTGCGCTATTCAAGTGAAGTGAGGCGCTTCATTTGGACACAAGTTGTCCTTTGTCGCCATCTTTTGGCCATGGAGGGAAGGAAAACATTTGAGCCCGATTTTGGAGACAGTTGCGCTCCAGTGGCTCTCACCCCCCCCCCTGCCCCCCCTTCGATTGAGGAGCGTTTCAAGAGAAAAAAAAACCTTTTCCTTCCATTCCGCCACCACCACCATCGTCGTCGTCTGCGGCCGCTCTCCCGTCCTCGCGCGGCGACATAATCCTCCGCTGGAGCCGCCGGGTTGCCGTAGAAACGTCAATAACGTTCCCGCTCGACAACATCTTAGCGTTGCTTCAAAGCGCTGCGGGAGCAAAGCGTAAGCCCCTTCGGCCGCCGCCCCAAAACGGCCGCCGTTCCCTCGCCCGCTCTCGGATTATGTTTTAGCCGCCGCGGCCATCGGAAGTCGGCGCGAGTGGAACGGCCATATCGCGCGTTTCAAGACGTCAATCCAATTGATTTCTTGATGAAAATCGACAACTGCGATTGGCTTTTCTCGACATCTTCTCACTTTCCAGGCCTGGCCCACTTTTGTTGTCTCGCGCGTTTCATGACAATTCCCTTGTCGCAAATAAACGCCGCTTTGCGTTGGGATTTGCTTCCGCTTCCGGGAATACTTTTTCCAAATCTGATCGTCGTCATCATCAATGTTTTGTTTTTGCACGTTGTTGCAGTTCATTCGCCGTCCGTGAAACGGCTCGCGTAGAAAAACGCACAACGAAGCCGTTGGCGCGCCAGTGACGGCGTCCACTAGAGTCCACTCTCGTCTCGCGGTATTTTCCGCCACCTTGGCTCTCCCAAACGCCCCCCACCCGCTGCGGCGGTTGAGGAGACCGACGCCTTTGCCCGTATGACTGACGTCTCGTTGGATTCGATATCGAAATGAGGAAATTGAGCGGCTGCGCGCGCATGCGCTCGTCAGGAAGGTGACAAGTGAGGACGCGTAGACGCAGTAATGTGTGTGAGATTGCATATGTGTGTGTGTGTTTGGGGAGGGAGGGCGGGGCGGGGGGTGATAAAGCTGCTCTCTGGGTGACAGCGGCTTCAGATTGTCCTGTGGACAGACCTGTCATCATCCCAGTCAAATTATTCTGATTGGTTGCTGATTTCCCGGTGGCGTCCCTCTCTCATTGTGTGTGTGTGTGTGTGTGTGTGATTGAGATCCCGGCACGCTGGCATTTGTGCATACGTGATTTGCCCGAGTGCCTTTTGTGTGATTTGCCGAGGGAATCTCCCCACGTTATCGTCTTGTTCTGCCGTCCCCCAAAGGTGTCGCCGCGGGGACTTGCCGCCATCTAATCACTTGATGTGATTTGTGTGCGGGTAAAACAAACGCACCTTGCGCTGATGAGGACCTCCCCCCTGCTGCGCGTGGCCGCTTGATTCGGGCGCTCTCCGCGGCCTCCGAATCGACGTTGTCAAGATCCCGCCGTCCCATTTCGACAACGGCAAACTGTTTTGGTTGACGCGCCGCAGCACGCGTGCGCGTCACTCGGAAGAAACGGGGGGCGGCTTTGCACGCTTCGTCATTTGCGTTTCCGCGCGACGGAGAAAGAAGGGATGCCAGTCTTTGCCGAAAAATGCATTTTTGGGCATTTGTCCATTTGGCAAAATGGGAAAAACATGGGGGGGGGGCGGGTACACCCCCTAATATTTCTCGTCTTATCCGTCGCTCGCGTTCTCTCGCTCGCTATCTGATGTGTCGCTGTTAAGTCTGTGCGAAGACCTCCATTGATGCTAGAACGGCATGTCGAACGGGGGTGGGGGGGGGGCTGGGGGGAGAGTACTACAATACTGCACTGCGCCTTTTTTCATATTATGTCGTGGATCCCTTTTTTTTTTTTTTTTTTGGAGACTCCCCGAACCACTTTGACTTGTTGCCTTTCTTTGTATCGCGCGAGGCGACGCTTACCGCACGATTGCCTTGACGTGGCCGAGCGACACGTGTGCCGTCGCCGGCGCATGTTCCACCGCGTCCTCGATCTCAAGTGGCGGCGGCAAACGGACGAGTCCACCTCGCCGCTCTTCTTCCCCCCGCCGTCCTCGTCTTCGCTCCCGCGGCCCACCCGTGAGACGAGATGTTGCCAATCTGCACTGGGCTGCGAAACATTAGCGCCATGCAATATTCACGAGGACTAAGTCGGGCTTTTAGCCTGGGCGCGGGCACGGCCCCCCCCCCCACATGTTCGGAGGCGAGGCCCGCAGCGAGCGCAATCCCGTTAACGAGAAAAGATTCCCATTTGGACCATTGGGCCTTTACTTGCCACATGACGGCGTCATCTCACGCCGCCGCTTAAGCTAGCTCATCGCGCGCCCCGCCCATTTTAGGACACTCGTGTGGACCCGATGGCAAGGACCGGAAACGTCCGTCCGAATAGCGGGGACGGCCCGCGGCGTCGCGCTCGGCCGCTCTCGGCCGGGCCGCCCCCGCCGAAGCCGTGTTTTCCGTCATCTTTTCTCCCCATGGTCGATCCGGTGAATCTTTTTCAATCGAGCGCGGATCCGAGCATCACGCTTCCCAAAGCTCCGGCGAGCGAGACTCCAGCGCTGGTGTTTTTTTAGCCTTCCGTCTCGTATTTGTCCCCGCGCTGAAAGAAGGGAAGTGTTTGGAAATCACCCGTGACCCGGTGCGCATTTTTGTGAAAAGCGCTGAGGATGTTTGCGCGGGCGGGGGCCGCGTTGCGGAGACGCGCACTTCTGGCGCGCGCTTTTGTATGGCCGACCTGTGACCGCCGCGCACAATATTCCCTCTCTGCGTCGACGACAATGCGCCGCCGATCCGCCCGCGACAATGAATCCGCGTAGAACTGGCCCGGGTCGGCCCGCCTGGAACCTCGGCGGATAATAGTCATCGGCTCTTTGAAAGACGGCGCTCGAAATACCGCCACGCAAATCTTTTGGCAAACGCTTGATCGTGAAAGGTGGCGCATCTCTACGAAACTCCGTCTCATTGTGGATTTTCTGATATGAAACCTTTGTCCCTTTCTTCAACTTCCTCTTCTTCCACTTCTCCCCCCCCCCCCCCCCCCCCCCCCGTGTCTGAATGCCTCATGTACATTCAAGGTCTTTGCCGCATTGTCGGCATGCGGACAACTTCCTCCATTGACTTGCGCTCCATTTGGCCCCTCTTAGCGGCGAGGAGAACGACGCGCGATGGAAACGCAGACCTCCGCCGAGGCCCAACGAGTGCAAACATGTTTGGCGGACTTGTTGTGAAAGAAGCGGGCAATGTTTTTATTGGGGGGGCAAGCGCACACTCGGCGTCTTCGGTGCCCTCGCATGGTTTTGATTCCCCGACGGCTGTTTTCTGCCGGAGCCTTTTGCGCTCGCCATCACGCATGACGCCGTCCTTTGCGACGACCGCAAACGCGCGGCGAGTCGTTCTTATTCATCGGCGGCCCTCGCCGGCCTAACCCGGCCTTAATCCTCCTCCCGCTTGGCTCTTCGCCGCTTCCTGCCCGACAGCCGCTCTTGAATAATTGCAGTGAGGAGGATTTTTTTTCTCCCCCCCCCCCCTCTTCTTCTTTCCAATGCATACGTGATGGGTTCTCTCTGGGCGCTTTTAATCCCACCTCGTCCAACTGAAGGGTCTGGTTGCAGGCGCAAACGCGTCAACGCCGGCACTCCGAGGTCAATTGCTGTTTGTAACGCGACCTTAATGCGAGGTGGCATTCGCTATAACAAAACACTCGAGTTATTCATGTTGCGGCGGCGGCGGCGTCGAGGCGCGCGGCGCACGCGTGAAGCCGTTTCAGCCGCGTTGTTAGTGCCGCTCGAGTGGGGAGGAGTCACTTTCATTTGCAAAGAGGTGTAAACAGGAGCCCAGGTTTTGGGGTTTTTTTTTTTTTTTTTGCTGCGCTTTCCACACAATGCACAGCCCACGGCACGCCGCTCGAGTGCTCCCATCACTCCACAAACAATACGTGCAAAAATCAGAGCGGACGGAGCGCTCGGCATCGATGGTGCGCGTCAACACTTGGCTTGTGTAAGCTAGGCGAGCATTCCCTCTCTGAGCTTCGGTTCCCAGATGTAAAAGGGCAACAAAAAAAAAATCTGATCTCTAATGTGTAGCCAAAGGACAAGAATCCGATTGCTATCGCCTTTGTGGAAACACATTGAAGACGATGAATCCGTCCATTTTTCATCCAAAACATTTTGGCCCCGATGCCGTTTGGCTAACATTGACGTCTCCGTGTTTTTATATCTCTCTATGTCCAAAACATTTCACACACGCTGAATTTTCCACGTAAACGTCGCTACGACGCCGCACTGGCTAGCTGTTAATCATCATTAGAATTGTGAAAATGGGATCAAAGGCTTACTTGCGTTGACGTTTAGCAGCGTAAGCGCTAATGCCCAAAGCCCAAACGCTCCCGCCCTCCCGTTCCAGCTGTGCAATCGCAATTTAAAGGTGCCTCATTTCTTCGGATTACGCGATTAGGAAGCTATTGTGGTCGATTAACGTGTCGATGAGGTGAACGCGTGATGATGAAATGGCTTTTGTCAGCCGGCCGCCGCCGCCCCTCCGCGGGCCTTTTTGCCGCGGTCCCGTTTCCTGTACGTGCGTGCCGCAGACAGGTGGGGGACTCCAAAGCCTCCTCGCCTAAGCCGCCGTATTTATTTGTGATCATATGTGGCCATTTATTAGGTTAAAGCGCCGCGCCGGCTGTTACTCGGCTTCACCTCGCTTCAACGCCGGGCCGGCGCGGGGGAGCCGCGCGCCAGAGGCCGCCGCCGCGAGCCGGCTGTCAGAAATATTCCATTTAATAGCATCCCTCGCGCCGAGCCGGTCCGCTGTCGGCTCGGGTCGCTCCGGATCGGACTCCGTCTCGGGTTGATCTCCGTGACAGCACCCACTTTAGACTAATCTCTCCATTTAGACTGGAGTGGCCCTGCGGTGGGGCGAGGCAGCGCGGGGTGGTAGCGGGAGAGGCGAAAAAGAAAAAAGAAAGATGACAAGAGATGAAGAGTGTAGTAGCCCCGAGGTGGCGAGGCAAAAACGAGGGGAGACGAGAAGCGTTAACGGCGAGAGAAGGCAAGTTTATTTTCAAGTCAACTGAAGAGTCTTTCATAACTCTGGGCTTCATTTACACCAGAATGTCCGTTTGTATTTATACAGGCCCGCCGGCGTGTTTATGTGAGCGGGCGAAAAGTTTTCACCGTGGCCACTGAAGTGTAGCGAGTCAGCCCCCCCCCTGCCCCCCTGCGCAAACTTGTTTTGCTTCTATGCTAACGCTAATTCCGCTAGCTTAATTCTAACGCTAATTAATTCCGCTAGCGTAATGCTAACGCTAATTCCGCTAGCTTTATGCTAACGCTAATTCCGCTACCTTAATGCTAACGCTAATTCCGCTATCTTAATGCTAACGCTAATTCCGCTAGCTTAATGCTAACGCTAATTCCGCTAGCTTAATGCTAACGCTAATTCCGCTAGCTTAATTCTAATGCTAATTAATTCCGCTAGCGTAATGCTAACGCTAATTCCGCTATCTTAATGGTAACGCTAATTCCGCTAGCTTTATGCTAACGCTAATTCCGCTACCTTAATGCTAACGCTAATTCCGCTAGCTTAATGCTAACGCTAATTCCGCTAGCTTAATGCTAACGCTAATTCCGCTAGCTTAATTCTAATGCTAATTAATTCCGCTAGCGTAATGCTAACGCTAATTCCGCTATCTTAATGGTAACGCTAATTCCGCTAGCTTAATGCTAACGCTAATGAACGTCGGTAGCCCGGTTTACATGGCGCCTTGTCTTCTGATGGCAGTCGGAAAAAGATGAGCGGCGTACGGATGAGCCGAGAGAGGAATCGAGACGCCTGGAGGAAGGCCGAATTTGAATGCGGGCGTGAAAGGCCCCGCCGCGTTCCCATTGACCGGCGCATCCGGGCGGGGCCGAGCTCATCGCGATGCCCGAGAGACCTTCAATCGGACGTGGTTTAGTGAGGTGCGAGTGCGCCGTCGGCCAGATAAGATTGCACAATGGCGTCTTTCTCTCCCTCGATTGCGAGATCACCTCCACCCGTCGCGTCGCGTGGCGCCGCCTCCCCCACGCTTATCCTCCCCCGTTTTGCCGTCTCCCTCTGCACCCATTCACGCCTCCGCGCGCCTATTCAGCCGGCGTAATGGGCTCCGGCCGAGTCGCCGGTTTTGTGCGGGGCCGCCGCCCATTCGCCCGACTCAATGGGGCTATTCTGACGAGCGTTGAGCGGACAGGTGGACGGCTGACCCGCGGCCGCTCCCGCTTTCTTTCTCCCAGGTGCGCTCGTCTGGCGCAACGGCGCTTTGCGCTCTTTGTCCCACGAAAAGACGAGTTGCTCCGCTTTGGGGGGAATAAGCAATCATGCACCTGCCGCATAAGGAGCTCATATGTCATCCTGTAGAACGGCTCACGCTAACTTAGCTTAAATTGGGGCCCTTTTTAAGAACAAGAAAGAAATGTCGCGAGGACGGGCGGCTTCTCTTCCGGTCGCCGTGACGTGGAAAGCTCGGCAGCATGAAAAGGCGTTGACGCCGCGCGATCTGGATCGAGGCCGTCAATGGCGGGCCGGGTCGAGAGCGGGCGCCACGCCAAAGGCGGAATATTGCCGCCGCTCGCGCATCTTCCTCGCCGTCGGACGCCACTCCTCGCATCTCACGCCTTTGCGCTCGGGGACGGGGGGGGGGGGGGGGGGGGGGGGGGTTGCGTGTGAAGATAAGTGGAAAAAGAGAGGCAAGCGCACACGGGAAAAGCGCGTCGGGATACGTGGACACGCGCTCGTGCGGCGGGGCTCATCTGCGCGCCGCTATCCGTCTCGATTTTCTCCGCGGTAGGCAGATAAGTGGCCCGGCGGAAGCGGGCGGGGAGAAACATTGCGCCGGCGCCCCGCCGTGCCTCGCTGCGTTTGTTTGTTTGTTTGTGTCAGAGGAGCGCACGTCCGGCGCAAATGTCGCCAAATACGTCTTCCGTGACTCGCCATTGAGGCCCGAGCGGCGCAGCTTTGCTTCGCGTTAGCCGAGATTCTTGCCATTCGCGTCGGGACGCCGGGTCATCGGCCGTCCAAGTCGCGCATGGGCAGATTTGGCCACTTGGCGCGCCGGCGTCCATTTTGGAGACAACGGAAGCCTTTTGAAATGTCACTCGAGTGGCATTTCCAAGAAAATGAGTCGGGATGGCGTTCCAAGGCTTTGGCCGTCCCTTATTGACGCCGCCACCAAACGTGCGGCGGCCAAGCTTCTTGCCGGTTGCCCCTTCGGCCCCCCGCTTTGCCCTCTCACAATCGCATCAAGCCGTTTACTGTCTGCGCGCGGATTAAAAGGTCGCCCGCGGCCGACTGGCCAGAACGCACGTGCGCGCTTCCGTCGTTTCAAAGTCCGCCCTTTGTTTTCCCGTCGCGTCGACGCGCAAACCGCATTAGCG
Organism: Hippocampus zosterae; assembly: GCF_025434085.1. NCBI lineage: Eukaryota > Metazoa > Chordata > Actinopteri > Syngnathiformes > Syngnathidae > Hippocampus > Hippocampus zosterae. Next base: position 740,662 of record NC_067461.1, on the reverse strand, counting down.
TGAATAGCCTCGTTGTTTCGGCGGCGGTTACGTCGTGCGCCGGCGTGACCCCATTTCTTCGACTCGGGCGCCTCGGATGTGGAGCACTCTGGAGTGCCCCAAAATGATGATTTTGCTCTCGGAACGGCACGCTCGACGAAACGCGCCGCTCGGTCTCATACCGATGACGGAGCGCTTGCGCGGTGTTGATTTAGGGCCGGCTCGGAGCATTTTGTTTGGTCGCGCAGTACTCGGAAGCCCCATCGGGCGCCGCCGACGCCCGCTTCTCCGGAGCGATTCATCGGCACATTAGTCCAATTTGCGCGCGGAATCAAAGGCAAACAAAGTGCGGGAGTCGGGACGACGCAATTGGGGCGGCGCGGGCCTTATCTCCCGTCGACGGCAATCACGCAGCTGTTTTTCCCCGGGTCCTGTTTACACTTCCAGCGTCGTCACGTCAGTGGATGAGCTCCTGGCTCTTCCTCATTCGCATGTGCGTTGCGTGCATTGCGTGCGTGCGTGCGTGAGCCATAAATCCAATTTTGAGGACTCACAACATTAAACATTTGTTTTCTCACCGGGTTTTCACCTTTCGTAAAACGGTTAAAGACGGACGGATGTTTGTCGAGCTTGTCAAAGTGAAAAATAAAAAACAACCCCAACCGCATGTGGCGCTCCGCCGCTTCTTGACAGCAAAGGTCAAGGCTCAGATGTCATCGACACCTTTCCGTCCGCCGCAAGTCATTTCTCTGTTTGTCTGTTTGTTTTTAGTCTTCCAAAGGCCCCCCCCCCACCCCCCCCACCGCAGGCCGTATGCAAGGAGAATGCTTGTCCTCGATCTACTGTTGTGCAGGCGCTGGGTTTGACCAGATGCATTTGCTGCACTTGTTTCCCCTTTTTTCCTTTTCGGCCAACCTCTCCCCTCGCTTGTCAATCATCGCCGTTGCCACGGTAACAGGTTGCCATTTCATCAACATGGAAATAGCGCGTTAGGCATGCTGGGCTTTGCGTGTTGGACATATGGCGCATGCTACGGTGGCTTTCGGGGAGTTCACTCGCTCCGCTCTCTCGAGGCACTTTGGCTTCCACCCAACACACACACACACACACACACACACACACACACACACATTGCATGACGTACCCAACCCGTTTCTCCCACCAGATAAGCACAGCTTGCTTTCACCAAATTTTGCGTGGGTGCGTGTGTGGTGGTGCTGGTGGTGGTGGTGATGGGGGGGGGGTATATGTGCGTGTATATATACAGTAGAGATCTCTAAAACGGAGAATAGATTGCCCAATTGGGTTTGGCTGAGTATTTCCGGAACGCGGGCGGAGGGTCGCACCCGTAAGTTCCCGCCAAAAGCTCTGCGGGTTTGAGCCAGAGGAACGCACGCGGCGCCGCCCCGTTTGAGAAAGAAACAAACGCAATTGCCGCTCCAAGCGCTTTGTCGCGCTCGCTCTGTCATTTGGACCGTCTGGCGCCGCGTTGTTGACACTCCAAAAGTTGCCGCCGCCGCCATCGGTACGACGCCGGCAATCGTGGCGCTTTGGGGGGAAGGAGGGTAATTTGAGCGAGAGAAAATGACACCTCCGGGAGTTCCGGGAGGAAAGTGGAGCGGCGGCGGCGACGAGAAAGGTGCGCGGAAAGAAAAGAACAATACACGGTGATTTACGCAAAATTCCAAATGGCGGTGAATCGGCGCGGCGACACCCGCCTTCGTTATTATATCAGCATCAACAACGGGGCGCTCGTCTGGCAGGGGGGGGGGGCGATCGTGATGCAAAACGCTGTCTTCTGTTCTCTCGGCGGCACAAACAAAAGCCAAAGGAAGCCAAGGAGCGCCTTTTGCGTCGCGAATGCAAGCGGGCCCGCTCGTCTGGGCTCTTTGTATTTCGTTCTTTTTGTTGTTCTCTCTTTGTGGCGTGGCATCGTTTGTCGGGGTCGGGCGGAGGAGGTGCTATCAAGATGAAGAAGGGCCAATTTGATGGATGTTTGTTGATATCTCCACCACTAGGCTTCTGATTGCCCAACATTAAACCGGCAATAACGCGGCAATCACGCCACTTACGCCCGCCGCCGCCGCCGGCCCAATTGGATCAGAGCTCCCCGTCCCCCCCCTCGCCTCGTCCGCCCGCGTCCCTTTCCGGCCGGGTCGATGGCTTGCTCTTTTCTCCTCTCCGCCGACGTGCTTATTAGCCGATATCGATCCGGCCCGGTCAATGGTGCGCTCTTCTCGTCCGCCCGCCGCATCGACGGCATAATCGGCTGCGGCAGAACGATGTCGGATGCCACCGACCCATGCGGCGGCGGATGAGATCTTCTGCCATTTCGGGCCGTTGGCTCGTTGACCCGCAGAAGCGCTGGCGGCTCACGGGTGGACGTGCCCGGAGCTTGTCGGGTACGGGCCGGCCGGGAAATAAGAGCGAGCGAGTCTGGAGATGTGATGGGGGACATGGGGGCTATCAAGGAAAAGAAAAAGGAAAAAGGCTTGCATGTTGCCAGTGCGCAGCGGCACCCCGGTCGAGTGCTCCACCGACGATGCCGCCTCGCTGCCCAGCTCCGGGGCTCCGTCTCTGGGGAGGGGAAGCAGCTGGCACGGCCCCTCGCTCGCTGGAGGGGCTGGCGCCCATCTCCTCTCGTGCCACACACACACACACACACACACGCGCTTTCGCGTGGCTCCTTCTGCACATTAAGTTTTAATCAGGCACTTAGCCGGGCATCTGTTACGGCTCAGGACCCGTCGCCGCGGGTTAAGAGCCCGACGGATCCGCTGGCCGATCGAGCCCCGGCCCACTTACGTGCCGACGTCGCGCCCCATGCATACCTGTCACAACTCGTACGGTTTAGCCGTCGCTCATTCGGATTTTGCACTGAATCTTACGTATATGGCCGTATCGCACAAATCATATCCGTATCCGTATCGCACATTGTATTATGGAGATCTACAAGAAATATCATTGAACATTTCGTGAGGTTTTTTCTGCAGTTATTTTGACATATCAAATGCTTTGGTATGTTATAAGGATTTTTTGGGGGTAGTTTAGCGCTCCGAAAAGTTGCCAGGTATGGTGACGGACGTTTTTGCGGGTTTCCTCCAATGCGTTGTGGAAACAACGAATACGTGAAGTGATGCGGTGATTGCGGGGATCAATGGATGGTTGGACAGGTACTGTGTGAGTGCGCCAGTATCTCTAAATTGCTGGTCTCGCCCCTCGGGTGGCGTCTGTCCCACATTCAGCCGGGAAGCTTGAGGGTCCGCATCTATCAATCCATCTCTATTGTGCGCTCAGGGAAATGGATCCCATTCAAAAGGAGTTTGAATCGTAATCCCGTCAAATGTCCACATTCGGAGCAGAAAGCCGTCCTGTTTTCAAAGTCATAAACACGGCGTCCAATTTGCCACCGACCGCTCGGAATCCAGTCGCGAGGCGGCGCAAAGTGCGCCCGCCGCCAATCTGCCACGTCTTCATTTCTTCCTCTATTGTGCGGCGGCCGCGACGCGCTCGCCCGCCAACCGGCCCGCCGTGACTTATCTTGACACCGGCTCGGCAATGGCGGGCTGGGAGATGGAGCTGTGTTTATTTTGTGTCCAAGTGTCGGCGAGGGCCACAATGCAAACGCACACCTCGCGTGCATGCGCAAGGCACACTCTTTCAAATGAATGAATGGATGATATCTGTCCGTCGGCTATTCACGCGGCCCTTTTCTCTTCCCCGCCACCGGGATGCCTAATCTCGCCGCGTGGCCAAGACATTTTCACTCTCAATCTCTTTTTAAGGAAGGTAGCCTTTGGCTAGAAATTGGGCCGCTTTCTCTGCCGTTTCGGACTGAAAGTGTCTCTGAAGCCCTGCGGCACACCAGAACGGGAGGAGGGGATGACAAAAGGGAGATTTTGGACGACTTTTGACAACTCAGTAGGACTGAATTTGCTGTTTTTAAATGGTGGTGGTGGTGGTGGGGGGGGGGGGGGGGGTTAACAATGACCGCCAGACGGAGGAAGATGATGTCGCACTTCTTGCCCCGTTCCGACTTTATTCCACGCGGGTGCTTTGGCGCTCCGCCGCTCCACCGCCCAAGAAAAATCCCAACCGGGACGTGCAACTTTGTCTGCGCAACGGCTGCGCGTCCCAAGACAGCAGTTGCGAACGGTCAGACCAAAGTGGCTTTCAAAGTGACAATGGAAGGAGGCCGGGGTGAGGGGGGGGCAAGAGGAGGGATTAAGGCACAGGAAGGTGACAGCGTGTCGGGAGACATGGCTGCCAGCTTTGCGCTCCAAAACGGAGCGCTAAAAGTCATTTCGGCTCCGATAAAGCTCCAAAGCACCCGAGGATGCTTGCCCTCATATCCCCCCCCCCCCCCCCCCTCCCAATCAGCACCTCTCTGGGGAAACGAGCGGCCTGAAGGCAGTGACTCCCCCCACCTCTTTACTTATGAATACAACACACACACACACACATAGATGCGCGTGGATGCCAAGATTGTTTGCGGTGGTGGGCTTAAGATGCAGATCCCAGAGCCCCCCCCGGCTCTCCTTTGGCCTTCTGACATCAGCAAAGAAAAACACCGCCGCCCTCGTGCCGGTCGTATTAGCCCGTGGCGTCTGAACGCGACCATGTAAAGGGCCGCAAAGCTGACATGGCAGCGGAACACCCCCCCCCCCCCCCCAGCCCCCAAGTCGTGGCCACATACCGTGGATGTCAAGGGCCTTTTCACACTGCACTTAGCACGCCGTCGCCAAAAAGGTTCATGCGATACGAGGCAGCCCTCCAAACAAAAGCCAAGCACACCCGTTCATCAAATTCAAATGGCCTGTTGGAATGTTCCTGCGCATGTTGGATTGCAAAATTGCAAAAATATTTCCATCCGACGCACCGGCGGGGCCCCCCCCGCCCGTCCCCGACCATCCCCGGACCTTCTTTCGTTTGACCCCGCCTACTGTACGCGAGTGCACCGCTTCATTTATTTTTTTTCTTTTGACGCCTCGGCACACACTTGGCCGTCTCGTGAAGTGCACCCCCCCCCCGACCCCCCGCGCAGGCGTGCCCGGGGTAATCCCGGCCTGCAACTAAAGTCGGCGTGTGAGAGGACAGATTGTGAGTTGATCATGGCCAGCCCGCAGCCTTATCCCATATTGGATCGGCCGGCGAGGAGGCTTAGGAATGATCTGAGGCCTCGCTTAATGTGCCGTCGGATGAGCGGCGGGGAGTCGCGCGGGCCCCGAGACCGAGACGGCGGATATGTGCCTGTGCCTGCGCCTGCGCGCGCGCCGGCGGGAACCACATGAAAGTGCGGGTGCGCTAAGCGACACTTAACCCCATCTTGACACCGTCTCGCCCGCGCCGGGCCCTTGTCTACCGTTGGAACTGCCCCCCGCTCGTTCCCGTTGGAGCCGTCGAACGTCTTTGCGAGCGACGTTTTGATGATGACGAAGCGGCCGTCTCATCATTTCCTCTTGTCGTCGTTTGATTTTCAACTCGTGGTATCTTTGATTGCCATTTTGAATGTGCTCCTTCATCTCTTTTGCGGTTGTTCTCATTGAATATCTTGCTTATTTCACTCTCTCCCCTTTCCTTTATTGAGCGATTTTAAAATCACGACAGTCGCTCGGATTACATTTGGATTGCATTCATTGTAAAATGTCATTGAATGACTATTTTAATAGTGAACGCAGGGATGGGATACGAGGTGTCGAAACGAGCCGCCGATACTTCTGGGGAGGCGCGTTACCTACGTCCTGAGCGGCGGGGGCTTAGAATCCGCCTTATTTCTGCCGGTGGTCCCTTCAATTGCGCCGGGATCCCCCGCACGGCCTTCGCTTAGCGGCTAATTCCCTCGCCCGAGAGGATGTCTGGGACACCGGGTGGAGCTAAAAAAAAAAAACAAGTCGCCATCTTTGAGTTGGGCCCTTGAAAAACGGGGAGCCAAAAGAAAAATCTTTGCCACGGGAGTGGCCTTTGCATATCAACGGCGAGAGCGGCGACACATTTGCGCGCCGATCGATGCGCCGCCGCTCCAAGGCCAGAAAGGCGCCGGCGCCTTTCCAAATGTCAGCGCCTTCGAGCTGCTCGGACGTATCTCCACACGTCGCACGTTCGGGACACTTTATCGATAGGCGTTATTAAATCCCGCTTGCTCCGGCTCATCTTGGCAAGCGGGGATGATGCGCACACGCACACACACACACACACGCACACACACCCCCGCGCTCGCCGCTGTCCGGCACATGACTTGAAGATGCAAGCGTTGGTAAGCCGCTTATTCTATTGAGCGGCTCCCCTCTCCAGCAGACGCCCTGCCCTCCCTTGCTGCCTTTTGCTCTCTTCTTCTTCATTCGCTCACTTTTCAAGCGGCAGCAAGCGTTCACATCTTGTTCTCCTCTCACACTACTTCTCACACACACACACACACGCACACACACACAAAGACGCCAATGCACCGAGGTACTGAAGCCAAAGCGACTCCTTCGAAGCCAGAAAGCGAAATTTTTATTCAAATGAATGTTTGCTTCTTCTAGTGCCAAGGTATGAGCGTGTGTGTGTGTGTGCATACGTGAGAGTGACTGACATGGCGCATCTGAGCGGAGCCTCCAAGTGTGTGTTACATGCACAGCAGAAGGAGAAGGGCTGAAGCTCGGTGATAAGCCAGATAGGCCTGCATTCTGTGATTATCACCCAGTGGACCTCCTGTCTCTCTCACACACACACACGTGCATAATGAGAGCGGGAGTGCGCCGCATGGATTTAGGACAGACTGACAGACAGACAGACAGACGTGCAAAGAATAAGACTTGGATGACGAGGCAAAGCGGAAGCCGGCAGGAAAAGGCGCGCTGGAAAACAAACCATGTATCCTGTCGGTTTACGTCTTATTGGAAGCCGTCATCGCTTTGCTTTGGCTGACTCTTGCTGTGTGTGTGCGCGTGTGTGTGTGTGTGTGTGTGTGTGTGTGTGTGTGTGTGTGTGTGTGTGTGTGTGTGTGTGTGTGTGTGTGTGTGTGTGTGCGTGTGTGTGTGTTCCCAGGTGTGTGGCCATCCGAGGAGGCCATGGCTCATTACTGCCTGCGCAACCGCCACATGTTCACGTAAGTTTGCCACCAATATGTCGCACAATGAATACATGAATGCATGAATGGATGGACCAGTGTACCAAAAAAAAAAAAAAAATTAGCTCGCACGTCACCTCCAATAAACGGTGACTTGTTTTTTTGTTTTTTTTGCTGCGTCTAAATCTTAAGTTATTCCTTTTTTATCCCTTGGTCCAATCTTTTATTTTTTGATTTCCTCCATTTACCGGCCAAGTCGTTGTACAACAGGAAGGAAGGCGTGTAAATGAAGGCCTGGGGGGCCACACATGCCCCCCGCCCCTCTTGGTTTGTTTAGCCGCTTAGCATTCACGCCTGCCCGCAAATATGCTTTGCTAAAATGACATCATCAAAATGCCCTTTGTTGTTTACAATTCAGCTAGCTCACAAACGGATTGCTTCACTGCTTTTTGGTAAATAGCAAAAAAAAAAAAAAAAAAAAGGTTTTGATTTTTGCCAATAAATCAAATCCAAAGTGGTGGCCCTTGAGCACCCAAGTTTCATATGACTTATGACAGATGATGGCAGGTGGAGCATCACCCTTTGATATCCTGTTTTTTGCAGGTGCTGGGCTGGGCGGGGTGTGGGGGGCGCTCATGGAAAAGACAGCTATAGATTATCGGGCGGCAAAGTGAAGGTCATTGAGACAGAAAGTGAGAAAAAAAAAAAAAGGAGGCAGCGATGAAGGTGGCCGGGATGAAAGTGGACAAGGCCTGAGATGGTGGAGGAGGGGGGGGGGGGGCGGATGAAAGGCCGTCGATCAAGCTGCCAACGTCGCCTTGTCAACAAAGTGAATGTCTTCCCCTCTCTGTCCTCTCAGGGGCGCCGTTTGCGAGTTAGGAGGAGGCATGACCTGTCTGGCTGGACTCATGGTAAGACCCGTGCGGGCGCCCGTCGGCAGGGGGGGGTGGCCAATCAAATGGGCCCTCGCAAAATGCTCCTTGCAGCCCGCGTGCCCCCGCAGTGTCCCTTCGCGCTCTCCGTAACACCTCGTGGCAAATGTGGAGCGTTTTCTTCCTCCGAATTGAATTTGTCGGTTCACCGATGGGAAATACTCGCCGGATGAGTCCACCATTCATCGTGAGTGAGCAATCGGAAGATTGGCAAATGCGATGGCTATCGCAATCGGGGAAAATTTGCCGGCGGATGACGGCCGTGGCTCGCGGTTCCGCCCCTCTTGCTCGGATTCCGGATCGTTCCGCAGCTGAGCCCGCAGGTCGCTTCCTGCAGTGGTGCGGATGCTGAGAAATGCGAAACACACACACCCTGCGGGCCGTGAGCATGTGCGTGTGTGTGTGTCTCCCCGCATGCTTCACATATGACTTTTCTTTCTTGTCGGCGTGCCAGCGCGGCCAGATAAGGCCGCCTGGGCTTTGTATGCATGCAAAGCAAAACGCGCGCAGCCGAAGTGACAGCCTGACACAAAAGTGAGTGATGTATTCAGGAAGCAGGAGAGAGAACGCAAAAAGGCCTTTTAGACTTAAGCACACACCTCTTTATCTACATCTGTCTCACACACACACACACACGTGCGCACTCTCCACTCTCCGCCTTGCCTCCCTTCCATTTTTTTTTTTTTTTGTCATCTCCCTCCTCCGACGCCTCTCGCAGGCGCCGCCGCAAAGTTACGTGAAGGGCATCAGGCAGGCCCGGCGAGCCGAGCGCAGAGTGACAGCGGCGAGCGGGAGCGATGGCTCGGCCCGATAAACAGCCGCCGTCAAATGAAAAGGCTCAGCGCTTGCCATCATCCACCCCCCCCCCCCCCGCCCCCCCGCCCCCCCCCCCCCCCCTCCTGTCACAATGCAATTACGGAACAGAATGATAGCAAGATAGCGGCCCCCACCGCTAGCCAGCGTGATAAAAGTATTGACTGATTTGATTGAATGATTAAAATAATGCAGACATAGAAATGGGCTGAAGATAGAAGTGGGGAAAGATGGGGGGGCGGGGGGGAAGTGGGGGGGCATCGCAGGGTTTCTGGCGTCCATGTGGTGCTCTGACGTTGCCCCGGTGATTTCAGGTGGCCGCGTGTGCTGACGCCAAGGAAGTGCTGCTGTCGGACGGCAACGAGCAGTGCGTCGACAGTATCCTTTGCTCCAGCTGCTCTTTTGATGCCAATCCGGACTCATTTTTGGGGGGTGGGCGTTGCCACTGAATCGCGCCTAAATTCCGCACTTGCCGGTTTGTCTCGACTCGGAGGCCCGTCGTTCGTCCATGCGTCTCGGCGACCTTTCCCAGCAAGTGCGAGCGGGCCGGCCGCCGGCGTGGTCATCATTCCTGTTGCCTTTCCGCTGTGGCCTTCACGTTTGGCCGGAGCAAAGCAAACAAGCAAAGCCGCTTTTGCCGCCGCCACAAAAGCAGGAAATGTGCAAAAATGCGCATTTTCACCCGTACGGCCCTTCCACATTTAGCCGTGCTTACAATACCTTTCCGTGTCTCGGCCGGCGACAATCGCACGAAGAACAAAACAATAACAATGGCGGCAACAATGCACCATTGACCCGCCCGCTTTGTTTCGGCAGAACAGAAACACACCCGGAAATGGTCCGCGGGCTTTGTGCTCTCATGCGAACGGTTGCCCTTTGAGGCCACGATGGCGGCAGATGTGAGGAGCGTCATCGAGCTTTGACCTCATTCGTAGCGTGCGCGCGACCTTCAACGATCGATCATCTGGAAAAACAGATGGAAAGATTCCCGCCAGCGCGATTGACGGTCGATCCTCCGCGGCTCTGAAAAGATGGCCGCACGTGTTGCTGTCGCAAAAGCTGCCCCCCCCCCCCCCACACACGCACTCCGGGTGACTGTGTGTGCGGGTGCACGCGCGCCGACCTCTCCCCCAGTGGTGCGCCGGTGATGGGATTACAGTAAGCCGCCGTCATGGGCGTGCACGACACGGCGAGGCGCAGGTGGGGCGCCGCTCTTTCAAAGGCCAGCCCGGCCTCGGGTGGCGTACGCTGGAGCCGTAACTCGCGACCGCCACGCCCTCATTCCAGCCCGCCGGATTGGTTTGAAACGTTTACGTCCGTATTTTCATTCCCGAGATGTTTTGGCGCGCCAGAGAAAATGAGAAAATGAGACGTTAGCAAAGCGCTAGCAAAGGCCGATGTGAAGGCAAGGGAAGGCGTCGCGTTGGGAAGTCAGGGCGCCGCTGTAGGAGGAGGCCTTCCTTTCGTCTTTTTCCTTCCTTTTCTTTCTGATGCTGTCTTCGCGCCTTCGCGCGGCTCTCGCGTGGTCGCGCGGCATCTTTGTGGATGGGATTTGTCCCATTGTGGGCTTTAAAGACAAGCAAATCCTAATTGAATGGCGGCGCCACTCCACAAGCCGCTGGATTTAGAGGCAAGTCCGCATCCATCGCCGCGCACGTGCGGGTTAAAAGCTTTTCGATTGATCCGGCGATGGGGGGGGCGGTCCGGGGCTCCCCGCGTTTGGCCTCCCCGTCGGCGTCGGCCGCGGAGCCGCTGGAAAGACGGCGCGATGGGGCGGAGCCAAAACGACGTTGCTTGACGGCCTGCTTTGGAGCAAACGACACAGACAACAAGTACGCCCGCTGGTGCACGACTTCAAAAACGGCGGCCATTCCTCGGGCTTGAAAATGAACGTTTGGAAGGAGAGCGTCAACGAGCGTCGGATGCCGACGCGGTTTGCTCCCCGTTTCCGAAGCGTCCTTGACTGCTGCTCGTCAGACGTGCGAGGGATCGTCGAGAGAAACCAGCGAGCGGGCAAGTTTGGCTCGACGCGCGTCTCGACCAGGTGAGGAGACTTTGGAGTGAGACCAGCCAACCGGGGCGCCTCGCCTTTGCCGCTACCCACCCAAATGATCTCGTCGCAACGCGTTTGACAAAGCGACATTGAAAAGAGGCAGAAAAGTGTCCGTTTGCAAGACGCTCTTGACCTTTGACCCGGTTGTGCCGCAGGGTGCTGAGGTGGGAGCGGGAGCCGCATGTGGCCGCGTTCCAAGGCCATTTCGACGTCGTCATCTGCGCCGACTGGTAGGTTCCTCACACCTTCACACGCCGCCGCCGCCGCCGCCGCCGCGCTCGTCCGCCTCCGTTTGACACCAAATTGCTTGCTTTTCACCTTTGCAAATCATTGCGGGCGCGGGCACCAGACGATGCGGCAAGAGTCGGAGGGGCGGATGAGATCTGCTCTCACCGAAGCTTCAAACGGATCGTGAAGTCGCGTCAGCTTTTCGCCCGACATAAACGATACGATTCGTATGAGCAATTGGAAAGGCCAAAGACTTTGAAGTTGCCGCCCTGTCGGTCCCGCCCCCTCCCTCCCGACGCTTCCCTTGCGGTTCGTCCAAAGGCGGAGCTCCCTTTTTCGGATCCTCCGACGACGTCACCGGCTTCCTCCGGCCGAAGGGCGACAAAGATAGCCGGCCGTGCACTTTGACCGGGACCGCCCGGTGTCCGCGTGTCCCGCCCGGGAGACAATAGGGTGGTCTTCGAGGGGCGGGGCCGCTATATTTGACAACGCCCGCTTCTTGAGGCCGTGTGACAAATCTGGTTTTGCTTCATCCCTCCCCAACGCTGTTTTTTTTTTTTTTTTTTAGTAAAGGGCAATAATGAGTCATTTTGTCCGGTGGCCCCCCAGTGACCCGCCGTCCTTCCCTTGCACTGTAGCGTGCGTGCGTGTCGGAGGCGGCAGTGGCGCCTCCGCCCGAGCTCGCTCGCTTCCTTGTTGTTGTTCGCCGCCCGCTCTTCCTCTGCCAGTGGATCCGCGCGGCAAACTAAAGCAAACGCAAACTTGTCACCTTTCAAGGCGAATCCAGCTCGAGCCACCCCCCCCCCTGCCCCCCGTCTGCCCCGGCAACAATAATAAACTTGGCGTGACTCCGGCTTGCGCACATCCTGGTTTTGCGTAAGAGCCGCCGCTCGCTGAGCGCTATTCGTGCCGCGTTGCTGTCCCGCCCGGAAACACTAATGTAATGTTTCAACCAAAGGTATGGGACGGGTGGGGGGTGGGGGGGGGGGGGGGGTAGGGTCCAGATTGCAGTGGCATCCTGCGGTGGGATGTGCCGGATTATGCCAAATCTGTATTGTTGCATTTTAGTCACATTCATTTGGCTAGATGATGGTTAGTTTTTTTTTTTTTTAGGGGTGGGGGCGGGGGCGTTTTTGCTTCGGAGGGTTTAAAAAAAAAAATGTAGACATGATTTCAATGGAGTGCACACACACGGACTTGATGTTGTGTTTTTCGATGGCCGCTGCAATTGGTGCGCTGCAAGCATGAAAAAAAAAATGGCAGCATGCTCGGAGGATCAGAGTGCACCTCCGAAAGAAATTCAACAAATGGGGGGGGGGGCTGTGTCATCCTGCCAATGGATTTGTCTAGAAAATGAACATACTGATCATCAGATCCTCTCCCTCTTTCAGTTTGTTTCTGGAGCAATACCGAAGCAGCCTGGCGGGTGCCATAAGGAGCTTACTGCGCCCCAACGTAAGTGCGCCCGCGTCTGCCGTCGATTCCTCCAAATCAGCTCTGCGCTCTCCTCGGCCCTAATTAGGCCTCGCCGCATATTAATCGTGCGACGGGCTTCATATCGTGTGGCGCTTTCATGCTCGGGCGGGCGCTCTGATCTGCGCGGCTCCGCCTCCCGGCCTCCCCTTCATGCTAGCAACCCCGCTGACTTCTCCCTTTTCGCCACCGCGATAAGACCGCGCTCTATGGGGGGGGCCACCGGCTTGTTCTGGTGGCAAAAGGTCGCAAGAGATACGCTTGAGATTTCTCTTCATCTGAGGCGTTTCAAGTACAGAGGCCCGGGCCGGCGCGGGGAAGTTGGAGAAAAGGGAGAGATTCAAATACAAACGCCGCGGATGCAAAGGAGAAGGAAGACGAAAAACGCCGCGCCAATTACACTTGAAAGTTGAAGAGCGACCGCAGGGAAGATCACACGCAAAGACGTTTCCTTTCAAGCCTTCCGCCGACAGCCGGGCTTCAATTAGCTGCAAATGGTCGCCGCGGATTGGCCGCGCAAGCGCTCGCTTGTCAAAAAGCGTGCCGATTCTCATCCCGCCGCAGGCCACGTGCTTTTGGGCGCTCGGATTTGCCGCCTTGAGCAAATGAAAAGTCCGCGCGCGCCGCCGGAACTCGCCGTTGACGCTCTTCTTCCCGTCCAGGGCGTGGCCTTGGTGCTGGCCCCGCAGCGAGGCGACACCCTCGCCAGCTTCTGCGGGCTGGCCGGGCGGGCGGGCCTCCTGGTGGATCAGCGCCGGCGGTACGACGCGCAGGTGTGGGACGTCCATCTCAAGGTACGACGGCCTCAAAAGTGAGGACAAGTTGGAGTGTCTGAAGGTGATGAAGTCTCCTCTGCCTATCTTGTGATAACTGAATGAAAAGAATGCGTGCGCCGTGGACATATGTATTCTCCAATCGTGCGCGCGCGCGTGTGTGTGTGCGTGCGACTGACCATCCCTACACACTTGGACACACGGCGAAAAAGTGATATCACCAGCTCGCACAGACCAGACATGACTTTGAAGGCGTATTGGCCAGACGTGACACGCAAACGTGCCACGCGATGATATCACGCCCAAACATACGCCGGGTAAAACACGCACGCACGCACGCACGCCAATGAGCAGCTGCTGCTCCTCATTTGCACTTGAGATTAGCTTTCCTTTCCTTTCCTTGACGTGTTTACTTGCAGTGGGAGGGCCAAGAAACAAAACGGGACAATCTCACAACCTGCAGCGGAATACACACACACACGCGCACACACACACACACTCAGTGGGATTTGCGCGTCACGTCGGCTTCGGACAATCAAAGAACCAAAAGCTCGATTCTGTGGAAGAAGTCAAAGCAAAACTGCCGAAAAAGTGGCAGCGGCAGCCCCGACGCCTGCGCCGTTGGCTGACTTTGCTTCACCTTCCCCAACGTGGCGGCTCTTCATTTTCATCCCTCCTGGGAAATTCCTCGTGGCCTTATCTTGGTGGGTTTTTTTTTTCATTTTTTCCATTTTTGAATGCACGTTTTGCGACGGCGGCGGGCCGCAAGCTGGCGTCGTTAGTGGCAAAAGTAAGCCTCCAAATTGTAAGCGCTGGCGCGTGTGTGCCGGTGCGTGCGCGACAGGGCGGCAAGCGGGCCCGCTTGCTGCCTTATCCTCTTATCCCCGCGCTCGCCGACCACAGAGGCAAGCAGCTGCGGGGACTGCAAGCGGCCTGATAATGCCGCCGCTATTTTCACAGCCGCCATCTTAATCTTGTTACTGCAATGCTTGTGAAGAGAGAGTCATGAATTTTAATTTCTCCCTCTCGCTCAGGAGCGCCTGTCCCCCCCCCCCCCTCCTCCCTCCCCTTCCCGTCTTTTGCAGGAGCAGGAGTAGTTGCCGCAGCCGCCGCTTAACTCAGGCTGCCGTTTACTCCGGCGCACGTTTCCTCTATCCCGGCGCACCTGTTGATTCACGGCGACGCCTTTTTGCATCCGCGTCATTCCGTCGCAGAATTCGTTTTGCTCGCACCTCGTTTTCGAAACGAACGGGAGCAAGCCGAAAATTCTGCAGTCGCTCCCGACCAGCCTGGCGGTTTAGAGACCAAAATAGCAAGTGATCCAAGAAGGAAAAGTCACGGGGAAGTGGGGGGGGGGGGGGGGGCAACCTTCTCTCGGCGTACCAAACGTGCAGCCGTAACGGCTGCGTGCCCCATTGAACCGAGCGGTAGCGTTTGGTCGAAACATGACTTTTGCTTTGAATAGAGACCAACCCCCCCCCCCCCCCCCACGCCCTCGTCCGTAGTCCCGCCTTTTCCGCTTCCTCCCCGCTGTGCCGAGAGGAGACGTCGAAATGACGAGGCCGCACAAGAGAGCGGGAGGGGGCACAGAAGTGGCACTGAAAGAAATGACTTGCACCTTGCAGAAGGGGCAGAAAAGGGCAGGGGGGGGGGGGGTCGGAGAGAAAAGCGGGGAGAGTCGGGGAGGCGATTTGGGCAGCCACCCATGACGCTGATTAGGCAGCCTGCGATCAGGAGGAACAGCTTTGCTTGTTAAACTTTTCACCTCTGCCAGCTCTCAGCCATCCTGGCCCCCTCCCTCACCTGTTTTCCTTCCCTCCCTCCCCCTTGGCTCCTTCCGCCCGCCGGCATTTAATTGTGAAAGCTGCTCAACACGGTGCTCTTCCGGCGGGGCGGGGGCGGGCTGGTTACACAGGCAGCTGCCCTTCCACGCCCATTAGCCCTTGTGGCTGAAGGCTCTCCCCCCCTGCTCGATTCTTCTCTCTATATAAGGATGGGGGGGGGGCGTTATTGAGTGAAGCAAGTGGTCAGCCTCAGCAGGTGCCCGGATGAGCGGGTAGCTTGCAAGCTAGCCCAGCGCCCAAAAGTAGCCACTTACGGGCCACTTCTGAAAAGGACATTGAACAACTTTGCAGCAAGTAGCGACCCCCCCGACCCCCCCCCCAAAAAAAACAAAAGATTGATGTCATCCTCTCCCAAAATAAAACAATTGGCAATTACTCCCGGAAAGGCACAGAAGCTGCAGAACGCCTCTCGGAATAGCAAACGGGCGACGGCAATTTTTCAGGCCTGCAAATGACGGCAAGCGGCAAAGGCCACCCTGAACAAAAGTAGCAGAAAAAAAGGAGGGCGAGTGAAAAGGGGGGGCGGGCTTGTGGCCTGACGGCGCCGCTTGTGTCTTGTGTCCGCGCTCAGATGCTGCAAGAAGGCAAAGAGGCCTACGACGAGAACCTCCACTACCCTCTGCTCATCACCTTGAGTAAAGGAGCTCAGGCTTAGCGAAAGACGGCCGCCCCCCCCCGCCGAGCCTCGGCTTCCGCTCTATCGCCAGGCAAGTGAAAATCCGTCTCTTCCTTTCGGACGCGGAAAAGATTCCACCCGGCACGAGAACTTTTTTAATTTCCCTCAACTTGAAGGAAGCCAATCTCCTCATAATGCGCAGCTCGCTAATTATTATTATTATAATTTTTGATTTTTCACACTACAGGCCGACTTAATGCAGTCGTGACGCAGGAAATAGCGAAAGTTGCAACAACGTCATAGCTGTACGCTGCTGAACCAACCAGTGCGTGTGTGTGTGTGTGAAGATGGAAATGGATGAATCGCCCCCCCCCCCAAAATGCCTTCTTCGCAGAGGTGGCGTGAGGTAAAGCGGCAGAATCGTGTCGGGTGGAAACTTGCCGTGTCCCAAATTGTTGCATCTTGTATTTCTTCTGCCATTTGCAAGAGCTCCTTGTTTTCATCCCATTTCTTGAAGGCGTTTGAACCTGGAATGAGCGCGGGGGGGGGGGGCCGCCATTCACGCGGAAGCCCGCATCGTGGACGCGCCTTTTCTCACGTCTGCGTGTGCACTTTTTGCACTTTTTCACTCTTGACCCTCAGCGCCATATCTCATTTTGTCACTTAATAAAAACAACTCGCAACACATACTCAGAGCATTGCAGTCTTTTTTTTTTTTTTTTTTGTCCCACCCACCTTCGCAATTGTCACATTTGACTTGCAGCCCACGAGCGAGCGTCGGTCATTGTGCAGCGCCGCCCTAGTGGCAAAAGCGCCGTGTCAGCACCTCGCGTTTGTTCTTTTTGTCAAGAATTAAGGCGTTAAATGCTTACAGATGTAATAAAGTTTCATCGGGCCCCCCGATTGGCTGCGGCCCGCCTTTCCGACACAATGGCCTCCTGCTGGCTAAGCCGCTGCCAGACAAGCTAACACACACACACACACACACACACACACACCCACACACGCACGTATCAAGCCCAGTCAACCGTCTTCCACTCGGCGGGAATAAAAGAGAGAGGGATCAAGAAGGGAGGGAGTGCAGCTAATCCTGCAGCCTCACTCTTGTGTTTATCAGTGAGGAGGAGGAGGAGGAAGGAGGAGGGCGACTTGTCAGGGGGGTGGGGCGGGGGAGGAGCTACGGCGAGGCCTCCTGATCCGTCTTTTAACATTTGAAAGAGCTCCGCGCGCACTCTCCTCCCTCCGGACCCGACCGAGCGGAGAGAGGCCCGAAATGGCCAGACCGACTGCGAGTAGGAAGAAACGCGAGTCAATAAATGCAAGCGAAAGCCAGCGATGGAGTGGCCGAGTGAGTGATCGAACGCGGGGGGGTTTTGGGGGGTGGGGTTGGGAGGAAAAAAGAAAAGGGAGACAGAGCGCTCCCCGACTCGACACAAGGGCCCCATTAACTTGACCACTTGCCCTTTGCGAACAAAGGCAGGGCCGGCCCATCGCCACGCCCACCCAATTATCCGCGATTAGGCTCAGTGCGCTGTGTCAAGATGGAGGGAGTGGGGGGGTGTGGGGGGGCAGAGAGAGAGAAGAGAAGACCAAAGTCAAAGGAGAAGCTTCAGATTTTGCTTTTGCCGATGGGTACCTTGATTAGGTCCATCTGCTCTTTAGACCCCCCCCTCCCCCCCCCAAAAAAATAACGATCCGGAATTGCTACCAAAACGTTGACACATCTGAAATCCTGAAATGTGAAAGAAATCAAGCCAAAGCATGAAAGCGGCCCCTTTTCAACCTTTTCAACCTTTTCGGGCTTCCAACTGACACTTGCTCAGGTCTGCTTGCCTACTTCCTCTTATCTGCCCTCCGCATCACCCCCCCCCCCCCGACACACACACACACAACAGCACAAGCAGCATCCTTTCCCCTCCGAATGGCTTTTTGGTTCCGTTTGTTTGTGCTCACGGAGTGGAATGCCGAAATGTCCCTGAAAGCATTTTTCCTTTTCTTTCTTTTCGCTTTTTTTTTTTTTTTAATGCGAAAGGCCATCCACTGTGTGTTGCTCCAGCCAACCCCCCCCCCCCCACCTCCACACACACATACACACACACTGTAACATGGCCGACAAGATTGGCCTTGATGACAATAATGTTTTCCATTACAGAGGCCGTATTTGCCGAGTAAGTGGAGGTGAAATTCAGTGGCATTAATGCAGTAATGGAACGGGCTGGTGGCGCTCCGCTGCCGGGAAAAGCGCCACTTTGATTGTCTTGATTATGATCTGTTTTAAACAAACAAACAGCCCCCGCCCCCCACTCGCCCGTGCAGCTCCGAGATGCTCTTACGGGAATCAGCCGGCCGACGCTTTTGTTTCTCACCGAGAGGGCAAAAAGTTTCTTTTCTCAAATCGAACCTTTTTCACAAAGGCACTCATTTAAGTCGGGCTCCGCCTGGGGACTCGTGTTTGAGCCCTGCGGTACGCCGCCGAGCTTGTGCAGGTGTACCTTCAGCTTTGTGCTTTTCCGCGAGGGCTTGAGGCAACGGGCCGCTAATGAAGCAGCTTTTCTTTGATTGTTGATTGAGTCCTGGCTCTTGAGACAACCAAAAGTGTTTGTCTGGAGGGTTTCCCCCCCCCCCCCCCTTTTGTCTGCTCTTTAAAAAAAAACAAAAACCACATCACCGCACTCAACTTTACCGTATGTGTTTCTCCCAAGTCGCGGTGCGGCATTTTGACTTTGTCGCCGCGGTCGCCGGGGCAACGGCTGAGGCCCGGTGAGCCGCGGGCCATTAAGGGTCGCTCAACGAGCCTCTCTTCCTGCCGCCGGCGGGATGGAGAGGGCCCTCGTCTGCGCTTTGAAGGTCAACGAGGCCGGCGCCCGCCCGCCGCTCTCGCTCGCCGACTCCTGCTCGCGCCGCGGCCCTCGCGCCCAATGATCAAAAAAATCCGTCCCACTCGGTGCCATTGGCCGCGGTCTTAAGATCACTCCCATACGAAGACGATTGTCGCTAATGTAGCGGACGTCCTCGCTCGTACCTTTGATGTATGCGGCGTCCCGATGATTCGATGAACTCTGCTCAAGTCGTCGTCGAGCGCCATCGTCAAAGTCAAAATGGTTTGAACGCTCCGAGCGAACGCTCCGAGTGCTCGCTCGGAGCGAACGCTCAGGCTCTCGACGGTGATTCCGCTGTGGTTTCTGGAGCTGGTCCCCCACTTGCCACTCGTGTGTCTTCCGAGGGGGCAAACGCGCATCACTTCCGTCCACGCTAATCCGTGTGTGACAAAAAGGCATTTTGCCTGAATGAGCGAGTGTGTGGGCGGATCCACTCGTCCCCCGCAAACACACACACACACGGGCGGGCGCATTTCCCGTCCGTATGCGCACAAGGACTCTGGTGCAATTAACCTTTAGCTGATTTAGTCCTCGTAGCCTGATTGAATAGAGCCCGAGTGTTCCCTAAGCCACAAGCGCAGCCTTCTGTGTGTGTGTGTGTGTGTGTGTGTGTGTGTGTGTGTGTGTGTGTGTGTGTGTGTGCCGTCTCCGGTTGTCCTTTAAATCCGTCTGAGTGCGTTTGCCCTGAATGAGAGGGCCATCGTTTGCCTTGGCTACTTGTGAACTTAATAACCTCGGAAGCCCCCCCCCCCCCCCCCCCCCTACTTGTTTACTCCCCAGCCATCCACTTGGCAGTTGTCGGTAGCGTAGCCGTGTCGTAAGAGCGAAAAGCGGCCCGGCGCCGTCTGTTCCAGATTCTCGATCGGTTCCGCCTTGGGCGGTCCTCATGGGACCCGACGGCTAAAATGTCCGCCGTCACAGCCGCCTCTCGACGCGGCGGACGAGAGGGCGCGTTGTTTGTCGGCGATACGTACGTGTACGCCCGAAGATCATCAACGCCGCAACCTCCTGTGTCGTATTGATTTGAAAAAGAAAAAAAAATTCCTGGTTTGACCACAAAGGGTCGCTTTGCTCGCGTGCGGATGATACGAATGCTAGCTTGCTAGCTTGCTAGCTTGCGAGCCGGCCGCCCGTGACTCGAGGGGCGCCGTCGTCGCCGAGTCGCTCGCTTGCGTTCTGGCCACGAATGCTCCCCGTTTTGCCGTCTTTCGGCTCCTTTTCAAGTGAACCTTTGGCGCATTTTCCGACTTAGGCGGGCGTTGCGTTCTTTGTGCTTCGTCCTCGCCCAAGAGGGACGGAACAAAATGGCCGTCAAATACCCCCCCCCCCCCGGTGGGGGGAGCGCGCTTCTCCCGCGTCGCAATCAGGGCCACGTAGCGCCGGCTCGGCTCGGCTCGGCTTGGCGGCGGCGGCGTGCCGCGGCGCGTTTCTCACGGCTCGCGCGGCTCCATTAATTAGCCGTTTGATGCTGTTAATTGGGCTCCCGCTGCTGCGCTAATTGATAACGCCGTCGCCGTCGCCATTGACGAAGGCGCGAACACAAACACGGGGCGGGGGGGAGTCATTCAAGCCGGGTGAAAAGCGGGCGGCCGCCAAGCACGACAATCGTAGCGGCGCGAGGCATTTTTTTTTTTTCAAAAACGCGTATCAGTACCTGGACTGAAGTGCGCAGCGTGACGACTTTTTGCCAGCCGAGGTGCGTCGCGCATTAAAGATGCTTCTGGTGTTTGGCAATCTTGGCAGATGATTCCCATTGGTTTTGCGTTTTTGTCGGCGGCACTTGTGGCCGAGAGCGACGCCTTGGTGCGCGCGCAAATGTAAATGCAATCTGGCAGGAGCGGGGCGGTAATAGCAATATCATCTTCCTATTACCGCTCGCATCTGCATCACCTCGCTAATGGCACCACTCAGCTATTCATGGAAATGTCGCCTGTCACCCGTAACAGCCGGCTGTCGACGTCGAGGACCAAAAACAATATTGCCGCACCTCGCGCCGACGGCATGACCGCCTCTTCGGCGCCGACGAGAGTCGCAATTGTCACAGAATGGAAAGAACGGAAAAAGAAAACTTTTCAAGGACAGTGGAGACCGAACTTGTCCATTGCTAGCCAAAATATGGCACAAAAGGTTTGTTTACCGCAGCCTCGCACATTTGGAAGTCAGCTTTTCACATGATTGACTGTTTTTTTTTTTCCAACGTGGTCTTCAACATGGCATCCCGTCAAAGACGCTCCTGCTTTGACGAAATCAAATGTAGCCATTTTTTAAATTTTTCACTCTCCCAAATGCTTCCTCCCGCCGCCTCTGTAACGGGGCCGTCTCTTGCAAATTTGACTTCCATGGCGATCGTACACACGCAACACTTTGCTTTGGCCATCCCTGTTACACACCTTCAGTTGTACCAAAGCTGCCCCCCGCTCCTCCACCCCCCAGTTGAGGCTTTTCATCCATTTTCTAAAGAAAACGACTCTGGCTCTTCAAGCAGTATCTGTCCTTCCTCCTCGCCCGCTATTAGAGGCCTTCCCATTAGGAGCAATTACTGCTCAGTCTGCGGCGTCTGCGCCGAACATCCGCGCGCATTTTTGGTGCGCATCGAGTTGAAAGCCGCTCGGTGGATTTTTTTTGGATGGATGACGTTTTTTGGACTTTGGGGGTTGTAGAAAGTAGCTTGCAGTGTGTCACGCTGAGCGCCGTTCCCGATATTTGCGGCCTCAAGTGCACCAACTCCCGAGAGACTCGTAAACCGGCCGTGACCTGCCAAAATGGCCGTCCGGCGACATGAAAGACAACTTCCTGTATTTCGCCCCCGGCGTGCCGATGGCCGACGAAAGCTGTCTCACATCAAACGGCGGCCCAATGTGGAAGCCCCCCCCCCCCCCCCCCCCCGCCACTCCTGCAGAGACAATAACAACCCCGGCGGTGCAAACAGCGCACGCAAAGGCCGTCCCAATCCGGATGGGCCGCTCTTTTTATGTTCAGACTTCAGACGGTCTGGAAGGACTCGCTGCGGCGCTCGACTTCCTTTCCCGGCTCGGGCACTCCCAAGACGAGACGGGTCGCTACGAGCGGTCCGACGTTAACATTCGGTCATGGGGAACGGGCGTCTCCTGCCGTTGGATCGATACAAGGACGGGGCGAGCGGCTCCATCCCATCGTTGGCGCGGAAGCGCATTTGCATACGTGGCCCGCCTCCCGACATCCGCGCCGCCGCTTTCCTGACAGGCTTAATGAACTCGTCGTTTAAGTGGTCAAATTATGCACTCATCCCTTTGTATCCCCCATCGCCCCCCCTCCGCCGCCCACGCCATCCATCCTGTCTGCGCACAGGTGATGGAATGGAAAGTTTGCCCATTCATTTCAGCTCACGGCCCCCACCCCGCCCGCAGCGGCCGGTCCCGCCTCTCTCCGCTGCCGCCGCCGCCGACATTAGCGCGGAGTGCCGGCATTCACGGGAGGGGAAAGGCGGCGCCGCCGGGCCCTTTTGTGGAGAGAAATCATGTGGAAAAATCGAGCGGGGAGAGAGGGAGCGGCGGCGAGCCTGTCACGGACCTCAATGGCGGCATTATGTAAATGGCTGACATCCTCTGATGTAAAGCTGAATAGAGACACATTAATGTCTTGTGTATATTTAAAAAGCCCGGGCCCCGAGTCCTCGGGATTGCGAGCGGCAGATCCCGTAATCATGTTGACGAAGTAATGGCAGAGAATTAGTTGTCCATTAAAAGTCTATTATGCGCAACGCTGGCACATGAAATGACTCTCAAATAGTGCGGCGGGTGGGAAGCGGGGTGGGGGGCGGGTTGGGGAGGGGTGGCGCCGCGGTGCCATTCCCAAGTCGGCCTCGGCGGCGGTGGCAGGTGACTGACATCTTTAGACTTTGCGCAATCAAAGCAGGGTGGCTGTGTGGACGTGCGCACAGCAGGGCCTGAAAGGCTCTAATGAGGTTGCGGGGGGGGGGGGGGGGGGGGGGGGGCTGTCACACGTACGCTCTTTGGCATGCACGCAAGTTCCGTCCTGCTGATGAGTTAAAAGACGGCGTTCGGGATAGCTACGCCGTATTCTCTCGCCGTGTGGCGCCATCCACTGGCCCACAGTGAAACTGCACCTCAAAGGAGGCAGAACAAAAGAGGGGCAGAAAGGGTCCCCAAAAAAGAGATGTCTTGAAATGATCTTTATCGGGCTTGTTCTCAGCGAGCTGATCATTTGAATTTGGGGGGGGGGGGTGGGAGAGACCTCGCACAGCGGCTGGATGGAGGACCCGGGCACGCGAAAGCTCGAAAAACATCCGAGGAGTCTTTGGAGATGGATTTCGCTTGCGACGGAGGCGGTCGAGAACGCAGGCGCCGTGACGGGGGGGGGGGGGGGGCGGTCTGAGAGCAAGCAAGAGAGGAGACGCGCAGCCTAGCGCAGGTAGCGTCGGCCGCGCGTGTGAGTGGCAGCCTTTCTAATCTGCTGTCATATTTGTCACGCGGCCTCATGTGTGGCTGCCGCCCCCCCTCCTTGCCTGGGACGACTTGACTTCTCAATTTGTCACTTTCTTTCTCCTTCCCGGTGGCTTTTTTTTTTTTTTGACGTCAGACAAATAGTGAAGTTAAAATAAACATCAAGGCCCCCCCCCCCCTTTCGTTCTCTTCCTTTCTGTCCCATGTTGTCGAGGCGATGGGAACGCAATTCACATGTCAAAGAATCCCCCCCCACCCCCCCACTCGCTCGCCCATCTCTTCCTCTTCCTCCTCGGTCCTGCCCCCCCCCCATCATGTTCTTCTTCTGTCGTTGACATTGTTCCCGAGCGCCGCTCGCTTTTATCGACGTCGCCGAGAGCGGCGCGGGGGAAAAAAAGAAAAGGGACAGCGATGACAAGCTTTCTTCTCAGCCCGTTGCGGCGAAAGGCTTCTTGTCACGCCGCCGACGAGACGACTGACAGCTTCCACTGTCGCGGGAACACGCCTGCGCCAGCGCCGCTGTCACTCAAGAGCCGGCGCCGTCCGTCAGCTCGCGACCGGACGCCGCGCCGGCCCCGGCTTTCGCCGATGGGTCGTGATATCCGAGAAGTCGGCGGCCATTCCTTCTGCATGTGCCCGACGACGAGCAAAAGTAATTGGAACGCATCTCAATCCGGTCGGAGGTGGAACAAACCAAAGCTGCCGGTTATGTGGATTTTTTCACATTTTTTTTTCCAACAGCGAATCTTGGAAATGAGGACGCCCCCCATCCGTTGAGGATTGCCCTATCAATGCCCGATCCGTGTTTTGCCGATCAGGCTGTCGCGGTTCTGTTTGTGACCAACAGGTGGCAGCGCAGGGCTCCACCTGCGGCGGCACACCTGTCGCTCATGACGTCATTAGTCGTATAAAAAGGACTTCCCGCCCGAGCGCTCGTCGTTTGTTTGCTCCTGCCATGTTAGTTTTTGAGCGTCAGCCACGGTTTTTGTCAGGATTCTTTTTGGTCTTAGGACTTTGTTTGTTTCGGTTTTAGTTTTCTGTGTTTTGGTCAATCCAACTGCTTTTTGGGGTGCGCCGCCACCGCGTAACGTGACACGGGCAAGTTGCGCTTCATGTTTACATCCAGAATCTTCTTTTGTGCTTTTCTTTTGCCACCAGCGCCACACAAGCAAAAGCGGATTGCAAAAATAAAAAATGGCTTCCAATTCCATATCTGCCAGGGGTGTCCAAACTTTTACGTTTGAGGGCCGCCTACAAAAAAAAAACGGAAGAACTGCTTTCAAATGCTTGTTTCAAAGATTGTTTGAATTGTCGAGTTCATTTCGTGGCGGAGGTGTGAAGAAAGACATTTTTGGGGGTGGGTGGCCAACAGCCCTCTCGAGCTCACGGCGTAGATCCGGCTCAGTTTTTAGTCTATTTATTATTATTTGTTTGGGGGGGTGCAGGGATGCTGAAAAATGAATGTCCCCCAGGCCGTAGTCTCACCCCGCATATATGTGGGAGGAAAAAAAAAACAATTTGCTGTCGCTTCTCCAGAAGCAATAGCTGTATTTTTACAATCCAAGTCATTATGTGTAGCGCAGCCCATCTCTTCCAGGCGGGACCGAGACCGAGGCCCTTCCCCCGACGCCTCCATCGTGAGCGGCAAACGGCGCGCGCGTGGGAAACAAAACGGTGATCGGTACAATCGTTGCAAGTTTTTGTTTCGACCTTGAAACCGGACCCCCAAAGCAAAATGGCCGATTTGCGCTGTGGTTTCCGTCCCATCTTCTGCTCCTCGAGACATTCTCCGCGCGTTCCTCTCGGTCAGACGTGGCCTTAAATGCGCGAATCGGAATGAGAAACATTCCCGAGTCCGCGGGACGCGGCGTTCTGTTGTCGCGCCTCGGTGGAGGTTTCCTGCCGCAGCGATCGCCATTGTCGTCGTTGTGCCGCGACTCCCTGCCAATCTCTTCTCCCATCTTCCTGCGTGCAGTCTCATGTGCTAGCGAATGACGCTTTTCTTTTTTTTTTTTCTCACCCATTTCACGGGAGCTTAATCGTTGTGACATTTCTCCGTATGTCCCATTTTGTCCGCCCACCTGCCGTAAGTGACATATGCAACAATAACGTGCCCCCCTCCCCCCACACACATGTACACAGACTCCAGCCTCATCCTCCACCAGTGAGAAATGTTGTACTTGAGCACAAGACATGCAGATGTCTGAAACGATGTACGTCGCGGTATCTTCATCTGTTTCATTTTTGGTATACATTTCTCAGTGCATCTATAAAAGATTCAATCCAAAATTAAACACGTACCATGATCGCCCCCCCAAACCCCACCCCCCCCGCCCGCCCACTTGCAAAGAGCCGCCATGAATAAAAACGACCATTCAAGGATGTTGAACGGCAAACAAGAAGGGCAAGAGGTCATTTGGTGTCTTCTTTTCACACAAAATCAGGAAATTTGCTGCTATGTTGGTCCTGCGTGTCATTCCCAATCCGTTGCGCTCATGTTGAAGTGCAGGACAACGTGAGGTCAAGTGCGAGCGCCACAAAGACAAGTTTTCCATCTAGTTCACTTCAAACTATAGAGTGAAGCCCCGCCATTTGTGGGGGAGAGGGGGAAAAAAAATCTTATGCAGGCGTCCACCGCTGCACTTGCACAATTTAATCCAAATCAAGAGCTGTGTATATGTCAAAAACAAGACTAAAAAATAATTGTGTTCACTTTTTGACACTTGGCATTATTTCTCACATTCCTAACCCCGACCCACCTGAAAATCCAACAACATGCTTTTTTTTTGCAGTTGAATGCAATCCCCCCCCCCCCCAATTTTTTTTTTTTGGGGGGGGGGTCTCGGCCTTCTCTCCCCTCCCGTCTACCGCCTGGTCTCCCCTCCTCCCGGCTGGTCTTGCGGCGACAATGGCCGACCCGAGGGAGGCCGTCCCGGCACAAAAGCGAGGACGGAAATGAGGGCTAACTTCTGGGAAGTCTGGCCTCTGGCGCTCATTACCTCCCCGCCGCCTTCCCCAATCGCCGGCGCGCCCTTTTTGTCTCCGACATGGGGGAGAACCCATGAGAATTTAATAAATGTACTTTTCTGAGAATAACATCCATGTCATTGGTTATTTTCTTTTCATAAATGTGTCAACAAAATTATTCTCTGTATTCTTTACGTCATATTATTTCCACTTAGTCGAGTGGCTTATTTTCAATAACATTGAAAGCCACTCGATAAATAACTTATTTATTGTGGTTTTTAACCACTCATAATTCAGATAGCTTGTGTTGCCATGTAAACAAAACTTGCTCGGGGCCTTCAGATGAAACGGAGCAGGTCCCCGTGCGCTGTCAACGAACGGGCACGGTCAGCTTGCAATAGCCAATCAGATCACGAGTCTGCCCCGGTCGTATGTCGTCACTCGACGTGCGCGTTCGGTGATTGGATGAGCGCCTGTGCGCGTACGGTGATTGGATGAGCGCCTGCCAGAGGGAGCTGTTGCTGCATTTTGAGCCAAAATGGCCGAAGGAGGAGACGTTGCTCTGGTTGCAGGACGACTTTCCAAACCATTTTCAAGACGGACCTCGCACTGGATTTACCAATTGAAGTTGTTTTAGCAAGGCAGCAAGGAAACATCAGTGCACGGCTGGCCACTTACAAGCTACGGTGCGCTTAAAAACGTTTGGGGACACTTGCGTAGATCTGCAGCTCAGTGGCTCACAGGCACAACATTGGTGAGTAAATGGATTTTATTTTACATTTCTTGTTATTTTATTTCGTTAGTATGAATGGTAACGAAATGAAATGACAAAGATACAAAAATGTATCAAATCAATCAGCTCACCTGCAATTTATAATGGCGCAATGTAGTACACTAAAATTCGTTTTTTTATTTATTTGATGTTGTATAGCCGATTCTCAAAATGCAAATGATCTGTTCATTTTATTTTCAAAGGATAGTTTGTTTTGTTATTGTGTGTTGGTGTCTTATATGAAACTGAGACATTGCGCAATTTATTGTTTATGATCACACAGCGTCATTTGGGTGGCATTTTATTTTGTATTTTTTAAATCTTTTTATGTTGGACAATATATGTAAATGTAGTTTCCTGCTCTTAATTGTGAATGCAGACTTGATGGTTTGAAATGCTCCTGAAATGAAGTGCTGCCTGACGAGCCTATGTTGTGTTCATGTATGTGACGTCACTGAAGGCCTACGGTTGAAATGCACGGCCCGCCACTGTCAATGCGAGTGCTCGCTCATCTGCGAGGTGAACTCTTGTTTTTGCACTTTCACGAGAAAAGATTACAGCTGTTATGAACTCTTTTTTTTTTCCTGCGGTTTTGTTTGGGCGTGATTTGTTTGGGCGGCGTCGCGTTCGGCCCTCGGTCGTCGCGGTCCCAAGTTGTTGCCTCAATCCCAGACGTCTTTGACGCACCGTATTCAATGTCGAGGCGGGGCTGCGACCGGAGAAGCAGAAATGTTGACGTTCATGGACTCCATCAAGCTCTCGACGTGGAAGCAAAGTGGCCATTTGGATTCATTTATTTTGTTATCATTGCGCAAACAGCCTCTTGAGTTCCCGCGTCGGAGCCGCTCGAAAAAGACGAGCAGACATGTTTGGAGAAAGTGTTGTTCAGGTGGAGGACACTTGAGTAAATCCCTTTCCTGAATAGAAGCCGCGCTTGCGCTTTGTGGACCCGTTTTGCACCCAAAAGACGATTTTGCCCCCGTTTGGTGACAAAAGGCGAAGATGTGCGGCGGCGGTTTGCTGAATGCCTTCATTTCCGCGCCTGCTTCCATTCCCTCTCCCGGGAGAACTTTGTGCTAGGTGCGTTCCGCTCCGAGTGTGTGTGTGTGTGTGTGTGTGTGGTGTGTGTGTGTGTGTGATGGGGGTGGGGGGTGCCCATTCATCCGCCACATATGTCAGATCTGCAAACGCCACATCCTTCATGGTAAACATTGAGGGATAGCGTTGTGCTTCTTTCTGTGGGCGAGCGGGACGGGCACACTTGTGATAAGTGCTTCATTGCCTGGCCGAGAGATGCCGCAAATGGGCCAAGAGAATACGGCTCATAAAGCACCCCCCCCCCCACCCTCAACATAACCCGCCGGCGTACCCCGCCCGAACCAAGCCCTCGCGCCTCCTTGAGCCGGACCTTTTGTCCTAGCCTGCTATTCTGCGCCCGCAACCCCCCACTCCGCCCCCCCCCTTCTTTATGCGCCTCTTATGCTTTTGGCTGAGCGGCCATGTGAAGAGGTTCATTACGGCCGGGGCTGGCCCCACTCAGGTATGGCGGCTCTGTTCCCACTCGGGCCCCGCCGGCTCCCTGGAAAAGGGAAACATGGCACACAAAGGTCCTGTTAGCACTTCCTACGAAATTGCCCGTTCTCTCCGGAGTTACGAGGCTCCAATTACCCAGGGGGATGTTGCACGCCCCCCCCCCCCCCTCCCACCCCACCACCACCACCTACACTCACAAACACACGTAACATAAGAGTCGCTAGCCCAAAAAAAATTCCTCGTGCTAGGTGGCTAATTAGCACTGATGAGTCCTTCACTGCCGTTTTTCTTGAGGATTTTTTTTGCCTCGACGTCCCTCCCGTCCGCTCAGAAAGGGGGACCCCCAAAAGAAGGACCCTTCAGATGCGTCTCGGGGTTGTGGATCCACGGATGAAGGCAGTCCTCCGCTTGCCCGATGCAAACATTGCCGCACTTCTGGGTGACCCTGACAAGAGCCACAAAAAGAAATAAATCCAAAATACGCCACCCCCCCCCCCAAAAAAAACAACCGTAAATCTCTCCTGATCATTGGCGTGTCGTAAATGCGCTGAAATGCGAGAGAACGACCACAGCGGCCATTTTGATGACTGTGTTCTTGCTCTCTTTAAATTTGACTTTTCGTCAATGTAGCATTCGGCCATTTTGTGCCGCTTATCGGGTGGCCAGGGCGACGGCTTCAGCGGGGAAGCCCCCCCGTTGCTTATTTTCACAATAAAGAAGTGAGGCGCTGAGAAGGAAAAACTCCTTCCATGCCATCCATCGCCGTCTCTTAATCGTTTCATCTTCCCGGTCAATCGTCAGGCGCTAACCGGATTACGCAACGGCGGTCAAGGCGCGCATGCGCCGGCACCGCGATATGCCATCTGGCTTCCAATCACATCGCTCGACGGGATTACGCAGGGCCAAATGAAGCTCAGCGCAGCGCCGTGGACAGGTGCATCTTTTGGAAACCGCCGACGGTCGCGCCCGTGCGCCGCTCGATGTTGACCCGAGAAATGATCACATGAGCAGATCGGGGAAAACTCGCTTTGGGCACCATGATGGCGGCCACTGCACTCCAATGGCGTCCAAAGATGGCTTTTATTTAGTCGCCTGTCAATTGCTTGTCGATCTGATACGATGCCGGCTTTGAATGAATCACCGACGCTTTGCTAACAACGAAATGACGTCGGACCGGTGAATCGCGAGCCTCAAAGCTAGCGCGTGGCAACCACACTGCTGGCAAACACATTTCCCGTATTTTTCCCCCTTCCGTCAACGAACTCCTTGGTCCTGTTCATTCTTTGCGGTTACGGGGCCTCGTCCGCTTTGACTTGCCGGCGAACGGCAAGAAATATTTTGCGTAACGAGCGATTAAGCGGGGGGGGGGGGGGGGGGGGGGGGGATTATGGCGAATGAGGTCAGCGTTGCCGCAAATTAAAACGGCGTCTCCACCGGAGGCCGAGTCGAGCGGGAGAAGGCTCGTATTAGAAGAGGAGGCGCTCCGGTGCGCACACACACACACACACACACGCACGCACGGCGCACCGTTAAATATTGAAGCG
Source organism: Hippocampus zosterae (assembly GCF_025434085.1). Taxonomy (NCBI): domain Eukaryota; kingdom Metazoa; phylum Chordata; class Actinopteri; order Syngnathiformes; family Syngnathidae; genus Hippocampus; species Hippocampus zosterae. The sequence goes on along the minus strand of NC_067461.1, from coordinate 710,766 downwards.
AAAACAGCAAATCCATATGAAAGATTAAGAGTGCATGAAAATAATGAAGGATTATGGCAACGGCAAATGCATGCGGGTGTAACCTAGGAGCCGATGAGAGGAACAATGCAACATTAATGGCGCGAGTGCTGTAGCCTCATTAAAAAGAATGCGGCGGTGTGTCTGGCCGCCCCGCAAAGCTGCCGGCTACCGATACCGGATCAGCCCCGGTCACGCGGCCACCAAATTAAACAAGCTAATGAGAGCGTGCGGCTCGGGTGGGGGGTGTTTGCGG